>NC_062568.1:69217894-69520263 GCF_022837055.1 Prionailurus viverrinus
GCTCAGGTCATGATCTCACAGTTGGTGGGATGGAGCTCTGCATCAGGCTCTGCACTGACATCACGAAGCCTGCTTGGGATATTTGCTCTCCATTCTTTCTGCCCCTCCCCCACTCAAGTGCCGGCACTCTGATGCTGTCTCTCTCAGAATAAAAAAATAACATTAAGAAAAATTAATTTTTTTCCTTTCCAAAGTGGGAAAATAATTTAAAGAAACCTAATATTGTGAAGTAAACCCTCAATATGAGTTCCCTTCTTATGTAGTTGATAAAATGATAGCATCTTAAAGATGTTTTAAATGCGATACATATTAGCGGTGACATTAAACTTTATCTACCATAAACCATTTGTGAGTTCAAGAGTTACTGTGCAAATTACCCAAGTAGTGTTAAATGACAGATGTCTCTTCTTGGTGAACTCCTGTGATGGCAAGTGGCAAGCCCCGTATGTATTCAAAAATCTAGATGTAGGCTGTGTTTGTCTACTTGATAGGTATATCTAATGGCTCTGGGATTTTCTTATGTGATTTGGTAGGAGTATGATTTTTACACACGTATATGTGGCACTTAATACAAATACATGGAATAAATGAATATATGAAGGCAGTGAGGCAAATAAATGCTGATTTGCCTGGGTAGGTTGTTAAATTCCAAATCATATTTCCTGAGAGCCAACATGTCATTTGTGCCTCTCCTGCCCATCCAAAATCACAGTACCAGGAAGTTTGTGTCATGGAATCATCTTTGAGTTTGCCTTTTAGCATCTATGGTTCCTGATCATTCAAAGGAGACGGACACTTGATTTGAAGTTGAAGTGGTTCAACTTCTCTTACTACTCCTCAAATGATTAAATATGTTCCAAAGGAATACCCACTGATTAGACAGGCTTAACAGAAGAGGGTATATTCAATTTATTCTTAATTTTTTATTTTGTCAACTCTTCTGTTATTTACCTACAGTTTAGAAAATTTAGTCAAATGTTTGCCATAACTTTAAAAATTTTAATCTCTTTCATTTATGGGTGAATAATGAATATTGCCTTCTGTTTTAGGCACTATGCTAGTTGTTGGGGATACAAAGGCAATTAAGACATAGCCAATACCCTCAGGAAGTGTAGTCTAACACAAACAACACATGGGAACAAACAACTATAGTACCAGTGAATAAGTGTATATGTGTTTATGCCTATTAGTTTACTTGGATATCCATCCCTGCCTGTTCAATGGAAAGGCAAGTAACATTTCCCAAGCTGGATTCTATTCAAAAAAGCTTTGATTATCAAATAATTTGCAGAAATTAGTACACTAGTCATCTTTTTGAGAATTCATATTGCATACCACTATATTCTAATAATTATTCTGAGAGATCCTACTGTGAAGAAATCTATTTCACATTGTTTATCTTTCTCAAGCTTACTTGAATACCCAACACAATATCTATGGCACACATGTTAACATCCTGTGGAATATTAGTATTCCATGGGCCATCAATTTGGAAAACAAACTGATTATCACTTGGAACAGCTTGGCACATGCCCTTCTGTTACAGAGGATGAAAAGATAAGTATTCCCTTATACGTAGAAGATATGTTTACTGGTCAGGACTACTCAGAAGCAACTGAGAGAAACCTAACTCACACTAGCTTAGGCAGAAGGGAAAATGAATGGGATTCCAGGAGGGAATCTTGCTTCAAGGACTCAAATGACATCTTCAGGTTCCTCTCACTCTCTTTCTGCTTCTTTACTCTTACCGGTTTGTGCATTGGAATGGACTTCCTCCTATGGGCTGGGGAAACCAGGAGGAAAAGAGACATGGTTTGATTTAATTACATTATTTTAGGTAGTTACCACAGAGAGAAAAGAAAGCTTTTCTTCAATATTCATATATAAATCCCCAGGGAAAGATTTTTTTTTAATGTTTTTATTTATTTTTGAGACAAAGAGAGACAGAGCATGAGCAGGGGAGGGGCAGAGAGAGAGGGAGACACAGAATCCAAAGCAGGCTCCAGGCTCTGAGCTGTCAGCACAGAGCCTGATGCGGGGCTCAGACTCACAGACGGTGAGATCATGACCTGAGCCGAAGTCGGATGCTCAACCGACTGAGCCACCCAGGCTCCCCCCCTCCGCCCCCCAGGAAAGATTCTGATTGGTTCAGTTGAAGCTCACTGAGGGCCAATCACTATGGTCAGATTTATAATGTACTAATATTAACCATATCTGGTCACCAGGAAAAGTTGGGAGACTCTGATTAAAGGTTTCAACAGACCTACAAAGAATAAGGAAAGGCAATTTGAAGGGGATTGATAATTCTAGATTGATGATAGGGAATAAAAAAAACCTGACATGTCTACCACAATGTGGTCAAATTATTAAAATCTAGATTTAGCCATAATGGGCAGTTAGCCCTAGTATCCAATTACTTCCAGAAAGGGGGTGGGGTGGGGAATCTGCTCTTCTAATAGTAAAGTCATTATTTTTGGAAGATATCTCCTAATTTATAAAATGGTTTATAGTTAATAATTCCAAATGTTGTGACCTCAGATGGTTAATTATATAAAAGATTTTCTTGGCTCCAGGAAGTGGCATTGCTCAAAGTTATACATCCTATGATTTTTTTAAGTGGTTGAAATGATTAACCCTGCTGTAAATATTACAGGTTAAAATTGTTGCAGTATATGAGTAGGTATTCAACAAGGGGAACTTAATTCTCTGCTTTTGGATTAGAGCAAACCCAAAATAATTGAGTAGAATCTCGACCCTCTCCCATGGTACATGGTGGCTTATCTCTAAGCAGACGTGAAGAGGCATGTGCCTAATAGGCATGTTCTAATCGGCATGTGTCATTACGTTTGTTCCTAAATTTTTTGTGTATGAAAAGGACGTCCACTCTATGCGAAGCTCAGATGCCCACTAAAGCAGCAGCTCTGCATTTAACTAGCAATATGATATAGTTACAGTTGAGAGATTTGTCTGAAATGAATCTTGATATTACATGAAGAAAAAAGATCAATGGATTTGGGGGTATGAAGGAGGTGGAGGCCACAGATATTGATGCCTCAATTGTAGCAAGAGTCAGATCTCGGGGAAGATGTTTTGAAATTAAGAAAAGAAGTGGATTCACTTTGGAACCATGGGTGAACAAATAAGAAGGAGCAGGTAAGGGGCGCCTGGGTGGCTCAGTCAGTTGAGTCTCCGACTTCGGCTCAGGTCATGATCTCACAGCTCGGGAGTTCAAGCCCCACGTCGGGCTCTGTGCTGACAGCTCCGAGCCTGGAGCCTGCTTCGGATTCTGTGTCTCCCTCTCTCTCTGCCCCTAACCCACTCGCATTCTGTCTCTGTCTCTCTCAAAAGTAAACAAACATTAAAAAAAAATTTTAATTAAAAAAAAAAAACACGGAGCAGGTAAAAGAGAAGAAGGCAGAGAAGTAGGATGTACATTTCAAAGAGGTGGTCATTAGGACCAGCCGTTGTGGACAGGTTAAGTCAGAGGAGCTCTAAAAGACTCTAGGTTTACAATTTGGAGTTCCTGGTGACATTGGGGAGAATGGTTTCCAGATAATGGAGGAGGCAGAGGCCGGACTGAATGGGTTTGGGATTAAATGAGAAGTGAAAAACTGATAACAGAAAGTATAGCTTTTTCATCTAACAAATTTCACCTAGAAGGAGAAAAAAAAAAAAGGAGGATGGTAGTTGAAAAGAGAGAGTTGAGAGACACACTTTCCCCATTTGAAGAAGTTTGCATGTGGAGAAAAAAAGAATCATGAAGTGGGAGAGAGAAATATTGAAGAAATAGGAAAGGAAGAAATTCATTTCTGGAGCAAGCTCCTAGAAACAAATAGGCTTATGGGATAAAAGCCCAGATTTAATTTTTTTTAACGTTTGTTTATTTTTGGGACAGAGAGAGACAGAGCATGAACGGAGGGAGGGTCAGAGAGAGAGGGAGACACAGAATCTGAAACAGGCTCCAGGCTCTGAGCTGTCAGCACAGAGCCTGACGCGGGGCTCGAACTCACAGACTGTGAGATCATGACCTAAGCTGAAGTCAGATGCTTAACTGACTGAGCCACCCCGGCGCCCAAAAGCCCAGATTTAAGAAGCAAAGAATGGGTAAAATGGAGTCTTGACAAGATTGGAAGTGGGCAGGACATATTGGGGAAACAAATGCTTATGGCCTCTGCAGTAAAGTGAGAGGTGAGGTTCTCTGCTAAGAGGGAGAAAGTTAAGCAGCTGGTGTAAATAACATTAATCTGGAGGAGTGTTGCATGTCCAGGTAAGGTTCGACTTCATAAATGCATAATAAATACAGCAAAGAAGCAGGGCTGGAAATTGGCAGGGCAGATGTGGAAATAAAAGAAGACAATTAAAGGATACTAGTGATTATACTCTTAAAAGCAGACCCAGGGATCCACAGCTGGAGAGAGAATAAAGTCTGTGTCTCCTAGCCTGGGAGGAAAGGAAGAAGTAGGACAGTAAACTTCACAAGGGAAGATCTAGCCCAGTGTCTGGCACACAGAACACAGTTTAAATATATCGTTGAAAATGGAGAGTCTGATGAGCTAAAGTAGCAGGTTGAGTAAGGCTAAATGATAAGAACATAAGGAACATAGGCGGTTAGCAGGCAATCCACTCCTAAAGTCGTACAGTCTTTATCAGTATATGTGTTGGCCCTAGACATTGGAGTCAGAACGGAATCCCTCTGTTTAAGATTTTGGCAGGAAACCGTTCTAGGTGATGCCAAGCTCCAAGTCTGGTCTAAGGAATGAGCTGTTGAAGCAGCGGGGGAGAGAATGCTGTTGAAGCACAAGGCACACTGTAAGGGTGGAGTTTTGAATAACCGTCGGTGAATGTTGGGCAGTGACCTGGGCAGCTAGTAGTTGATTGCAAGAACCCAATGACAAAGAGGATGGTATAACCCCAAAGTCAATAGAAAAAGCTTTTCTGGAATTGTTGCCCGAGACCAGGAAAATGCCAGCCTTCTCCGTCAACAATTTTAAAGGGAAGCAATGGTGGTGGGGGCGGGGGGGGGCACCCGTGTGGCTCACTTGGTTAAGCATCTGACTCTTGGTTTCAGCTCAGGTCATGATCTCACGGTTTGTGGGTTCCAGCCCCGCATCAGGCTCTGTGCTGGCAGCTTGCTTGGAATCTTCTCTCTCCCTCTCTCTGTCCCTCCCCCACTCCCTCTCTCTCTCTCTTTCTGTCTCTCTGAAAATAAATAAACTTTAACAAAAAGGAGGAGCGATGGGAGTAGTGCCACCTGGGAAGCACTGGTTTTCAATTAAGAAAAACTATTAAAAGGAGCAACCAAGAGTGAAGTGAAATGGGGTTGTGTGCTCCAACGAAGGGAATATTTCATCACTAACTTCGTTTAGACTTGCTAGTGCGTGATCATAAAAAAGACAGACTTTTATTGTTTTTTAATTCCTTATAGACAGTGCACTCTGGAAATGCTATTGGAAGGGACGATTCTAGGCAAATTTTAAGGGCATGAAAGAATTACTGAAACCTATATGGAAAGTGTTAGGAATAGTTCAAAAAGAGGAGGGTAAACTGTGGTAGAAATGTCTTTCTGCACTAATTTGGGGGAAAGAGCTAATATATTTGTCACATTCTTTCTGTAACTTACTCCCCACATCTTCCCCTGTATTCAAGTCCAGATTCCCAGGCTTAAGTCCTTGTTTCACAGTTGTTTTTAGGTCTGTACCTAGAACTCAAGTGAACTCAGACAGCTAGGTTGAAATTGATCACAACAAACAGGAAAATGTACTTCACTCGTATTTGTGGGTTTTCACTTTCAGTATGAAAAATATCCACCCCCTTGGAACCACAAGATTTAGTCCCAAAGGAAGTGGCTCGTACCTCCTTTTTAAGGCACGAATACCTTGAAGTTATTTCTTCCTTCTTTGCTTTTACTGAGTATACCCTTTATCTCCAGTAGTCTGAGGTTTTCAACTGTCTTCAGGGTACACCAGCGTTTTGTCCACTGGAGAGAAAGAAATTGGTTCTGTAGCAGCCATTCTTGTAACTGCTCATCACAGACACTGACCCAAGACTTGAGAGGGCCACTGTGGTTGGGGGAACCCGTCATTTGTGTGTGTTGGGGGTCACGGAGGCTGGGGCGAGGGTGAAAGATTCTGCTACTTGTCAGTAGCACCACGGCAGGAATTGATCTAGTTTGGATCAATCCTGAGGCATGTAACTGTGCTATTTGGCACATGAAAACAGAAACCAGTCCTGGGTAGTAAAATGTACCTGGTTTTGTCTTGATAACAATAGTCAGGCAGAATCCCTCTAATCTGAACATTTATCTATACTATAATTCTTTTTTTTTTAATTTTTTAAATGTTTATTTATTTCTGAGACAGAGAGACAGAGCATGAGTGGGAGAGGGGCAGAGAGAGAGGGAGACACAGAATCCGAAGCAGGTTCCAGGCTCCGAGCTGTCAGCACAGAGCCCGACACGGGGTTCGAACTCATGAACCATGAGATCATGACCTGAGCCAAAGTCAGTCACTCAACTGACTGAGCCACCCAGGCACCCCTATCTAGACTCTAATTCTTAAAGTGTGGTCCCTGGCTTAGCATCGCCTGGAAACATAAACGTAAATTTTTAGACTCTACTTCATTACTACTGAATGAGAAACTCTAGAGGTGGTGAAGTGATCTGAGCTTTAACAAGCCCTCCAAGTGATTCTGATGTTAGCTCAAGTTAGGTAACCAATGGGCTAGGTGGTTTTGGCTTTCAGGCCTGGCTGCACATTAGAATCAATTGGAGACAGTTTTAGCAAAATACCAACGCTTGAGCCCCAACACCACAACACCAGATTCTGATGTGATTAGTTTGGTGCGGGACATTGGCATCAGAAGTTTTTACATGTTCCAGTGATCCTAATGACTTTTATAGTTGAGAACCATCACTATAGCAATACAAGAAAGGGCTAATTTAGGACTTTGTGATAAGATTCTTCTTGATAATTATTTTTTAATTTATGTATTTTATTAGAATGTTAATTTAAGCATGCTTATAAATAACCACAAATAATATAAGACTTAAGAGAGTGGGGATCTTTTTTGTTTAGTTTAAATTTTTCCCTATTGTATCCTAAGCATTGGGGACAGTGCTTCACACATAGTAGGTGCTCAACTAACTGTATGTTGGCCAACTGAATCAATCGATTAAAGAATAGAGTTCCAATAAGAACTTGCTCTTACACCTCACAATGGAAGCAGTAAGTGCTCTGAGCTGGAAGAATAGTCTCTGTTTGGGGCTGGCATGGGTTCCTCTCCTCTTGGTTCTGTGGATTCTCTATGAATCCTCTTTGTTCTTGCCCACGCCTATCTGTACCAGGATGTCACTGCCTTGCATCAGGATTTACATTCTATTTGCAGAAATTGGTCTCCGCTTATGCCCTTAGCCAAAATCCCCACTGAGTAGAGTCTCATTGCCTATATCATTAGAAGCATCCAGTGAGCATCCAGGTTTTTTTCCTCTGGGCTAGCTTCTCCTTCTCCCCCTTTCCCCCATCGCCATTTACCTCTTGACAGGTGCTTCCACCTGACCTGTGTTTTGATCCACATAGTCTTCCCTATTACCCTATATCTAATAGAGCGGTTTCTCTCAATTTGGTGGGAAGAACAACTTTCTGAGTGGGTTTGAGCCAAAAAAATGGATTTCCCAACAGGCAGGAACAGGTTCACCATGCTGCTGCTGAAATACCTCTGGCATGTGCCTGTTTAAAGATTTCTCATTCAATATTGAGTAAGCCACATGACCTAAACACTAAGTAGCAAGTTTGCACACAAACTGCCTTTAATTCAGTAGGGTAAATTACTTCTCTGAAATGTTTTTTGGGGGAGTTCAATACTGGTTACAGTGCCCTAATTAAGATATATCTTTATGTTGTTTTATTTATTGCATAAGCTTTTTGTTAAAAAAAAAAATGGTAGCTCCTGCCACTATCCATTGTTCCTCAGGAGTCTTCCTAATCCCCCTTGGGTGCTGTAGGTTTGTTTAGACTGAAGTTACCTGTGGCTCCAAACAGGAGGCAGGTCAAGGTTTAGTACTTAATATTTTGCCCAGTTCTCACTGAAGTTTCACTGAAGCAAAGGGATGCTGCTACTAAAGTTCAAGGTGTTCCCAAGCCACTTGCATTCGTATACTCACCTCTTCGAGTGCTGTACACACACATAAAGAATCTCCTAAATGATACATAAACTCTCCATTCTACATGAAAGCTTCCTGTCCCTTCAACTACACTCAGGCCTGGAGGCTTAAACAAAATCCTTTCCAGATTATTGTTAATGCTGTGCCTGATTCTGCAGCAGCTGTTGCCTTTGAACAATACGATGCCTCTCCTCCCCCATGAGAAGTTGAAAATGCCCCTTCTGCAATACTTTGAACCTTTGTAGAAGCAGGGAGTGTAAAATGGACTGAGAGATGGACCTAGGACTCCTGTTTGGGAATTCTGTGCACAACTTAGACTTTTGAGCTTCGCCATTTCCTGACATTGACTTTCATAGCAACAGTTTAATTTGGAGAAAATCTGCTACCTCAAATAGCTAAAGGTATTTATGTGGAAAATTTTCCAAATGATTGACTTTACTGTGTTGCTATTTTCTTTCCCCATGAATATGTGAGTATTTGGCTTTCTCCCAAGAGTTTTTCTGCATCACTTCTCTTTAGGCAAAGAAAAGTTTCTGTCCAGACTGGGAGAGGAGAGAGGCACCAAGAGTTTCCCCTTTCCAAGGGGATTATTATCTGAGTTTATACCACAGCATCTGTATAAATGAAGGATTTGAGTATGTCACCTATTTGCTTAAATTTTTCGTGGCAAGGGGCTCCTGGGTGGCTCAGTCGATTAAGCTCTAATTTTCAGCTCAGGTCACGATCTCATGGTTCATGGGATCGGAACCCAAGTGGACCTGTATGCTGACAGCATGAAGCTTGCTGGGGATCCTCTCTCTCCTTCTCTCTCTGCCTCTCCCCTACTCGTGCTGGGGCTCGCTCGCTCTCTCTCTCTCTCTCTCTCGCAAAATAAATATTTAAAAAATATTTTCAGTGGCAAATCCTCAAGGTGGCCAGAGTAACGTTGGTCATCACTTTGGAGCCAACACAAGTGTGATCAGCTGCGCGCTCCCTCCAGCGCCCTCAGTCTTGCTGAAGGGGTTGTCTGCTCCCTCACTCACCTCCTCAGCCCCACTAATCCTCCAGCCACGTCTCTACTGACTGCTCCTGCCAAGATCACAGATGACTCTCTCTTATTTAATCTAGTGATCATTTGCGGGTTATATCAGATCTTTCTGTATCATTTGACATTGTTAATGCTGTTTTCCTTAGCTGCTTTGGCATCATTTCTCCTCATCCTCCTAGTTTTGTCTTCTGTCCCTTTCCTAAATGTTTCCTTGGCAGTCACTCCTAGACCTACTTTTCTTATTACTCTACACTCTCTTCCTGATTGATTCCATCTGCTCCATGGCCTCGATTCCATGCCGTTGATAAAGATCTCCCATTTACATCTTCAGCCCAGATATGTGAAGGCTGGTCCCTGTCCAAAGGAACCTGATTCCTTCTCTTCCCTGTTTCTCCAAGTTCCCAGTTTTAGCGAGGGACGCCATTGCTCACTGTGCAAGAAGGAAACCTTAACTCCTTCCTCTATCTCTTCTGCTCTGCCATAACATTAACAACTCAAATTAATTCTATCTTCTACATAAACTTTAAATCCAAGTCTTCTCTTTTAGCATCTCCTCCAGGTCTATCTCCTACCAGTTCCCTAGGTTAGGAAACCATTAACTTGCCTGTGGATACCCTCTCTGGTCTTGACTCCTTATTATCACATACATATTACAGGAGAGGTTTTTCAGATCACCACATTTCCCTGATCAAAACCCTCATGCATGCGAAGCCCCAGTCTGGCCTCTCATGCCTCTCCAGCCTCACCTTGCATTGTCCACTTTTGTTCTTTCCGAGTATTTTTCAGTTCAAAAAATACTGTGCTTTCTCACCTTCATATGCTCTTTTTCTCTGCCTGGAACGTTCTTCCTATTCTTTCCCCCTCTGCTCCTTTTTCGGGTGTGAGATTCAGAGCACTTCCTCTTGGGTGCTCCCCTAAATGCCCCAAGTCTGCAAAAGTGCCCCTCCCAAGGCCTACATCCCACTGTGTCCTCAGAGCAAGGGCCACCCCTTAACAAAATTGCCTGGGTCTTTGTATCCCTGCTAGACTATTAGCTCTGTGAGCCCAGAAACGTGTCTCCTGTGTTGAGATTGTATCTCTAGTGCCTGGAACAGTGGTTGATACAGTGTAGGTGCTCAATAAACATAGGTTGAATGAGTGAGTGAGCCTCAGGGTAAACCATGAGCCGGGCTTCTTTAGGCACAAGTTCAAATGCCTTAGTCTGATTTGCAACTTCTTCCTCACAAGTCAAGCTCCCCTAACTGGTACAACTCTTACTTTTTCACAGCAGGCAAAACTTTGTTGCAGACAAAGCAACCTATATATCCCAAAGGAAGAGAAAGTTTTCAAAGGTTCTGAGAATTAGCATATGGTAATGATCAAATCCCAGGGTATCTTTTAATTGAACCTTCACAGTCGTTCACTTAGCTTGTACTCAGTACATAAATTGAGTAGAACCTTATTAGGAAGGTTGTGTCATGCCCTAGTGAAAATGGAGAGAATGAGAAATAGCTTTCCATGACATGGAGGCATTGGAGAAAGGGAGCAACCTGGTCTGTAGCTTGTTTAACGTGTGTCAGGCTACTGACTCCTGTATGGGAGATGAGGAGGAGGACAGCCACAGCCATCAAGGTTTAGGACTTTCCTCCTAAATCCCATTTGTGGGTTTTGTACTCTGCAAGGATCTACTGCACATTCCACTCTTTTCCTCTCCTACGCTGCTGCTTTAATGTCAGCCTCAGGAGCAACCTGGTTTTGGAGATTTTTCCTCCCCAGGAGCAAATCTTCCTGAAGGAACCACATGACTACCAGGCTCACCCTGCCAATACTTCCCTGGGCTTCTTTCATTCACTCACTCTGTTCAGATGACACAGGTTCAAATGCCTTACTCAGTCTGTCCTAGCCACCCTGGACTCTTCCTTTCTTGGGACTGTAACCAGCGAGGCAGGCAAGATGCCCAGGGAGCAAAACTTAAAAGTTGCTCACTCTCAGATGCCAACCCTGTCTATGCATGTGCCTGAGTGGGGGTGCCTTTCTGGACTCACCCTTGGCCTGGCACTCTCTTCCAGGAAGGCCAGCCTCCTTTCCACCATCACGCCTCTCCAAATGCTAATAATCCCTGGGACCCAGCTCAAATGCTGCCTCCTCCATGAAGCTCCCAAGTCTTTTCCACAAGGTCCCCCAGCAGACCTTGTTTATACCTCTCTGAAGGCACTCTATACCTTGATTAGTTCTTAGGCTTGTCTTTTTGTATCCATATTAAACTACAAACTTGGAAGGGCTGTCTTCTCCATGTGCTTCCAATACCTCGCACAGGGTACAGCACACAGCAGGGTATTCATGTCAGTGAGGTGAGTAGAGCAATCAAGGGAAGGAGAGAAGAGCATAGGGGCTAAGTGCACAGTAGGGGGAGGGCCAGGGTCAGCGTGGGATCTGGGGCCAGTCTGCGTGGGTTTGATCTCTGGCTCTGCCACTTGCTGGGTGTGAGAACATGAGCAAATCACATCACCAGTCTATACCTCCATTTCTTTATCTTTAAAATGGGATCAATATTGGTACCCCGACATCAGGTTGTTGTGAAATCTAAATGAGCTAAAAGACATGAAGGTTTTAGCAACAGCCTCGATGCATAGTAAACATTTCAGTTAACATCAAGATCCAGAATTAAAAGGGTCTAATGAAAGTACATCCGTGGAAAATGCAGGTATGCACACTAAGGGCAAAGCACATCTGTGACTGATGTCTTAAAGAAAGTTAAATCTAAGCCATCAATAATGGAAGACAGAGGCAATGGCCTCATACTCCCTTGAGAACCCAAATGTCTACTTTTTTAGAAAAGACAAATCTCCTCTCTATAATTCAAAAGAAGAATAGCTTGGGCAAGAAGATGGGAAGGGAGGCTGCTTAAAAAAAGGCAGCAGAGGAGGGATGAATGAGTTTGGAGGTATTAAAATGGGTATTGAAATGTGCTCTGTTTTAATAGCTGCTGATTTTAAGGAGAATGAAAACATAATGCTAAGGGAAAGTCATGTTTTTGCTGCCATCTACAGTCAAAGTGTAATTTTTAAACCACACACACACCCAAAATGGGGGTTCTAGACAAAACAAGTGAAAATATAGACAAAATTTTAAGTTCTAGTATTGAGACAATTTGGGCATATTATTATAGCATTTTATTTACTCTTCTTTCTAAAAGTATGTATATTTAATCAGTAAGGTAGCCTTTTTAACATCTCAAATTGTGTTGAAACTCCTTGAAGAAACTGCTAGAAGAATCACTCAGGAGTGAGGCTGTCCTCTGGTGGGTTGATTAGCTATAGCTGTGGCAGCTGACAGACAGTTTGAGGGTCAATACAATGATATCAAAGGAAGAAAGAGATGGATTGGATTTTTACCCTACTTTTTCCTGCCCTGTGATCTGCAGTTCTCTCGTTACTTTAGAAATTTTTTTTTTCATTTACATTTCTTTATTTTTGAGAGACAGAGCACAAGTGGGGGAGGTGCAGAGAGAGAAGGAGACACAGAATCCAGAGCAGGATCCAGGCTCCGAGCTGTCAGCACAGAGCCCGACGCAGGGCTCAAACTCACAAACCGCAAGATCATGACCTGAGCCGAAGTCAGGCATTTAACTGACTGAGCCACCCAGGCACCCCAGCAGTTCTCTGGTTATTAGAATTATTATAGATTGAATTTTACACCAATGCATTTTATTGTTTGGTTATGAGAAATCAACCAAAAGCAAGTAAAGCCAAAATATGACCGTGATGTCACCTCTGAGATGCCTTCTGCCCCTATCTATGTTCCTACCCATATAATTTACACAGTTACTATGATGCTTTCCCAACTTCCTTGTGCATTATTTTTAAAGGGTTAAATATAGACAAGAATTACTGGAAAAGCGTTTGCTGGAGAAAAAAGCAGTGGCCCTCCAAGAAGCTCATGAAGAAGGCGAGAGAGAGAGGCGACTAGAAGCCCTTAGGAAACAGGTGTTTTTAATTTGGAAATTTTCATGGGTGGTTTCTAAGTGTTCTTAATAACATTATTAGTAGGACTTAGTTACAACATCTGTGATATAAAATGTAACTTTTCCAAATTGGGACACTGATCTTCATTGCTGGGAGCAATTAGATTTATGTTGAACAATTTCCAGTTTCTTAGTATATTAAAAGAACTTTATCAGCACTTTTCAAAAGGCTCTCCCAAGATTTAAATGCATCCGTACTACCTCTCGTTTATTAGCTGAATAGTACCCATTTACAGGAGTGAAACTTTACATCTAGCAGGATTTTCTGCTCCTCAAAAAACCTGGTGGAGTTTGAGCAAGATAATCATCTTAGGGGTAGAAACTTCTGTTTGGAAATCCCCTGTGGTCAGCAAACATGTGAAAAACCATTTTTTAAAAATATATACTATTTTTGTGAGAGAATTAAAGCCTCCCATTGCATTGCCTAGTAAAAGTAGGCAAAAGTTTTTCAGTTTGAGAAGTGTGATAAAATAGTTTTACTTGGTAATTTTTCAGAGGTTTTGATCTGGAAGTGATTAGTTCAACTCCTAAGCTCCAAAGCCCACTGACACCCCTACACAACTGATGGGAAATGACTGTCTGATTTCCCTTCCATGTCAGTGGAGGCAACATGGAATCTTGGATAAGAACTTGGCCTCTGGTATCCTTCAAACCTGGGTGCAACCTGGTTCATGACTTACTGGCAGAGGAAACTTAGATCATTTACTTCTCTAAGCTTCATTTCCTCCTCTGAAAAATGGGAATAATGATAGTACCTGCTTCAGAGGTTTGTAGTAATGTGTGTTCACACTTTTAAAATATTAAATATAAAACCCTCTTCTAAATGCTCTTAAGTTTTAGCTCAATCTCTACAACAACCTTATGATGTATGTATTTATTTTCGTAGCAATATTTCTATTTTATAGAAGAGGAAACAGAAGAGCCACAGGTTCCCCGAAGTCACACAGCAAGCAACTGTCAGACTGGATTCAAACCGAGGAAGTCTAGTTAAACTAGTTAAATGGCATAGTTTACAGGAAGTGTAAATGCATACCGCTATTATGTCATCATCTTTGATAAAAATAGATTACAGAAATAAATTCAAAGAGGAATGTAAGTCCTGGTCATGCTAGATTCAACAAAATTTAATCATTAGCAAATAATTATACACCATGGCCTTCTGGGGACAAAACTTAATGTCAGTGTTACTATGTACGTTCTTGTTCAAATATATATTTGATAACTACAGAGTCCATATGATTAGAATTCTCTCCATCTGTGAACTCTTTGAAAGAGGAAATATTTATGCCCGTTAGCTGTAGCCGGTGTTTAGAACTATAGTTTAAGACATTTTGGCTAGGAAACCTATAATAATTAAAGCATATTCAACCCCCAGTTTTGTCATTACAGTTTCTAAATGGCATTAAAAATGCCATTCTCTTAATGCTAATTCTTGACTTTAGGAATTAACAGGCAGGTGTTACTAATGGTGCATATAATTTACAAAATTAGTGGCTTCTTTCATTAGGATACAGTTTTGAATGATTTCAATTATCATAAAGGACAAGGGCATTTAGGTTAAAATGACTCTATGGTTTTTCAGTAGAAGGGGAAACAATGGTTTACAATAGTCCCTGGAAATCTCATTGCTGAACACAATGGAGATTCAGCCATCTTGCCCAATAATGCCAACATAACTCAAATTAAGGCATGAATAATATACTCTAGAATGATCTTGATCATATTAAACTTTCTAGAAAGCTTTGTGGAGTTGTCACCATGACCATATATTGCTAGTAGTTAAAAATTAGTTTATTATCTTTGGTTACTTTTTAAGGTAGTTCAATATATAGATTTTCTTTATAAGATTTCCTATGACTTAGTACCAGAAAAATACATTTTTATCTAAATTTAATCATAACTGTGATAACTCAATCAGTAGCAAACCATATATATTATGGCCTTTTAATATGTTTTGTTTTTAAACCATTAACTCCTTTGGGGATCTCTACGATTGGCCTGGCTTAATATTTTGTCTGTCCTTCCTTCTTGGGTTTTATCTTTAATAAAATTTCCTACCTTTAATGGACATTGAACATTAGTAGTGCTCCCCAGAAGTAGTTAGCTTGTATCGTAATCCAAATAGCCATGCTTTTTCTTCTTTTAGGTTGCTATTGTTGCTCAATTTGATCCTGTTAGAATGATGTCAGACACAATGGCATCAAAAGCAAGAATGGGTATTGGAACTGAAGAAGAATTTATTCTTCAAAAGCCACTCTTTACATTGAATACATACAATGAATACCAGGTAATTGTGGGAATTAGCGTGATTGATGCAAAAGCCATGATGATAAAAAGATTTATAGAAGTGTGTTTTGGGTTAAAAATTATTTTCAATATTTACATTTGAATACCATGTGGATTCACTTAATTTTTACTGCTAAATGATAGCACGCAATTACTGCATGATTCTTAGCCCTGTAAAATAGTTGATAGGTGACCAGAGAACAGTTTGTCTGAACATATTATAAATCTGTCATTGAAAATTATTTTTAAAATTGACATTTCTACATTAAAATATCTTTAAAATTTACAAAATTTTACTTTAAAGTTGTGTTTAATGTTCTATTTTAAGTGTTTCTCTATAATTCAGAATTTGTTTAATGTTAAATTCATGATATAAATCCTACTAAGGCAACAACTGATGACACTGATACAAGACAAAGCAGAAGGAAGCTTTCAGAAATTAAAATTAACTGAAGATAATACATCAGAGCTAATGATAAAAGAAAACATTTTCTGTGGAAAAGTATTAAGGTGTTATTTAACCATTTCTAGGAACTTCTGACTCCTTTTAGTCTGTTCCTGTAACTGAGAAAGGATTTTAAAAAGTACTTTCAGGGGTGCCTGGGTGGCTCAGTTGGTTAGGCGACCGACTTCGGCTCAGGTCATGATCTCACAGTTCGTGAGTTTGAGCCCCGCGTTGGGCTCTGTGCTGACAGCTCAGAGCCTGGAGCCCTACTTCAGATTCTGTGTCTCCCCTCTCTCTACCCCTCCTCTGCTCACACTGTGTCTCTCAATAATAAATAAACGTTAAAAAAAAAAAGTCTTTTCAGATGGATGGAAGGCAGGGAGGGAGGACAGATGAATGAATGGATATCACTGATATTAAGGGAGAAAGTAGTTCTCCCTAGTTTGTTAATTTTGCAAGTCTAAGGACAGAAGCTGGACACTTAGTTAATTATTTACAGAGTAGGAAACTTCATCCATTCACCCATTGACAGATCAAGTGTGCCTCTCCTATGTGCTGTATACTTCGCTAAGAAATAAAAAAGATGAACAGTTCATTTATCAATTGGACAATATTTACGGAACGTATTCTATATCTGGCACAGTGGAGTTGCCAGGGCTACATCCTGAACAAGACTGACTTACTCTGTTGAAGGAAGTGAGCAGGGCGGCTGGGTTAGGAGGGAAGGTAGCATGTGTGAGAATAATGCCCCTGGGGTGAGACTACCTCCATGGTGGAGGTCTAAGGCCTGTAGCAGCACGAAGGGAACCAAAAGAAATGCAGACTAGGGAAGTGGGACCAAGTGTTGAAAAGGAAACTAAGCTGCATCTTAGTCGAGGATTTTTGGCAGCAGTAACAACGTTTTTTCCAGGTTGATTTAAATTAAAACGAAAAAACTCAGCTGGGAGGAGGGGTTGGGCCAAAGGAAAGGGATTAATTATAAGGATGCAAGTGTATCTCCAGAAGCCAAAGCAGGAAGGGCAGTTGGGGCTGGCAAAGAATTGAAGTCAAACTGGAAAGCTCTCGGGTACCTGGGCTGAGGAAATAAGGGTTTCACCAGGGAGAGGAGGGTGGAAAGAGGCCCTATTGGCATGTCTTCAGTGTAAAGGTACACGGCAAGGGTGGGTGCTAGGAGATGAGATTGGAAACATAGGTTAGGGTCAGACTGAAAAGTATAGTAGCTTTTGCTTGCTAAGATGTTATCCTGTGAGCACAGGTGAGACCTAGAAGTAGGTGAATTATATACTCAGATATGCTTAGCAACGTATTCTGGACGGAAAATTGGTGGGGGTGGGAGTGGGGGTCAGAGTCTTTTAAGATGGCAAAGTCCTCATAAACGTGGGAGGGCGTGGCATGAATGGCTCTGGCTGAGAGGAGGGAGTAATGAAAGTGAGGATGATTCTAAGCCGGGCAGCGAGTGGTACTGAGAAGAGCCTGCATTTTGGATTCAAATCTACATCTGCTATTTACTGGCTATGAACTTGTGTAAGCTATTAACATCTTTGTGTCTTGTTTACTTCATCTGTAAAATAATAATTTGTAAGGTTCTTATGAGGATTAGGATAATAAATGTCAATTGCCTAGGATATTGCCTGGCATCTACAAGTAATTCAGTAAATTATAGTCATTACGTGTGGCTGCCATTAACCATATAAGAATACAGAAGTAAAAACAGACTTCGGGGAAGAGTATTTATTTTGTTCATGTCATGATTAGGGTGAAAATGTCTAGAACACGTTTACAAGAATCTGATTGGTTGCTTCTGGGGAGGTGATTTGGGGAAATGCAGGTCAACTTTCCAGGGAGATCTCCATTTCACTTGATACCTATTCTAAAAATAGGATAAGGCGATCTTTTAAACCTCACAGATCCGAAGCTGAGAAGACAGGTGAATCCAGAAAAAATTAGGGAGTACACAGGAAGAGCATGAATCCTTGGAAGTGGATAAGGGTGACTACAGAGATTGTATCTAGAAGAGGAGAGTCTAATGCTCAAAATATATTGCTTCTCAGACACAAATCTCTGTATTATTTTTGACTTGTGTGCAATCATTGCTCCTCGTCCCTGTACCTCATCAGTTGCCAAATTCTCTTGATTCTTCCCTTCATAGTGTTTCCGAAAGTTCTCTCTTCCTTGCTACCAGCCAAGTTTAGGCATTTATTACTTCATGTTTAGACAATTGTAGTAGACTGCTGCTACTCCAGTGTTCTACCCAAACTGCCCTGACCCCCAATTGACCTATTTCACCTCTGAGTTTGCATGTGCCTTCCTTTTTTGGCTCTCTGTCTCTTTTCTTCCCCACTCTGCTTCATAGAAGTATAGGGTGGACTTTACAGTTAGCTCATGTGCTCCTCCTCACCTGAGGTCATCCTAGTCTAACCCACACCAGGAGATGTACTTCTGTGATCTTCTATCCTTGGAACATCAGTCACATGTGCCACCAGCTGTAGTTGTCTGTATACCTTCTTACTGCCCCTATTGGTTTAAGAGCTTCTTGAAGGAGGGCTGCTTTCAACAGCTTGCTATCCCATCCTCTAGGGGGACTTGAAGTCCGTGTAAAATGCCTCATTAGCTAAAATCCATATGTGGTTACCTTATTGCAAGCAGCGTCTGTTGACATTTAATATTCATGGAAGGAGGGGAAGAGGAATAAGGTCCAATCAGCTATAAATGAAAATAGAAATTGAGCTACTCATATTTCCATTGCCACTTAGAACCACATTGGTGGAGACATTTTCTAATTCTGCTTGAAATAGAAATCAGCCTTGGAGTGTTCGATTGATTTTGTTTTTTAAGTAGAGGCCATGTGTTTAAACATAATTTACATATTTCAGAATGATGGAGAAATTAGAATGTCTGGTGAAAGACGAATGTACCAAGAGTGTGGTTTAGATTTATTTTAATCAATGATTGTCTATATTTTGTAATTCTAGCTATGAATAAATAATGAATCAATGATAGTACTGAAAGTAAGCTTTTTTTACTGCATCTTTTTAATAATATCAATATGTTGTATTTTGACTAATCTAGTATAATATTCTCTGTATCTTATCTCGGACACCATGGATATACTGGAAAATGATAATGTCAAGAACATTTGGACATTTTCAGTAAAAACAACAAAAAAAAAAACCCCAACCCTCTCCCCCTAAAAAACGGCAACAGATTATAGTCACTGTATACACAAAGCTTATTGTCATCTAGTCATCTACCCAGAAGAAACAAATTATATAGCTTGAGCAAATACAGAACTAAATGATAAAATTTACTTTAGTTCAATGAATTGCTACTTATTTAAATTGTATTTTATTTCTACAGATAACTTTTTTTTTCTTTCTACAGATAATTTCTGACCCTAGACTCCGTTTTGAGTTAGCAGTTCGAGAAGCTGGACTTCATAAAACATTTTATGCCAGAGAGATATTACCAAAAATCAGTCCTCAAAAACCTCCAAGAAAGGACATGGAGTCTACTGTATTTAAAATCTAGAGTTCTTCTGTAAATCCTACTATATGTAAACAAGATTTTTCTTTGAATACATTTATATAGTTAACAATTACTACTTTCCAAAATTTTTTTAAATATCAGACATAGAAATCAAAGCATTCATTAACACAACTTTGTCTTTTATGACTCTTAGAATTTCATGCACTATTTCCTATATCTTTGTTATGTCTGATAGTACTGAATTCAGCAAGACCATGGAACATAATTATAATGCATATGATACATATATTATTGTTCAGTAAGCTGCATATTGGAGATTGCATTATCCCATGAAAAGAGCTTAAAATAACCATTTTCAGGAATTACAATTTATGTTGCTACTACCTGCTAAGGTTCATTTCTGCTTGTTATTTCAGAATTTGACTTTTTAATTATGGAAGCTCCATTATCATTAATACTTCTATTTCTTGATTATTATAAGAGGAGACTCAACCTTTTTCTAAATTTAGAAACCAATTTGGTGTACCATGTTTACTGCAAACCAATCATCCAAACAATTTCATTTTGCAAATTAGCCTTTAAAAATAAATTAGAAATTAGGAACAGCACTTCAAGCATGGGAATATCTGTTTGGGCTTAGAAAAAAATGTAGTTGTGTGGTTGTTTAGAAAGAATATTTTACAATTTATAATATTTCAAATGTTATCAAAAATTCCAAATTATTTAATATCTAGATGGTTTTATACATAAAGAGCATTTCAAATAAATATCAACCATCTATGTCTACTTTAAAAACTTGATTAATCAGAATCACAAGTCAGTGTTGTTGGAAGTTGCCATTATTACTGTTAAGACTACCTCCCCTCCCCTTCTTTTTCTTTCTATTGCAACTTCCTGCCATTTCCTCCCTACTTCTATCCCAGAATTGCTGTTATTGGAGTAATGCAAAAAAAAAAAAAAATGACAAAGACCAGTCTGACTGGTGGAATATTAGGTTTCATGATTATTCCCAACATGATGGGAATAAATAATGCAGCAAGCCCAGCTCATCAGAATAAACCTTCACAAGAGATTCTATGGACAAAATCTGTATCTACAATTCATTATAATGCCCTCTCCATTCAACCTTTTGCATCATCACAGCTCCTAATTGGAAGAGGAGAAGGAATCATGAACAAGACTCAGGGCAGTGGGCAGTAGCAACATTCTTGAGGATGTCTCCCACCATCACAATGTTCCTTTAAGGGTCCTCGCTTTACTTGATGTGAAGCCCCAGGCCATAAACCATGAAAGCCCTGCTCTATCAGAGCACATCCTCTCTATGTTGCAAGACATATTGTAGTCCTGTTTCTCTAATGTCTCTCTAATGTCTCTCCTTCCTTATCTGTGTGGATGTTATTCTTGGCAAGGCTGGCAGTAGAGGCTTTCAGCTTTGGGGGGGGTCATAGTTGCAGAACTATTAGTATCTAGCACTCAGGGGAGGTGATGCTAATAGAGGTGTGTGGGACTACCAGAGCAGCCGTGGGTCTCTGTGAAGCTGTTGCCTAACGAGTATTTGGCTAACCTCAAACACAGACTCTCTGGTCTCCCAGAAATACCTAACACTTTAACAAATTGCTTTTCTGTTTATACTAGCTTATGTGGGTTTGCTACTGTGGATGCAGAGATACACTGATCTTTTTGCAGTTCCTGTTATGCACCAACCACAGTCTCATGCTCTCCAGTGATAATCCCTCTGTCTCTGTAATCTGTTCTCTCAATTACCATTTCCCTTCTCTTCAGAAAGTAGGAAGAAGAGAACATTTCAGGCTTTTTTTTTTTTTTAATGTCACCTTAATTGCTGAGTACTGTTTTTCACAGCAATGATTTTCACTCTAAGGAGAGGCCCACTAAAAATTACTTTCAGGCACCTGGGTGGCTCAGTTGGTAAAGCATCTGACTCTTGATTTCGGCTTAGGTCCTGATCTCAGAGTTGTGAGATTGAGCCCCATGTTGGACTCTGGGGTGAGCGTGGGGTCTGCTTACGATTCTCTCTCTCTCACTCTCTCTCTCTCTCTCTCTCTCTTTCTCTTTCTGTCTCCTTCTCTCTCTCTCTTCCTCCCTCCTCTTGTCTCTCTCCCTGCTTGTGCTCTGTCTCTCTCAAAAAAATTACTTTCTCTCTCCCCCCCAAATTCAGTCCATCTTCCCATATCCAAAGTCCCATATAGTATTTTTTTTTAATTTACATCCAAGTTAGTTAGCATATAGGGCAACAATGATTTCAGGAGTAGATTCCTTAATGCCTCTTACCCATTCAGCCCATCCCCCCCTTTCACGACTCCTCCAGTAACCCTCTGTTTGTTCTCCATATTTAAAAGTCTCTTATGTTTTGTCCCCCTCCCTGTTTTTATATTATTTTTGCTTCCCTTCCCTTGTGTTCATCTGTTCTGTGTCTTAAAGTCGGCATATGAGTGAAGTCATATGATATTTGTCTTTCTCTTACTAATTTAGCTTAGCATAATATCCTCCAGTTCCATCCACATAGTTACAAATGACAAGATTTCATTCTTTTTGATTGCCAAGTAATACTCCATTGTATATATATACCAAATCTTCTTTATCCATTCATCCATCAGTGGACATTCAGGCTCTTTCCATACTTTGGCTATTGTTGATAGTGTTGCTATAAACATTGGGGTGCATGTGTCCCTTCAAAACAGCACATACCCCTTGGATAAATACCTAGTAGTGCAATTTCTGGGTTGTAGGGTAGTTCCATCCATACAGTATTTTTTTTTTTATTTTTTTTTAACGTTTATTTATTTTTGAGACAGAGAGAGACAGAGCATGAACAGGGGAGGGGCAGAGAGAGAGGGAGACACAGAATCTGAAACAGGCTCCAGGCTCTGAGCTGTCAGCACAGAGCCTGACGCGGGGCTCGAACCCACGGACCATGAGATCATGACCTGAGCCGAAGTCGGATGCTTAACCAACTGAGCCACCCAGGCGCCCCATCCATACAGTATTTTTAAATGGGACACTTGGGTGGCTTAGTTGGTTAAGCATCCGACTCTTGATATCAGCTCAGGTCATGATCACGGTTCATGATCTCAAGCCCATTTTGGGCTTCATGGTAACAGCTCAAAGCCTGCTTAGGATTCTCTTTTCCTCTCTCCCTGCCTACCTCTCTGAAAATAAATAAACATTAAAAAAAAAGCATGAAGAAGCTGGTGCTTCCTCTACCTGGTATATATTTGGTTATTTTCTATGGAGCCCACATTTTCTTGAGTTTTATTTTGCCATCATTAAAGCAGCTCCATCATCTCCTTAGCTGTGCTAGATTTTAATTCTAGGACACAGGTAAAGTATGAAGTCATTTTGAAGGTAAAAGACATTTAAAAAATATTTTTAAACATGTATTTATTTCTGAGAGAGATAGAGTGTGCATGGGGGGGGGGGTGCAGAGAGAGAGGGAGACACAGAATCCAAAACAGGCTCCAGGCTCTGAACTGTCAACACAGAGCCCAATGTGGGGCTCGAGCCCATGAACCATGAGATCATGACCTGAGCCGAAGTCAGATGCTTAACTGACTGAGCCACCCAGGAACCCCAAAAGGAAAAGACAGTTTTAAAGAAACTTGGATAAATTAGAGACTTTTTAAGATCAAGACTCTGTTTGCCTGGAGAACTTATGAGGAGAATCTAAGATACAGAATTTTAAAGATCTCCATCAAATCCCAGGAATGATGGAGTTTGACCCAAGGTGGAAAAAAGATCTGAGATTTCTACTGTTTTTGACATCTGATCGATTTGTTTTGGAAAAATGGTATATGCTTGATGATGCATTTGAAGATGAACACTTGCTAGATTACTGCTGAGTACCAGAGAGGTCCTGAGGGGGAGAGTTTCCAGGAACTTAGACATTAAGCATTTAGGAACAGTGAATATTGCACTTTGAGACTCAGTGTGGGACTTGATTATAATAGTAGAATCCATGAGCTGCATGACCTCATGGAATCAAGTCTCAATCCCTAGAGAGGAATGTGGCATCGAATATGTTCTGTTCTTGTCATGTTTTTAAAACCTCCAGAAAGATGTTTTCCAACCTCTACGGCAATTCCTCTTTTTACACTAGCAAGTGCCTATGTCTTTTGCTTGCCCACCTCAACAGCAGTTGGGTCTAAATTTTTCAATGCTTTGCCTGATTCAGGTTTGCATTGAAGTACATGTTTTAATGTCACTGTTAAGCTTTACTAATTTTACTAAATGCCGTTTGTCCCCCCTCTGAGAGAATGTGTTATTTTGTATGTGGGAATGTAAGTGTGGGGAAAGAGGAGTTGCATTATTTCCCTCTGTTTTGCACATTTTCCCAGACATGTCAATATTACTTAGCACCCCATATGCTTAAAGCTCCTAATATTTATAAATAATTTCAAAAACAACTTGCTTACATTTCTTTAGACATTTTATAAATATTGTAATCTGAAATGCTTACCTTCACAGTATATTTAAAACAAATGCTGCAAAAATTGTCCTATTCATATTGAAATATTATAAACTAAATTTGGGAAGCTTATTAAAAGTAATATTTATTTTTAAACTTACTGAAATGAAACAATATGTTACTTGAAATTGAAAACAATTGACTTGCTAAGGGAAATCCAGCATAATACAACGTGAATTTATGTCCACATGGATTAGGATCCTGCTATCTGGAAAGAAAAAACACAGATACTGTGAAAAGGATATGTTTTCATCCATATTGTTATATCAATATAACATAGTTGCTTAAAAGGACCAGCAGGAGCCTTGGAGCTTTCTTATTTTTATGTTTCTAGATAGTTTTCTTTTTTTCCTCCACTTTCTCAGTCCAAATCTATAGTTTAAATCAGTTCAACAAATATTTACTGAAATTGTGGCATCAAACAAAATCTCTGCAACTGTTAAAAAGAATGAGGATTGTCATGATGGCTGCACAGCTCTGAATATTCTAAAAACCATTGAATGGGTGATGGCAGGCTGTTTGAATTGTATCTCAATAAAACTGTTTTTTTTTTTTTTTTTTTTTGTTTTTTTTTTTTTTTCAGAAAAGAACAAGGAGAGGGGTGCCTGGTTGGCTCAGTTGAGCGTCTGGCTCTTGATTTTGGCTCAGGTCATTACCTTGGGGTCATGGGGTCATGGGATCAAGCCCACGCTGAGCATGGAGCCTGCTTGAGATTCTCTCTTCCTCTCTCTCTGCCCCTCTTCCTCACTCACACCCCCCCAAGATAAAAAATAAAAAATGAATTAAAAAAGAACAAGGAGAGGTACATGGCTCTTTGAGAAGAGAACCAAAATATATTGTATAGATGAGAGGTGTGGGCAACAACAGAAAAATACATATAGAATGGTCTTATTTATGTAAAAAAAATACAAATTTCTGGAAGGATATAGAAAGAACTGTCAGCAACTGTTACTTTTCGGCTATTGGAATGGGAAGTTTGGGTGGAGTAGCAACCAGAGGAGGCTTCTATGCTGTTTTGGTGTTTACAATGAGATTGTAGTATTTTCATAATTTTATCTCTTTATTTTTATAATTTTAAGGCTGAATATTTTATAGGGTGCTATGTATCAGATGCTGAGGAATCTAAGAGTTCCAGAGCCTGCATAAACTGCCCGGTGATGAGCAATGCACGGCAAAGGCTTGAGGTGGATAGGAGTCAGTAAGTGATTATTGACTCCATGACAAAATGGGTAAATGGATGGATGGGTGAACTGTAAGAGTTTTGTCTTTCTATGGCATAACCAACTAACAAGTAATTATTGCTACTCTGAATAAGTATAAATATATAGGGTAGAAAAACAGTTTAGAATAAACCCCTTCTTTTCCCAAAGGAGGGGTGCCTGGGTGGCTTAGTGGGTTAAGTGACTGACTCTTGATTTCAGCTCAAGTCATGATCTCACTGTTCATGAGTTCAACCCCGGTGTTGGGCTCTGCACTGACAGTGCAGAGCATGCTTGAGATTCTCATTCTCTCTTTCTGCCTCTCTCTGCCCCTTTCATGCACTTTCTCTCTCTCTCTCTCTCTTTTTCTCTCTCAAAAAGAAACATTTAAAAAATATGGCTGAGGAAATGAAACTTCTCATATATTTAAGAAAAATACAAGTAAAATGCAGTAGACACGAGAGGACTACAAAACAAGGCATTCTTATCTTTCTTGCTACCCTCATTTCTTGTGCTCCAACACCTCAGCTTCTTGAGACATTGGCACAGCTTGTGTTTTCTCCGGAGATTCCTTCCCTGCCATTGCTTCCCATCTTATGCAGAGAGATGAGAAAGGACTAGGAAGTGAGGGGAACAGAGAGGGTAGATCAGTTTGAATGGGTGCAAAGGTTTGTGTCAAGGGGTAAAAGGGAATGTTATAGTAAACATTGTGCAGCACATAGGTAAGTATGAGGTTAAAACATGAAATTGGGACACCATTGCAGAGGACTTATATGGTTGATCATGATGCAAACTGCCCTCCTGGAGAACTGGAAAATCTCCTAATCTCCTACAAAGGTACAAATGAAGGAAATTGCATAACCTGTAGTTTAGACACAGGAAAAAAGGTGGTTGAATGATAGGCAGCAAGAATATGGGGACCCAGAGCTCAGACATTGGGCATAGATTATTGTCCTAAGTGATGTGACTTGCTGAGTGGCTTTACAAGGTAGCAGAAGTTTTTTTGGGGGTGATAATGCAAACCTTTCATAGGTAAGAATGAATTTCTGGGTGCCGTTTTGTTCAAATCTGGCAAGCTTTTTTATCCCTGCAGGCTGCTGACCATTGTCACCTCTGTGGTCTGATGACAAAAATGATATTCAGATGTTTCCTTTGTGCTGTTTGTGCACTCTTTAGGCTTGATAAAGCTTGAAAGCAGTCAATATTGCTATGTGAATTTCATTTCTGTCATTCTCTAACTCAACCCCGTATTCTCAGACACAAGCCCATGGCCCCTTGAATAACAGCCTAAGGTGTTCAAACCTTATCATGCAGACAATACTAAATAGTTAAGTTTTCTTAGGCAGAGACACAAAGACAATGTTTCTGGAAGGCTAACATGAGAGCAGAACACAAGTTGGATAGAAGTAGGGAGATGACTGGGTTTGGGGGGAGACCTTGATAAGCTAGACTATATCAGGTGTGAGATGATGTGAATGTGGGGAAGAGTGGAATCTATTAATTTAGGGGGAAAACTGAACTCTGAGCTCACCCATTCCTTTTGCTTTTATAAACTTCCTTTAGACCATACCCAGTGAACCATGGCTCCTAGTAGTCACGCCCTTCTGTAGTCCGCTCCCTTCACATTGAATCTGGGTGACCTTGTGACTTCTTAATCCAATATAATGGGCAGAAATGACGCTGTGCCAGCTCTGGGCCTAAACGCTAGGAAAGGCCTGGCAGCTCCTGCTTTTGTGTTCTCAGAAACCAATTACCATGTGAGACGTCTGGGTGCCCCACTGGCAGGCCACACAGAGAGCCCTGGAGGATGAGGACCCTGTGGAGAGAGACATCATGTTGTGAAGCACTAAATCACCAGGCACCAGAGGGAAGAAGTCATCTCAGGCATTCCAACAGATTCAGGCGTCCCAATGTCTCCAGCCCCAGCCACCAGCTGATTGCAACCACATGAGAAACCCCAGCAGAAGAAACACTCATCTGAGCCCACTCATCCCACAGGAATTATGAGAAGTGGTGATACATTATTATAAAGTGGTCTATTGTGCAGAAATGGATGTCTGAATCTAAACTCTTGAATAACAGATCCTGGACTTGCCTACGTCCAGTCCTTTGCCTGAACTCCCAGTAGGAGCAGCCAACATCCAGTGAGCACTAACTACATACCAGGCATTGTTCTAGATGCTTTACTTGTCTGAAGTAATTTGATCTGCAATAACAACTCTATGAGCTATGGACTAACATCATCCGTGTTATTCAACAGAGAAGCAGGTGCAGCAAAATGACTTGCCTTGTACAATCTTACACAGCTCATCAGTGCCTAGATTTAAAGCCTGAACTCTACTGCCTCCTAGTCTCAGGATTTGCCAATCAGGCCATCCTTCTGTTGTCACTAATCTCTAGAACTATTTTGGGGCCTTGATTAGAAAGGATGGGATATAGCCACAAGTCAGTCACAAGTGGTGACTCTTCTCTGGGTTTTTGCCTGGGTATGGAATCAAATGTATCGTAATAGTGTGATTTAAGAAGTGCTGAGAAAGTCCCCTAGCAATCCCCTCCCATACGTCAATGATCTCTCATTATCTGCAATAGATGCTAAATTCTCTTCAGTGGTGAAGCATTTATGAAAATGTCAATCCTCTGGGTTGGCTGCTAGCTTAAGCCATTGTCTTCAAGGTCTATCCTATAGAACCTTCTTCCCCAAGATGTATTCACACAATGAATGCCTCCCCAACTGGTGACTATAAAGTCTCACTTTCTTTTTATATATAGTGTATCCACAACCATCGGCTTGTATTTTCACCTGCTTCTCCTTTACACATGTTTCTGGGAAGGTCCATACATCACATAAATGTGTCCTGATTGCAGCTTCCCATCTTAGCCAGCTCTGTGGCTCCAACCACAGCCCTATACTCTGCAGACCATCTTTCGCCATCTCATATTTGGTCTTGTATAAGCAGTTGCCATTCTGTCTCTATGCTTTGCTACAAGCATGAAAACAGGGTATTTCCTTAATTCCACACACTGATAACTATGATCAGCCTGTAGCAATTCACAAGACTTATTGAAGGCTTAGAGACTAAGAGGGGATTCTGATCAGAGAAATAAAGGACTAATATATGAGAATTGATCATAGGCCAGCTCTTCCACAGGAGGTCTCCTAATAGCCACCATTCTCCACTTGCCAGGATGTAGCGGTGCCATTATGTAGTAGTGGCCTGCATCCAGGAAAGACCCCAAGTGTCTCTTCTGCCTGGAAACAGGCTCCAACTCTGTTAGACCCCAAGGGATGAAACTATTCCCCTTCTTTAGTCTACCACAGTGAATGAAAAAATGCACAGAAACAACAGAGAGGAAATGTTGATAACACCTCATTTTGAGTAAAGCTGGAAGGTGCAGAGAAAATGCCCTTGAAATGGACCTCTAAGCCAGTGGGCTGCTTTTCATGGGGGGCATTTGAAGCAGTGTTCAGTCTAAGCAATGGCTGCCAATTTCAGAGTAACTCCCATCTAGAGCAGGGCAACTGGCAGGTTTCCTTATCCTCAACTCATCATTTCATAGACGTAGACTCATGTCAGTTGTCTGACTTTTTTGGAGAAGTGTCCATTTAACTTTCCTCACTGTGCACAGACTGAAGGCCTGGGTTTCTGTTTTCACTCCTCATCCTATGCCAACCCCAGCAGGCATGAATCCTCATATCTTGAACCCCTGGAGCAAGGGCCTGCAAACCTTTTCTGTAAAGAGATAGTTAAATATTTTCACTTTGAGGGTCATATGATTTCCGTCTATACGACTTAGTTCCACTGTTACAGTGCAAAAGAAGCCAGAGACAGACAATACGTAAACACTGGGCCTCGCCAGGTTCCAATAAAACTTTACAAACCCAGGAGGCAGGCTGAGTTTGGCTCCCAGGCTGTAGTTGTTGACCCCTGATCTGGGGTAGCATCAGTTTCTGTGTTTTTGTTCATCTGCTTCTGTGGTCTGGGCTTTCTCTTTGCTTTTTCTGTCTTCAAAGGGTTTCCCCTATTTTCTTGTGAGTATAAGACATTTTCAAGTGTCTTTGAGGGGCACCTGGCTGGCTTTGTTGGAAGAGCATAGGACTCATGATCTTGGGGTCATGAGTTCAAGCCTTATGTTAGGCGTAGAGATTACTAAAACAAAAACAAAACCCAAAACTTTAAAGTATCTTTGAGTGGTTTGTCCAGATCTGGGTGTTCTGGGGTGGCAGAGGGATTTTTATACCTAGTTCTCGATCTTATTGGAAATATAAATCTGGTATTCTGTTCTGTCGCTTTAATGTCAACCTTCAATGTCATTATGTTTTTAGAAGTTCTCTCATAAATGGAATCTAACTGGATTTTGTTTTACTTTTCAATCTGATAGCCTCTGCCTTTTAACTGGTGAGTTAATTTATATTTACTGTGATTAGTGTTACATTTATTTCTGTCACCTTACATTCTATTCCCTTTACCATGAGATTTCTGTTCTTTTTTTTCTCCTTTTTTTATTTCATTACATTAATCAGATATTCCTTTATTTTTTCCCCTCTAATTATTTGGAAATCCAGCATTTTATTTTCCTTCTTTCGATATAGCCTTTATATTTTAATATGCACAAGTAACTTAATAAAGTCTAACACCATTCCAAATCTCTATTCTCCTCACCACTCCAGTTTTAAATTTTCTTTCCTTTCTTTTTTTTAAGCACATTTTAATTCTGTTCCCAGACTATTTTATGGAGCTTTCGTAGATGTTTCCAGTGCTTTTGAGGTATGCTAGCTCTCCATCTTGCAGAACCGCAGGAGACTTCTTCCTTCACATAATATAATTTCACAACTATCTTCCTTCCTTACCAGTCTCCCTTCCTTCTCAATATTTCCTTTTATTTTTTTCTTATCACCTTCCTCTATTGCACACCCGGTTCTTTCCTTCTTTGGTAGCATATCTCAATCCTACAGAGTCCTGTATGTGCTATGTCAACCTGAAAAGATAAATAACTTTATTAATTGGTCTTCTACTCTCATTGAGACACCAAAGCATTTATACCAAGGGCAACACATATTAGGTTGATGCAGGAAAATTTCACTTTAAAATCAGACTTTGATCCTGGAGAAATATTTCCTGTTGTCACTCTTCTTCTCTTCTCTCTAGTGAGTGTTTTAGATTTAATCATTCTTTCTGATAGCTATTGATGTGTTAGTCGTATTTTCTCACTGCCTTTGTGACTATGATGAACTGTGCTTTGAAAGATAAGCTTGGTTTGCTACGCTATCTTGAGGAAGAGTACCCAGACTGGCTAATGCAAAGATTCAAACCTCCTTGGCAGCTATCTTCCTACATTGGAGATTAAAACATTAGGCAAAATAATCTCTCTACTGGTAGCCATTACCATACCCAACTCCTTTCCTCTGATTCCTAACTCCCCATGCTAACTTCTTAGAGACCGTAAGTCTTCTCTTGGAACAGAGGCCTGTGTAGAAAGGCCAACCTACAAGCCTGATTCTATCAGGCCACATAATGTGAACTTTCTCTCTAAAAATCAGTAAATTAGAATTTGGCTTTATAAAAACCACACTATGGACCTCATTGAGCCATTGCTCTTTAAAAATCGTAGTAAAATGTACACACCATAACATATACCATGGTAACCCTTTTTGAGTATCCAATTCAGTGGCATCACGTACATTTACTTTATTGTGAGACCATCACCACCACACATCTTCAGAGCTTTTTCATCATCCCAAACTGAAACTGTACCCATTAAACACTAACTCTCCTGTCTTCTTTCTCTCAGCCTTGGTAGCCACTGTTCTACTTTCTTTCTCTATAATTTTTTTAATGTTTATTTATTTTTGAGGGGGGGTGGAGGGGCAGAGAGAGAGGGAGACACAGAATCCAAAGCAGGCTCCAGGCTCTGAGCTGTCAGCATAGAGCCTGATGTGGGGCTCGAACTCATGAACCACGAGATCATGATCTGAGCCGAAGTCAGATGCACAACCGACTGAGCCACTCAGGCGCCCCCTCTTTCTCTATAAATTTGGTACTCTAGGTACCTCAGATAAGAGGAATCATGCAGTATTTGTCCTTTCGTGTCTGGCTTATTTCATGTAGCATTATGTTTTCAAGGTTTATCCATGTTGTAGTATGTGTCAGAATTTCATTGAACCCTTACTTTTAATATACTGAATTTTATACATTTTTCCTTTCTGAGAAAACTAATTTTTTATGAGTCACAAAACCAGAAAACATTTTATCTGCACAGATACCAAGACCATGGCTGACATCTCTCCCTCATCAGCCCTTTTGATGCCATTCTCTTCCATAGCTGTTACTCTGGCTCCATCATGCTTGAACTTTCTTTTGCCTTTTAGCAAAAGAGAGGCTTTGGAGACATATCATCTTCACATGAAAAGGGAATTTTTATTCTGAAATATGTAAGCTGCTTAACTTATTAGGTGAAAATTTGAAGGCACTGACCTTCACAAGTAGGGGACCTGACTAGTCTAACAAGAAAATGATGTCTTTGGCGGCCTCAGCTTGTCTTTAATCCATCTCTGCCCTCCCTGCAACCTTGGGATATTGTGGAATGTATCGGTCAAGGCTTGGTCATCCATGCCCAGACGCAATTTCTTGTTACTGGTACTTCTCTTTCTCGTACTCCCCCTCCTCCCACTTAGCCCGAAAAGACTCCTCATCAGTCCTGCTCTATGCCTCTCAGTCATCTCCCTTTGCCTAGGCTCAAAGCCCAATCTCCTTAACCTGACTTGTAGGATCCAATATAACAGAACCCCAAGTTACCTTTCCAGATCCAGCCAAACAGGACACTACTATTCTGGTTGTGTCCTATATTTTCCTTCTTTGTCCTCTTTCATACTTTTATTTTTGATGATAACACCCTCCCCAAAGTCTCTTTCAAAATTATGGCCCTTAAATAAAACTCATCTCAAACATCCATCTTGTCTAAGAAACCCCTTCACATCCTTCCAGCTTCATATGATCATTCCCTCTGTTGACTCCTCAAAACACTTTTATTTCTACCTCTCTTTTGGAGTCTCTCAGATTATCCTTTGAATTATAACTATGTACACATTTGTCTTAGTGCCGCAAACTTAGTAGGCTATACTTAGGGAAGTTACTGTATCTTGTTCTCCCACAACACCTATCACTTGCACAAAGTAGGTTCTTATAAATCTATTTCGTCCATCATTTGCTTTTTACTTAGAGCAGGTCTGTGGTATTGCAACTTTAAATCAATCATGGTATCAGTTCTATAACAGGTAACTCCTCTGGAGTCCAGTGGAAAACAAGGGAAGTTAGAACAATGAAATGTAAGAAATAGACCTGAGTAGTGGACTGGTTTCCACAGCTGATAATTTACCCAGAGTAAGTAGAACATAGATAACATTTTGTTTGCCTCTTCATTGGTTTTTGTTGGTTGCAATGTTGGGAAGACATGGGAATGCAAAGGACCTTAAACTCAGATGAAAGATAAAGTGATATGCAGAGGCATCTGGGTGGCTCAGTTGGTTAAATGTCCGACTCTTGATTTTGGCTCAGGTTATGATCCCAGAGTCATGAGATGGAGCCTCATGATCAAGAGAGAGAGATTCTCTCTCTCTTTGTCCCCCTCTCCTCTGCTTGTGTACACACTCTCTTCAATAAGAAAGAAGTGATATGCAAATAAAAAGAAGAATCTAAATGTTAGATAATTTATTCTTCGTGTTCTAATAGGACATGGGGCAAAATCACATTACTCAGATGATTTCTCTAACTCTGGAATGCCCACAGTGTTTCGTGATGGTAATGATTAAGCTACTGTAGACAGTAATGGCTTTTCCAAGAAAATTTAGAAATTTAGAAAAAACATGTACAATCCTAAATCACTACATTTTGTAGCTAATTCTTTTTTCTTTAACGTTTATTAATTTTTGAGAGACAGAGAGAGAGCATGAGCAGGGGAGGGGCACAGTGCCTGATGCAGGGCTTGAAACTCAGGAACCCCAAGAACATGACCTGAGCCGAAGTCAGTCGCTTAACGGACTGAGACACCCAGGCACCCCTGTAGCTAATTCTTGAGTAATTCTCTACAAAATATATAATATTGGTTTCTAGGTTGTTTGCCTGATGATTTTAAAATTATTTTATACTTAAACATAACTTAAATGTTACTTTTATAAGGTTTCAGGGAAAAAAAGTGGTTTAATTGTGGGCTTTTGTTTTCCAGTGAAAATTGTGATGCTCAGTGTTTAGAAAAACAAATCATAAATCCATTATGGTTTGAATGATACCTCTTTAGGGGGAGCAAAAAAGGCAAACCAGAAATGAGAACGGTTGAGGAGTGAATAATGAAGCAGTTTGCAAATTATAAGTATTTCAGTTATTTATCTTGGGAGACATCAGATGCCAGAGCCACTGGCTATTATTTTAGGATTCCTGGAAGATAGAAAAAGTCCTGAAGGACTGAGGAACAAAACATTTATGAAGTTCATTTATTTTTTAAAAGGGAGAGAGACCCCAATAACGAAATATTTTTCTTTGTTTACTTTGCTCTAATTCTGAAATGAAGATTGTAGATCAAATCCTCAAAAATCCTGTTTGTGGTATTGACTTCCACAGGCACACAGGATCCTGTAGAGGAACACCGTGGCTTTATGAAACTCAGTATGTGTCAGAGCATTTTAATTTCCTTTCATGACAGGATGACGGGACATGTAGCTGGGAGGCAAGCAACAGAAGCCATTTATCTGTCTTTAATTCAGGCTTTCAATTCTTTCCTACATGTGATGCCCAGCAGCCAGCTAGGAAAATAAGTCAAGCACCATGTTTCTCAAGCTGCAAGCCCTGGAGAATTCCATGAGAATTTTTACATGTAATAATAAACATTCTTGTAGAGAAGATTATTGTTTAAAAAGTATCCTACCAGTTAAGAAGAAAAATACTAACTTCTATTCTGCAGTAAAAAATTGCAATCCGGGGGCACCAGGGTGGCTCAGTTGGTCAAGTGTCCAACTTCGGCTCAGGTCATGATCTCATGGCTCGTGGGTTCGAGCCCCGCATCAGGCTCTGTGCTGACAGCTCAGAGCCTGGAGCCTGCTTCGAATTCTGTGTCCTCCTCTCTCTTTCTGCCCCTCCCACGCTTGCACGCTATCTCTCTCTCTTTCAAAAATAAACATTAAATTTTTTTTTAAAAATTGCAATCGGAAGATCTTCACATGGAATGAAGTTTCTTAAGTCAGTGTTTTTCATAATGGTTTTGGGTCCCCAGATGTATTTTGGAGGTTGTATTACTGGGCCCCAGCAGGAATCGGATGGCACAATTAAATGGGAGAACAGAGAGAATTACTGAAGGGGTAAATTCTCTGAATTTACAAAGAGGTGGTCAGGATTAAAGGGACGACAAAGGACAGTGTGGCTCAAAGGACGGTGCGGCTGGGAATAGCTGTTACCAGCCCTGATGTGAGGGAGCAGGAGGGAATCAATTACCAGAGCCTGGAGAGGACAGTAATATGTCAAGGTCTATCAACACCCAAGTCTGGCCATTGGTAGGGATACAGTTATCCTGCCATGACCAGCCTCAGGAAGGTGTCTGGACTCAGGAAGTTATATGCAAATTTGGGGATGTATGTGTGAATGTGGCTTCTCCTGCAGAGCCGGCCCATAGAGATTTTAAGAGTTCCAAATGTTAAGAGTTATATTTTTAAATGTTTATTTTTATTTTTGAGAGAGAGAGAGAACGGGCAGGAGAGGAGCAGAGAGAGGGAGACACAGAATCTGAAGCAGGCTCCAGGCTCTGAGCTGTCAGCACAGAGTCTAATGCAGGGCTTGAACTCATGAACTGCAAGATCATAACTGAACCAAAGTTGGATGCTCAACCAACTGAGCCATTCAGGTGCCCCAAGAGTTAGATTTCTCAGAGATGGAAATAAAATTCAAACTGACTTTGATATATTCCTGAGTTTGATGGTTTATAGCCCTTGTTAAGGACATACAGGGTACAAAGTACTAAATAACATTCTGTAACTAGATACACATAAGCCAGGAGAAGTTATTTTGTGTAATTTGGACCAAAGATTCAGTTTTACTAAGCAATTGTTAATTGTGTCAATTATTTAGTTTGTTGGTTCTTAGAAGTGAAACATGGAACCCAAGAGCTAGTCATAGGTGTTAATGAACTCATATAGTAAATTACGTTGAATAATATATACATATTACTTTGAAAGTTTGGTTAAGGGATAATATTTGGGCAAAATTAAGTTGACAGCTATGTATTTGCTTTTTTTTTAATTAAAAGAATAACGTTTATTCATTTTTGAGAGACAGAGACAGCACGAGCAGAGGAGGGGCACAGAGAGAAAGGGAGACCCAGAATCCAAAGCAGGCTCCAGGCTCTGAGCTGTCAGCACACAGCCCGACCCAGGGCTCAGACTGGTGAACTGCGAGATCATGACCTGAGTCAAAGTCGGATGCTTAACCGACTAAACCACCCAGGTGCCCCTATGTATTTGCTTTTATGTATTTTTCTATCTCTCTGTATCTATCTATGTGAGGTGGTTTTGCTTTTTGTTTTTTATTTTTGTATATATATTTTCATATACTACACACATACACACACACGCACACACACACACACAAACACACATGCACTGTGCCTGATATTGTGAGAGTAAATGATGTATACACATAAATTCATTACATATGTACATATATATATATATACCTATAGAATATATGTCTTAATAAGCTCAAGCTGACAAAATACTAGGTGGCTTAAGCAGCAGAAATGTATTTTCTCACAGTTCTGGAAACTAGAAGTCCCAGATCAAGATTCCAGCCTACTCCATATCTGGTAAGCAGATGGCCAACTTCTCACTGTGTCCTCACATCGCCTTTCCTCAGTGAGTGTGTACACACAGAGAAAGAAAGTGAACTCTCTGGTGTCCTATCTCATAAGTACACTAATCCTATCGAATCAGAGATCCACCCTATGATCTCCTGTACCTTAATAATTTCTTATAGGCCCCATCTCCAAATACAGCCACACTGAGGATCAGAGCTTCAACATATAACCTTTGGAGGTACAAAAATTCCTGTTTTAAAATACGTATTCTTTGGTGAGGACACTTAAGGCTTACTCTTTTTAAAATTTATTTTTTAAATTATTTTTTAAAATGTTTGTTTATTTTGAGAGAGGGCGTGAGAGCAAGCATGAACAGGAGAGGGGCAGAGAGAGGGAGGGAGAGAATCCCAAGCAGGCTCCGCACTGTCAGTGCAGAGCCTGATGTGGGGCTCGATCTCACGTATTATGAAATCATGACCTGAGCTGAAATTAAGAGCCAGAGGCCTAACCAACTGAGGCACCCAGGCCCCTCAGGATTTACTCTTATAGCAAATTTCAAGGATACAATATTACATTATTAAATATAATCACCATGTATAATCCCCAGAACGTATTCATCTCATAACTACAAGTCTGTATCCTTTGAACAATTTAGCCAACATCTCCCCATTTCCCCCACCCCTAGTTCCTGGTAACCACCATTCTATTCTCTGTTTCTATGAGTTTGACTTTTTAAAAATTATTCCATATATCAGTAATACTATACAGTATTTGTCTTTTTTGTCTGTTTATTTTACTTAACAGAATGCCATCCAGTCTCATCGCTGTTGTCACAAATGGCAGGATTTCCTTCTTTTTATTCCATTGTGTACATATGCCACATTCTCTTTATTCATTCATCAATGGACACTTAGGTATTTTTCCAGATCTCTACTAGTGTAAAAAAGGGAACTATATGAGGTAATGGATGGTGTCAATTCACTTGATTGTGGTAATCACTTCACAATGTATATGTATATCAAACTATCACACTGTATACTTAAAATATATACAATTTTATCTATCAATTATCCCTCAATTAAAAAATATGTATACTGTTCCTGACATTGAGGAACAAGATTCTGAAGACTTGTAGAAGTTCACCCAGAGGAATGCCTTGCCATACTCATAGCCTATCCATTCTTCTAAACATTGGCTCTTGACCCCACCTGCAAATTACCAGGGGAAATTTTTTAGATAGGGCTTTCCAGTCCCATTCCCGGAGATTCTTATTTTGTTGGCCTGAAGAAGGGGCCCAAATAGTGTTTTTTCAGGGCTTCCCTGGTGATCCAAATGTGCACTAGTGTTGAGAACCACCTGGAGTAGATGCATTGACCCACTGCCCACCACACACCCACACCCAGGCCATCTGCTCTGGGGCCCACACTCCTTGCTACACTACACTGTGATCTCTTAGAATCGGGACTAGTTGTTCTTCTCCTAGTTATTAGTTCACGTCTTATCTTAAAGACACTGTATATTTTTCTATTTATTAAACAACGCTAGCCAGCCCAGAACCATATTAGGGCCTGCCATCTGCCAATGCATAGACTACATGGGAAGCATCTATGCAACCCAGTATCAGTTCCAGGCTCTGTGTCAGTGATACCCTTTCCCTTCACTTTTCCCTTTTCTTTTCCACTTATTCTATCTAACCTATACTATCTTGATATGCTTTATTTATCCTTATAAACTGTTCCTAGTTATTTCTGGGAAGAAGGAGGGATATGTATTTATAACGAATGAACAGAGGAACAAACATATCAAAAAATGCACATGAGCACCCATACATAGAAATAACCAGAAGAGAGTTTTTGCAAGCCTTTCTGTTTCTTGAAGAGTGTTCAAGGAAAGCAAGATTAAATGAGTGGAAAAGATGGAATTAGAAGTGAGGTGAAAAGCCAGTGTCTAGGCATAGGGCAGGCATAGTTGAACAGTCCAAGACTGCCTACAGAGGACTAAACTCCATAACAGTCTAAGGATAGAAGGGACACACAGGCCTTTCAAGTGAGGACAATCTGGGTGGTCATAACCCAAATTCATGAAAAAGGATGAATGTTCTCAACACGATATATGAATGCGAACAAATCGGTATCTTCTTAGTGCAACCCCAATTCTAAGTGAAAAAGAAGGGAAATTATTATGGGCTGAGAGGGAGCTAAGCTTGGAGAACTTCCCAAAGTTGACTCTGGGGTTTGGTTTTGACAAGGAAAGCCATGTGCTGCTGTAGGAGAAAACACGAGGTTCTAGACATCACAACTCTACACTGATAGTACGTGAAATGCATTAAGAAGGACAGTCGGGGGAGCCATCTGACAAGGGACTGACAGAGGAAAGGATGAGTCTCGCAAAGATTAGGGACATTTTAGTGAGAGTTTATAAGGGAAATGCTATCAAGAAGATTCATTCTTCATTTAACAAATATTTTTTGAGTACCTAGTATGTGACAGGCACTGTTTTAGGTTCTTAGGGTACATCAGTAAATAAAACAGGTACACACTTTGCCCTCGAGAACCTTATAATCTAGGCAGTAGACATTAATTAAATAATGACCCAAATCACAACATAATTGCAAGCTGTGGTGACTGCTTTGAGGAGGCAGTAGAGGGCGCTGTGGGAGGCTGAGGGCGAGGTTGGCTCGGAGGAATCCGGTTTGAAGACTCAGAAGGCAGTGGACAGATTGGAGAAACATTTAGGAGAATCAATTAATAGGATATGGTGATTGATTGGAAGGAGAAAGAATCATCAAAGAGGTTTCCCAGGTCTCTTGCTTGTTCAACTGATACCATTTTCTGAGATAGGAAATACTAGTGGGGAAAACACACATATACAGACTTAGGTGGGTGGGCATACACACACTCCCAATCAGGGGTTGAGAGGAGGATTAACTGCAATTAGTTCTTTCTTCTCTTTCTTAACCTCCCCTTCTCCCAGTAAAAAGGAAAATAAAGGAGATTTCCCAGGAGCAGACAGGTAAAAGTTCAACCTGAAGGCTTATGGAGAACATTATAAAGTATTCCACTTGGTCTAAAAAAATTATGAAACAAAGTGAAAACTTGACTAGTGACTGCAGTGTTCTTCTACATTACTTTTAGCTCTGATCTTTATATTTGATGGTCAATTATGGGGGTACTTTAAGAATCTCACTCCAAGCACACCTAACTGCCAGAAGAAGTTCCCAAATGGATGCACCTCACAGGATGTTGTTTATTGTCACTGATTAAAAGAGAAAATCCTTGGGGCACCTGGCTACCTCAGCTGGTAGAGCGAGTGACTCTTGATCTTGGGGTTGTGAGTTCAAGCCCCATGCTGGGTGTGGAGATTACTTAAAAATAAAATCTTAAAAAAATTTTTTTAACATTTATTTATTTTTGAGAGAGAGAGAGAGTGCTAGTGGGAGAGGGCCATAAAGAGGATCTGAAGCAGGGTCCATGCTGTGAGCACAGAGCCTGATGTGGGGCTCGAACTCCTGAACTGTAAGATCATGACCCAAGCTGAAATCAAGAGTTGGCTGCTTCACCAACTGAGCCACTCAGGCACCCCACTTAAAAATAAAATCTTAAAAATAAATACAGAAAAAATACAAAAAAAAATAAAAGAGAAAAACTTTTTCTGAGCAGGAGCAGACCCCTTTAGATTCAACCAGGCTAGACCATGTTGACCACCAATAGAGAAGCCCACCCTGTGCCTCCACTCTGTCACTCATGAGGCAATAGTTTCAGGATGCAAATAATCTTTATTATGGAATTAAACTTTACTTGAACCACAAGGATATAAGTATCTGTACACGACATACACTGTAGAAGCATGTCAGCCATCCTCCATCCATGCTTCCCAACGTCTAAGTGTGTAGGCTTTAAAAACTTCCCAGGTGGTAGCACCTCATACAAAGCATTGCCACACAAAATGACAACTTTAACATCTTTTTTTTTAATGTTTATTTACTCATTTTTTGAGAGTGATCGAGGGGCAGAGAGAAAGGAGGAGAGAGAATCCCAAGCAGGTTCCACACTGTCAGTGCAAAGCCCTACTTGGGGCTTTAACCCACCAACCATGGGATCACGACCTGAGCCAAAACCGAGAGTCAGATACTTAACCGATTGAGTCACCCAGGCGCCCCTAACATCTTGAACTCAAGTCTAAACTCAGTTGTTACTAATTCCTCAGCCTATTCAATCAAGTCAATATTGAAATGAGATTTAAAAATACAGCCTCCTAGGGGGCGCCTGGGTGGCGCAGTCGGTTAAGCGTCCAGCCAGGTCATGATCTCGCGGTCCCGGAGTTCGAGCCCCGCGTCGGGCTCTGGGCTGATGGCTCAGAGCCTGGAGCCTGTTTCCGATTCTGTGTCTCCCTCTCTCTCTGCCCCTCCCCCGTTCATGCTCTGTCTCTCTCTGTCCCAAAAATAAATGTTGAAAAAAAAAATTAAAAAAAAAAATACAGCCTCCTTGAAACACATTTTCTCAAAAGAAAAGAAAATTACTAGAAGGCAATTTAGTCATTTGTGAGTTCTGAAAAAAAAATGAGGATCATTCTCTGCGTTACCTGGGGTTTTCATCTTCATATAAATGTATGGTCTAGAGTCATTCTATTCCATGATAAAATCGCAAACATAGGCAAACATAAGCCTCTAATCCTATTCTGTGGTGTACTGAAATCATGCAGGTGGGGCAGGGGGTTGGGTGGGGGGCAGAAAAGAAGTGTGATCACATTTCCTGAAGGGTAGCTTTCGCTATAGACCTACATTACACTGACATTTTTTTTTTCCTGTAAATATTCTAAATGTGCATGATCAATTTCTGTCACTTGTCCAACACCTAGTAAGTGCCTGACAATGTTCCAACATTTCTGGATTGGTTTCAGAAACAGAGTGACTGGTAACCGTATCTACAAGTGGCTAATCTATTTTGATGTGAGCTTAATTAATGCTGCATATGAAACTCCAAATGTTACAATCCAGGAGTTTTAAATTTTTAATTATTAGACTAACTCAGTTAACTTATTCCAAGATGAAATTTGAATTCGATTTAATGTGAGTATTAAATTCTTTTACAATAAATTCAATTTTCAACAGAAAGGGGTTTTATAAAACCACTCTATTACGATTTTAGCACATGATGAGACCTATATAAAAATGTCACAAATAATATATGACTTTAACACTACAGTTTGAACTACCCAAACTTGCAGGGAAGGATCAGGCTGCATAGTTATAACATCTGGTCCTGAAATCTAAGCTGCTGTCTGATGAACCTGGAGATTAGGGGCTGAGGCTGTTGCTGTTACTCTGCTAAAACACCATGGGGCAAGCTGATCTGGTCACATTTAAGTCTGTCAAGACATGTCACACACCACAGCAGTTGGAAGAGCAGGTAGCACTTCTACTGGACAAATGGGTTTATCTTTTGTATAGAAACATCAGACAAACACCCTCATCTCCCTAGCATATGTACTTTGTGTTATTTTCTCTGTTATGTAGATACAACCCACAGAACCTTCTAGCTTTCCATATAATTCATAGTTCTGTGGACTCCAGCAAACACCCCATCTAAATAAATTAACTGAGATAGTTTTAAGTACTCTCCTTTTTCCTTTGTAAGGTTCAGGAAAGGTTTGTGTTCAGGAGAAGAACACGGGGTGATCTTTTTCATTCTAGACACACAAAGCTCCAGCTTTCTATCCTATTGCCGGTTCTTAGAGAAGGATCTTCTTACAGGAGGGTAGAAGTGGAGAGCTAGTCATTACTCCTGAGATGACATTTTACTCTGGGGTGCAATGTTTGAGTTTGCCTAGCCCTTGGTAAAGAGCAGAGTAAATACAGAAGAGGTATGAACACAGACCTCAGGAAACACCAATAAACGTGATTACTGATCCTTATGAAATTTGAGAAGGAAAATATGAAATAAAATGTGTAAACTTAAGGACCAGCTCCGTAAAGGAGCAAATTTATTAAAATTGAGTGGCTGAAGAATAGGAATGAAATCTTTAGACATGAAACCAGGGGAGAAGAACAAACACCTTAAAAAAAATGAAACTCAGTTTTGAAAAATCACCAGGGGTCTGTGGTTTTTTCCACCAAGAAGAACAAGAGAGAAAAATTGGGTCCCCACAAATTCTTTATGGTCACTTTCACATGAAATCTTTGATTTCAAGGAATGTGGTTACACACATTGAAATCGATGTTACCTACTTTAAGTAGATAGCAATGTAGTGATGTCTATCTTCACCTGCATCATCTTATTTTATTTTTTTAAGTACGTTCTATACCTAATGTGGGGCTCAAACTCAATGACCCCAAGGTCAAGAGTCACATGCTCTCTGACTAAGCCAGCCAGGTGCCCCGTGTCTGCATCATTTTAAACCATTATACATTTCAGTGTACACGGGATTTGATGTGCCTACATTAACAAGCTTGGAAGGCATGGAGATAAAGTTGGGTGTGAATATAATACTTTTTTTACTTCTCCACTATTTCAAACTTCTTAATAAGATCTGGATTTGGGAAGGATAAATGGACCATAATGATAATAGATGCTCTTTGTTTGGTTTAGTTCTTGTTATATGCTGGGTATTTATGATATAATTTAGTCCTTATGGCTGTACCATGAGCTAGCTATTATTTTTATCACCTTTTGACAGATGATGAAATGAGGGCTTAAGGAGGTCAAATAAATGGCCCAGAATGACACAGTTAGTAAATAGCCAGTCAATTCCCAGCCTCCTAAAGTGCTGAGAAGAGTTCTCTGCCTTTCCATCCACTGCTCCCCTGGGAAGGCACAGATGAACCATTACACAGACCTGCCCCGACCTACTGGTCAAACTGACCTTCCTGTTCAGTGAAGTGAGAAGCAATGAAAATATTCAACTTGAGCTGAGTCAAATATTTTATCACCTAGGACCAAAACTCACTCGCTTGTAAAGCAACTTGGTTGAACAGGTAAATAAGCAAAGGGAAGGGCTAGAAACTTCCCCAGCTTTTCGAGTTAATGATCAACAAGTCTGTGAAGCCTGACATGGGCTGGCAGAAACAGGGAAAAGTTGAAAGTCCTTCTCTAATCCTTCACTTGGCAAAAGGATAAAAGGAAACTCATGCTCTGAACTTTTCATGGAGTGGGAGCTGACTTTACTAAACGTCTTTTCTGATACTTTCAAGGGGAATGCCAAAGATGGAAAAGAACAGGTCATAGCAATCCCAGTGGTGTTTTCTTGACCCTGGAGGACCCATTAACAAGCAGCATATAATAATCTTGTCACCTAAAATTACTATTTCCACGAGCCATTAAAAGGGACTAATTACCCAAAACAATTTGTCAAAATTAAGCCTGACAGCTTTGCTACCATAATCCTCAGATTGGGCATGGAGGGGTGCTCCTGTGGAGAGATACTTAGTGACCTAGCTGTCACCAAGGAGGATGTCGGCTAACTGACCTTAGACTGCAATGTGATGGAGCACTGCGACATGAACACAGAGCTTGATGCACCCTTGGTTGTGCCAGGGACTCCCAGTGGTTTTTCACTCTTTGCAGTCATTTATGGTCCCTTTGAGCACTGATGAAAGTTGTAATTGGAACCTCCTTTCACAAAAATACACATATGCCTATACACACAAAATATTCATGTATAATTTCAGGAGGTTCAGGGTCCCTGAATTCCACTGTGAATCCTTGGGAATCTACAGACCCCCATTGGACACCTGATTTAGCCCCACCTCTCTGATTCAGAATGGACTTCCAGGAAAATCTTCATATAAACTGTAGGCAGAGACAGCAAGGTGAGGCACAGATTCCCCCATGCACCGCAGAACCCAAACAAGGCTGGGCCTTGGAAAATGACAAAGCAGCAAAGGTTAGCTTTGGAGTTTCCAATGTGGCCCTTATGACTTCTCCTCTTCCACTTATCCTGTCTTTTTCATGGCTCCCTTTACTCCTCAAGGTTTGAGTTTATTAAGCATTGTTATTTCATGTATGCCTGATAAATAAAGTTTAGGAATCTCAGCAACCCAGAGCCTTTGCACTTCCTCTGTCTTCCCTGAAAAATCAATCTCAGGCTATTGGCTGCTAATCAAAACCAAGTTGAGAAAATATATATTCAAAGGGAAGATCAAAGCTAAGGAGCATAGGAATAATTTGTTCTTCTAGGTTGGTGTTTCTTCAGATGTGCCCCACTGGCCACCTGAATCACAACCAGAGCTTATTAATAATGCAGACTCTTAGGCTCTAACTTGGACCTATAGATTGAAGGATGAGGGTGAGAGAGGATAGTGATCTACATTAGGAAAAAAAAAAACCTTTGTAGTCAATTATTTTCACATTAATATTTGAGAACAATTGCTTTTTAAACATTTTTAAATTTTTGAGAGAGAGAGATGAGCAGGGGAGGAACAGACAGAGAGGGAGAGACAGAATCCCAAGCAGGCTCCACATTGTTGGCACAGAGCCCAATGTGGGGCCTGATCTCACAAGCTGTGAGATAATGACCTGAGCTAAAATCAAGAGTCGGACACTTAACTGACTGAGCCACCCAGGCACCCTTGAGAACAATTGCTTTAAAGACTTTAAACTCTATCCTGAATCAAATCATGTTACAACAACATAACTGAACCCTCATGCTCTAGGTTCCCAAAGAAATGCTGATTCAGACAGAACCAAGATTTAATATGAACTCTATCAAGAATTGTCCCATATCTTTTATAAGTGTTATTGAAGACACTGTCCATTATAATATAGCTGACATTTTTTAATTAAGTATAATGTTTGGATGAAGTTTTTATGATAAACTTCAAATACTAATTCATTGTTTCCATTTTCAACTTACCTCCAGGAAACTCAGAACCAAATCTGAGTATTCAGATTTAGTATTGCACTCCCAAATGGCCTCCTTCATATTGAAAACTCCCTATCCACTCTCTTAAATACATGCCTCTATTCACTTTACCTTTGCTTAAATTACAGTAAACATTCATCCTTTACTGAAAGCTGCTGCTAATGCCTATTCAAAAAAATAGAGAATACAAGTAACTGTCAGTAGATAAATATGTTACTCTTTTATACCTTATGAAATAGTGGAGGGAGTGGGGATCAGGGGATGGGAAATCTCAGTTCTAATCCATCTGTCTTTCTCTGTCTAGCTGGATTTCCTTAAGCAGGTTGCCTCCTTTCACTCTCTGAGAAAGGGGCAGGTTGGATCTCAGAGGTCTCTCCCAAGTCCACACCCTCAGCTTACGTGCTTCCCTTCCTCTTGCTGGTGTAAGGACCATGCTGTCAACTCCAGGAGGTCCAGCTGCAGCCATGGGTTCTTGATTGTCTGCTGGGTGCTGGACTGCCAACCAGAGACATGTCAGGATGGGCAGAGGATAGAGCCTGATGTGCTGGGGGTGGGGGTGGGCTCCACGGGGGGCACCCAGGAAGCCTCACTGGGGTCATAGCGAGGAGTGGGTCACAAACAATGCCAACCATACAAGGGATTCAGTCAGTGGTCCTAAATGGTCCTCTAATATGTGAGTGTGTTGGTATGAGGGGAGAGAGGAGTTGGATAGAGGGTAGAAGAGGAGAACTAGGATAAATCAAATAAAATGATAGAGGCTCGCCTTGATTAAAAATATATAAAAACGGCACCTGAATGGCTCATTTGAGCGTCCGACTTCGGCTTTGGTCGTGATCTCGTGGTTCTTGAGTTTGAGCTCCACTTTCGGCTCTCTGCTGTCAGCGCATAGCCCGCTTCGGATCCTCTGTCCTTCTCTGTCCCTGACCCTCCCCTGCTCATGCTCTGTTTCAAAAATGAATGAATGAATGAATGAATGAATGAATGAATAAATAAATAAATAAAAACACCAACAAAGTAAGAAGAAACCATTTTTTTAAGTCTTGTTTTTGTAAAAGTAATAAATGAATTACCTAACATTTATGTATGATTTCCCAGATAAACTGACTGATTTTCTTGGCAAAATAATGGCTAGGCAGAGTACTGAAAAATTGTCAAATTAATGCTTTATTTGACTCTAGCACTCACCATCTCGGTATACGCTGAACCCTTAGGACTTGCTTGCTGAAGTAGCACAACTCTCTGCTCACAACTTTTAAAATAGAAACATCTACATAGTTGTTGTTGTGAACAGACTCTATGAACTTTGTGTATTTATGGGAAGCTGCTGGGATGAAGCAGCCGAGCGTGCTGCCAAGGGGCCTCCAATCAGAGCTGGGTTCAAGTCCCCGCTCAGCGGCTAATTCACTGGGAGAATTTGGGAAAGTTACTGAACGTCTCTGAGCCACAGTTTCCTTTTCTCCTGTGAGGGTGAAGAGAGCTGTAATTGGTTGCCTCATCCCCTTCTGCAATAATATTTCAAAACCCCGACTTGTCTCCATTTTAGAGTTAAGAAATGCTCCAGCTCTAGACTGAATATAATCTTTAATCCTTGTTGTAATATCTTTTTTGCTTTATCAGTGATCACCACACAGTCCCCACAGTCCACCATCCATCATTGCTGGGACCAGTGCAAGAATATAAAAGAGTTAAAATCAAGATTCTACTCCCTTTCATTGAACTGTAATAAAGTAATATTATAAAGACTGACTATATCCCCAAAGTTGCCAGTATCTGTCAAACGAAATAACACTGGATTCTTCCTTTATCCTAAAGAAAAAAACCACTGTGAGTGCTGCAAACAGTTAAAGACAAAGAAGAGGATTTAAGCAGAACTTAATCTTAGATAAACGTTAGCTTTCACGTGTTGCCATGCAAGCGTGTGTCAAAAGGCAGCACTGTCTTTTAAAAATGGATACAAATTGAACGTACTTATCACAAGTTCACAGTGCAAAAGGATTATCATCTTTAATCAGAATGTTAGGGGTTTAATTAAAGTAGATTTTGCTTTAAGGGAGGGACAGATGTATGCATATTACAAAATCATGGGTGAATTCATTTATGCACTATATAGTGGATTTACGTTATTCTGAAGGTTTAGCCTTTCGATGGAGAATAACTCTGTGAGTGCCACTATTTCCCTTCACCCTAATCTTTGTTAACACAACGTCGGATTTCCACTGTTCTTTGTCGGGATAATAAGATCAAGATAACAACAGTGACTTATGGGTGTCTGTGGCCACATTTCAAGCAGGTTGTACGCCTATCAAACATCAAAGGATCCCAGGGCTAGAGATCCAGCAGCGTTATTGTATGAACTTTACTGCAAAGGAAGGCTTAACTCTAAGGCTTTGCCTCTTCCTATGAGGACAGTTTGGAGGTGCCCTAAGGTCCTTTAGGCCATTCTCCCGAGTCATTAATGTAGCCAGGGAATGAAGGAACCAGATGGATTTGCCATAGCCATCTTTCATGGCAAATGAGAGTTAAAGGTCATTGCTTTCATTCATGTGTTTGTTCATTTAGCAAATACTTATTGAAGGCCCATAATTATGGCAGGTATTATTCTAAGTGCTGGGGATATAGCAAGAAAATGACAAACAAGGTCCCTGTTCTCATGGTGCTTATATTTCTAATGGAGAGAGAGGCTAAGTACATACCTTCATGCATTAATATATGTAAAATAATATATAAGTTAATAGGTAAAGAAACCAGAAGAACAATGGGTGAGTGAGTTGAGTTGAGGTCGTCCTACAGGCAAGGCTTCCCAGTGAAGTGAGATTTGTGATGAGATCTGATATTAATCATCAAAATAAGAAGTGGTAATCCATGTGGACCCAAGACCTCCTTGTCCCAGGGGGATGCAGAAAGATCCATTTTGCATCAGTCCAAATTCAGCGAGTGACTCCTCTGAATTAGAACAATGGCTTCTAGAAGACCCTTGTTTTAACAAAAAGTTATTTATAAGTTGAAGCCATGGCCATCATGACCTTAGTATGAAGTCAGATTAGTTATCCAGTCATCTGGTAATATTAAGAGGACAGAAAAGACCATTAGAGAAGGTGATCTGGGGGGACAGGGTGGGATTGGCCATTACTAACAGTGGGAGCAGAATGGTGGGGAAGAGAGAATAGGCCTGGGAAGTCAACCCTAGCCCGTGGGCCCTGAGCTGTTTGAGCCAGGTGAAATACATTTTCCCATGTCGTTTACCACTGATATATTCTCCCTCCCTTCCTCCATGTTAAAGCAGCTGCTTGTGAAGCCTCCCTCAGCCTTCCCCCCAAGCAAGTTTTTCTAGCTCATAGAGTTTTTTCAGAGCTTCACTGCTGTGGCGAACTGATGTTAGGAAGCAGTGATGCAAGGTCGAACATGGTAGCATTGTACGCATGGAGTTTGGGTCTGTGTCCTGGTGGTTGATCTTCCAGGGGGGCCTGTACCAGGAATTCACCTTTGAAAACAGGGGTGTCTGAAGGAGGTGAGTCCTCGTCACCTCAAAGAATTTTAGACCGAGATACTCCCAAGAACTACAGTGTTAGAATCACAGCTGCAACCTTTAGCGTGAAGGTTGGCAGTCTGGAAGAGGTTTGCTCCTGAAAGAGCTGCAGGAGTGGCTTGGGAGAGAGCTGCTAGCGGGCTGAAGTCAGCTATCAACAGCTCCGGCATGCAGCCTCGGGAAAAGGCAAATGCTGCAGGGCATCAGGAACTACAGGAAATAAGGGAGGAAGGAGTCCAGGAGGGTGCCTGCAGGCGGCAGAGAGAGCAAGGTCACAAGGACTTGCAGCAAGGACAGAAAGATCCCTCATAACAGAATCATTTCTCTGAGGGCTTGGCGACGTCCTTAAAGAGAGAAAGACCAGGGTCCAGGGTTCACAAGCTGAGAACTCTCCCTGGTTGCCAATTGATGCCTCTTAGGAAAGACCTGATGGTTATCACCAAACTGACATCAGGGCAGCACGTTTGTCAGTAGGCATTTTTTTTTTTCCTTCTAAGTTAACTGGATACCAAATTCTCCATTTGCATACTATGTGGGGCCGTGGCTCAGGTGACCACTTGTTTCTATAATAAAGAAATGTGAGGAGGCATTTCTTGGAGCAGAAATGTCTAAATCTGGGTGTTCCTACAGGCTGTGTGCTGATGGGACTGTTGTTCAGGTCAAGGTCAAGCTGCCACCACCTGTGGCTCTCACTCTCACTAACTTGTGGGGAGAAAAGCAGATGCTGTTGTTTCTCTGAAAGGGGGTATTAATGATGACCTTCGAAAGAGGATAAGGATTCGTTTGCATTCTTCACCCATATACTACAAGGATCTGCATGGACATGAATTCTGAGAGATGGGAGTAGTTAAGCCTAGTGGTTCTACAATTAATCTCTTCTTATGAACTACGACTTCTTTCTAACATGTATTTTTGGAAATTTTACCATATATATTTTGTTTATAGTATTGGATATATACATATATTTTAAAAAATGTTTTGATGTTTATTTCTGAGAGAGAGAGAGAGAGAGCATGAGCCAGGGAGGGGCAGAGAGAGAGAGAGAGAGAGAGAGAGACAGACAGAATCCAAAGCAGGCTCCAGGCTCTGAGCTGTCAGCACAGAGTCTGACAAGGGGCTCGAACCCACCAACCGCAAGATCATGACTTGAGCCGAAGCCGGACGCTCAACCGACTGAGCCACCGGGGCACCCCTGTAGTTTTATATATTAAAATTGACTGATTATAAGGACAACCGTTGCAATTAAAATTCCACTTGTGATTAAAAGACATATTAACATGCTATAATTCTTTACGTGTTCTTTGAAGTTTGCTTCTCTGAATTCCAGGACACTAGACTCTCCAGGTGTACTGCCAATTCCACTGGCCTGGCCAAATTTGAGATAATTTGAGTATCCAAGACAATAATGACAGAAACCATTTATAACACATTGATTTGAACAAGAGTCACAAAACAATAGTAACTACCCTCCACGACCAAAAAAGAGAGTGAGGGAGAAAGAATGTGATGAAGAAAAACTTTTCTTAAAGTAGAATTCCAGCTATTAAATGTAGAGGGAACGATGGAATTGAAAAATCACCATTTTGCAACCCATGCTAAAATCATTAGTAAAAGACAGTTGGGTTACTGGGTGTTCATGCCGTGCCACATAGTCACCACAGAGATTGCTTGTTCCACACAAAGAGGGAACTTTCATTTCTCCATGGAAAGTGATGGAAGTTACCCCTTGGACCAAGTGCTCCAACTTGAAATGACTAATAGTGGGACATCTTCACATTACATCTCCCTGAGGTGGTACACTACAAAGCTTACATTACCATCAAGTGTTCTTGCCATAAGGCTGAATCTAGTGAGGCCACTAGACTTCACTTCCACCTACAGGAAATCTGCAGTAGAGATGAACAAGTGAGACTCCATGATGAAACACACAGACAAATCTAGAACATGGTATATTTAACAAGATAACAGCCTTGATGCGTTAAAAAATCCATTGTTGTAGGAAAAAAGAGAAAAGTAGGGGAAACTCTTCTAGAACAGAGATATAACAACCAAGTAATATAATGTATGAAATTACCTGGATAATGGGTAAGAAAAAATCTATAAAAGATATTTTAGGAAAATTAGGGAAATTTAAATATGGAATGGATACTAAGTGATATTATGAAGCTACTTTTACTTTCCTTAGGTTTTGGGGGTTTTTTTTTTTGATAATGGTATTTTGGTCATTACAAGAATACTTTATTCTTAGGAAATGATGCTGAGGTATAAGAGTTAACTGGCACAATGTTTGCAATTCATTAACAAATGAACCAGGGAAAAAAGCAAATAGATGTGTGTATACCTATGTTTTCACACATGTATATGCATATATATGTGTATATATATATTTAGAAAGCATGCATAAATGTGGCAAAATATTAAAAACTGTTCAATCTTTGTAGAGTGTAGATAGGTATTATACTATTTTTTTTCAATTTTTCTGAATTATTAAAAGTTTTCAAAATAAAAAAGTTGGGAAAAGCAAAAATGCATGTAAATTAATTTTAAAAACCTACTCCACTGATGCTTTGTCCTTTGAACAGTTTTAGGAATATTTTATTTTTATCGTGTCTTGAGAAATTAAATTGTAACAGCAAACAGCAGCCACTACCAGGATCAAGAAAGTGGAACTTGCTGTGAAGTCCTGACTACATAACCTTCATGACCTTGGGCAACCCCTTTTTAACCCCTGAGGCTTGGTTTCCTTATTTGCATAATGAGAACAATGTTCTGCCCTCTCATAAGACATTATGATCATATTATAAACAATTATAAGGCATGCATTCAACCCCAAGTAATATATAGTTGGATTCCTTTTTCTTCTCCTGCAGAGTGAAAATAACTTCATGAAAAAGGAGAATTGGACCTGAGGCTTTCATGAATAGCTTACCTTTTAGATCACAATTTCTACGTGTAGCCAAGGACACTGCAGATTCTGTTTCAGTATTCCTGATGCCGGCTTTATGTGCTCTCTTCAAGCAGTGAAACTTTTCTTCTCTGGAAAAGGACCACAGCACTCCATCTAGTAGACCCTGGCCTGAAAGAGAATGGAGAACACTTAGTGGCTTGATGTCCTACCACGGTGGCAGTAGCATCATTAAAGGGCTTACTGTGGACCCAAGTGCTCTATGGCTGACTCTAACACTTGGGTCTGCACTCCTGGGAAAAATCCAGCCATCTGAACCATCCTGTCAAGGTATTTGGAGCAAGGCTGTGCCTGGCTCAAGAGTCTCTTGTGGAGAGGAGTCTCCATGGTGCTGAGTGACCTAGCTCTGGAACAAGTAACCATTGAGTGGCCGCAACAGCTAGCACTGTGCCCAGGGATAGCATGACCTGGAGGCTTGCTAGGAGATCTGCCTTTGAGAAAAATCTCAGGTTGCTTCTGTGACTGGGGAATGGCTCAGGGAGAGGTGCCGAAGGAGAAGCAGCAGCTCCAAGCCTCAGTGGTGCTCCTGAAGCTACTTGAGGACCAGGATGGTGGTTTGGAGCTTGCAGTTCCCCATCTCTGTTAGGACAATGGAGCCACATACGGACAATGGACTTGTCCACTGTCTTCTCTGCCACGCGTGTCTCAAGTTGCATGCCACCCTTTTGTGATCACTTTTTCCCTTCTAGGCTGCTCTCAGTGTTCATTTAGTTTCACCTGTGTCAACTAGTGAAGCCAGAAGGAAGCCAGGGAGGGGAGCCTGAAGCTATTTTGTCTCCTCCACTGTGCATACACTGCTCCCAATTGAAGAGGGAGGATAGAAGCAGGGAGGCCAACACACTCTGTCACCATCCATTATTTGCACAGTCCCCATTTTGGCTCCCTTTCTGCTCTTGTTCTCCCTTTCCTCTAGTTTACACACCACTTCCACCATGGCTGTCTGCTCCTCCTTGCTCCTTCCTCCTCAGTGCTGCCTGCCAACACCTCTAATACGGTGTTATTTAAACCAATTCAAACTCAGATGTCCCAGAAGCCGAACAGGTAACATCAGTGAGGTCTGCCTGGTCTAAAGGGAGAAGCCTTGCCTCACCTTCAGCAAATGCAGCCCGATGTGGGCTGGGGCTTGCTAGGGCTGCCATGAATATATCATTTCATATTTTTTATGTGATGTTATCTCAGGAAGCCAAAAATCTGGACTTCCATGTGAAACCTCCAGAAATTTTCAAAGTTGGCAAAATAATTCACATTTTAAAAAATACTGTGCGGGCCAAAGAAAACATCGACTCCAACAGGCTGCCGTTTGCAAGCTCTGACTTAAACCTAGTGATGACCCTCTTGGTGAAGGGGCCAGTGACCTATCACAGAGTCTCAACCCTATTAGACCCAACATTCCTCCTACTTTATAACACATAGGTACTGACACTACTTTTACTAACCTCAGGTAATGTTTGTACGTAATATAACCTGTCTCCATGCATAATTTTATTTTTTATTTTTTATTTATTTTTTTAAACATTTTTTTTTAACGTTTATTTATTTTTGAGACAGAGAGAGACAGAGGATGAACGGGGGAGGGTCAGAGAGAGAGGGAGACACAGAATCTGAAACAGGCTCCAGGCTCTGAGCTGTCAGCACAGAGCCCGACGCGGGGCTCGAACCCACATACCGTGAGGTCGTGACCTGAGCCGAAGTTGGACGCTTAACTGACTGAGCCACCCAGGCGCCCCTCCATACATAATTTTAAACAATTTTTTTAATGTTTATTTTTTGAGAGAGAGCAAGTGGGAGAGGGCAGAAAGAGAGAGGGAGACACAGAATCCAAAGCAGGCTCCAGGGTTTTAGTTGTCTGCACAGAGATCGACACGGGGCTCAAACTCACAAACCATGAGATCATGACCTGAGCCAAAGTCAGATGTTTAACCGACTGAGCCGCCCAGGTGCCCCTCCATACATAATTTTTTTTAAAGTTTACTTATTTTGAGGGAGAGAGAGAGAGAGAGAGAGAGAGCATGAATTGAGGGAAGAACAAAGAGAGGGAGAGAGGGAATCCCAAGCAGGTTCCATGCTGTCAGCACAGAGCCCCAAGCAGGGCTCGAACCCACAAACTGTGAGATCATGACCTGAGCTGAAATCAAGACTCAGATGCTTAACCAAATGAGCCATGCAAGAGCCCCCATATTTTTTTAAAATTCAGTATAATACCCTAAGTTTGATCCAAGGGACAAGAAAAGAAACATAATTTAAAATGAATTAATACATAGTTTGATGAATTTACACAAATACAACTACACCTTAAGATTTCTAGAAGGCCCTTCAAGAAATGGTAACAATCCTGGTTAGATTCTTTCTTCTGGGATGAGCAGAGTCTGCCCTTGAGACTGTTTTCTCCCGGCCCCTCACCCCTTAGAGCTCTTGGATTGCCAAGAGCTACTACTTGGCAATCACCTTCAATTTGTGTCAAAGTTGATTTGGGCACCCTTCATGGTTGAGAGATAAAAGAACCACTCTGAAAGCACCCATCCCTTTAGGATTCCCTCCCCCAAATATTTCTCCCTGTTTCCTGGTCCCCACTCTTCCCTGGGTACCAGATCTGTTCTGATATATAGGTGAATATACCTCAAAATGGCAGAAACATAGAGTCAGCATAATCCCTTTTTCCCAGAGTTACCAGTGTAAATTAAAGGCATAAACAGAGGTATGATTTTGCTAACATCACTAATTGCATTTTAGTATTTGATTTGTTCTTGGAGGATTAAACCCACTCTCAATATAAATTCATTATGGATGTTTCTCTGCTGCTTATTATGTCCTTGTGCTCCCATGCTCTAGTAAGTTAAAAAGACTGTTTCTGTTCCTTTTTTAATCCCCAACTATTTAATTTTCTAAAGCAGAGTTTTTAATATAAATTATGGCTTTGAATAACAAAGAGTTCCTGACAAATTTCTGTTGCTTTCCCAGTTTATAACTTCTTCTGTCTTCATACAAATCTCCTAGGTACACACTGCATGTCTGATGAAGATTGGGAAGTGGGAAGTCCCTTTACCATAGTTGAGGAGCTCCTCAGCCAGGTCTTTGTCAAGCTCAGCACTTCAGGTGGTGATATGGTCTGAGATTACCTATTCAAGCCAGGGCTTAAGGAAGGAGTCTGTGGCCCCAGCTGCTATTACAATAGACCTTGGTGCAGTATTGCAATGTGGGATTAAAAGAGTGGTTACAGAAGAATGTCACTGAGAGTTTACTTTTGACGTGTAGTATGTAATCTATTCTGCCAACACTAATTAATGCTGGTTGCTAATGATTCTCCCTATTTTCATCTTTTACATGATTTTCTTTTCCAAATGCAATTAAATAATATTCAGAACAAGCATTTACATTTGCTGTCTTTCCAGATTCACATTTACAGTGTGATCAGGTTTAGATTTCAAGACAAACATGACTCTTGGACATGCAAATTAGTACCGGCCTTCAGGCTCAAATTTGAGTAAATTAGGTCAGGAATAAACTAAATGAGCCTGCCAGCAAGTAGCTTTCATGAAGTGATGTGACTACTTGATATTTAATCTTCTCTGCAGCTCCTTGATTACTATAATTTCTTTGCATCTCCATCCTCTCTTCCTTCTGATTCTTGTCACATCCACTCCCTCCCCACCCCCCCACCCCCCACCCCCGCCATGTAAATTAGGCCTCCTGGCTGACCTTCCATTGCTGCAAACTCTGCCTTGCTCATGGGACTCAGAAACTCAAGTCTCAGGGACTCAAGAAACCATTTTCTGCCAACTCATTCTTCCTGCCTGGAATGCCTCTTGACCCACACTCTTTCACCAGATTACCTGCAACTCATTCTCCAGGTGTGAATCCATGGAGGGGGAAACGTCTAAAAAAACATCTGAATCCACGGAGGGGGAAAGAATAAAAGGCAACACAGATAGGTTACATTAAATTTCTTCAGCCCAGCTTTTGATCTAGTTTTGGATCCATTCTGATTTCTATTTAGAGCCTGGATAAAGGGATATGTATTGATAGTACCCTTGATTCTGTGTCTTAACATTTATTACACTTAGTATTTACTCCTTGCATGTCTATTGCCTGGATAACACACGAACTCTATAAAGGCAGTAGCAATGTCTGTTCACTGTTGTCCCTGTAAGCCTAGCATTCTGCCTATTACATTAAAGGTACTGATAAAAATGTGTTGAATGAGTGAATGCTTTCACAGAGATGCCATAAAGCAGAGATCTGCAAACTACAATCCATGGGCCAAATTCAACCTGTCTTTATAAATAAAGTTTTATTGTAACACAGCCACATTCATCCATTTATATATTATCTACAGTTGCTTACACACTACAATGACAGAGTTGAGAAGTTGCAACAGAAATCATATGGTCTGCAAAGCCTAAAATATTTATTATCTGGCTCTTTACAGAAGAAGTTTACTGATGCCTGCCACAGGGCATAGTCATATCATTCTGGGGTTTTATAAATTCTAATACTAATCAACATGCGGTTAATTTAGAAGGTTCAGGTAGAGACCCAAGGTGGGCTCTGATGAAAAAGCCTTGGTGGGTCAGATACTTTTAAAATAAGTCAAACAAGTGGCTCCTTGAATTATTCACAATGTCCTAAGAGTAGGAAAGAGATTGAGAACAAAGTTGAAAATGTGGGCATCAAAACTGATACTATTCACAGGTCATCCTGATATTTAGAGATTTTAGAACATTTATATCCAGGTTAAAGTCTCTTAAAGGTCAAAGTATTATTTAATCAGGTATTTTATCCTCATGAAAGTTTGCTGGCTTGTCTAAGGAGTGGGAACAGCAGCAGAGGAATTAGCTTTACTTCCTTCATCTCTGAATTCAATGCTGCTTAAAACAAAACAAACATTCACATCCTAGCAATAAGCTAAGAGTTCTTAATGAGGATAAAACTTCAACATGAAGGTATCTACAACAGACCAGTGGTTTTATTTCCCACCATTTGTAGACCTCCGCTGTGATACGGGTATAGCCTGTGGGCTGGATGTATCTTGTTGCCATAAAGCAAAAGACCTAGAACTCATGACCATGAGTTGGATAGGCAGCAGAGTGCCTTGTGCATACTGGACACTTATTCATATCCAGTGGCAGCCGCAGCAGCAAGGATGGTACATTGCACTGGCATGGGCTATGCAGACAGATCCTTGTATCCCACACCCCCAAATTATAAGCAATCTTAATAACAGTACTATCCATTTCATTACTGAATGCACTGTTATCTACTACTTATTTGGGGGTAACAATGGATAAACAACAATCTAGAAGGATACCTCATTTAACAATGATTGCTAATATTCTCCTTCTGTTTCTAGATGGGCATCCACGGATGTTTTTCTTTATGCCACCTGTGAGGGCCATGGTTGGACCTTAACCTGTACACAGCTATGGAAAGGGCATAATCTTTTTGAACGTGTCTATTTCTAGTGAAGCATGGCTCAGTCACTTGTGGCTCTGTGATACTGGACAAGTCACTCCTCTAGTTCTTTGTCTGAAGTTTTATAAGGTTGAAATTTATCCCAAAACTGTGTCATTCTGTGAGCAAAATCACAACCCTTTTTATAATCTCCGTGCAGTCCTGCCATTCTGTCAACCAAACCTTTTCAGTTACAATGCCCTGTCTATATCTGCATTTGGGTACGTAGTAAAATCACCTCCTCACAAGGTCTGCTCCTGGAGAAAAGATTTAAAAAGAAGGTTTCCTCACTGCAGAAGCACATGCATGGCCCCTGACCAGCCAGCCACCTGACCAGTGGAGGAGGAAGGGCGGAGGGGAGGCTCTGGGAAAACAGTAGGAAGCATCACCTGGCCCTTCTCTAAAAGCCCAGCCTGATCTTTTCTGGTGTGTTGATGAGGAAAAGATCCAGCCAAGAAAAGGGGTGTAGTCACTGATCGGAGCTAAAACAAAGTGTTCCCCTGGAGGTATGAAGTCTACTTACTTAGCTGACAAACAAGGCAAACCTTAGTGATTAATTTTTCCTTGAAAGCACGTATTTCTGTCACTTATAAAATTCCTCAGCCTCAAAACTTATACTTATCCTCATCCATATTCCCTAGCAATTCTTCCAGTCTTCCCCTTAAGAATACCTAAGTCCATCTGGGCAATAGGCAGTGTGATCTCTCATGCCAGGTTTCCATGGAGAAAAAAAAAGGAAGATAAAAAAGAAATACTTCTTTAGATTTCTTTAATTTTCTTTAAATTTAAATTTTTATAAATTTCCTCAAGGCCAGCCTCCTGACACCTTCTAGCCCACCTGGGTCTCTAAGTATGTTGCTGTATTTTGGCAGCCACCCTGTATGGAACAGTCACTTGGATTTCATAGTAGAAACCAACCCATCTCACCTATTCTCCCTGATGTACCAGTTCTGATAACAGTAACATCACAGCACCGGGCATGGTGCAGTAATTTGATGAGTTCGTGAAGCATACGCATAATAAAAATGGAGGGAATGCCAATGCCATGCTGTTGAGAGAAAAGAGAAAGTCATTATACATCTTGCAAACTGGTACATGCACAGGACATATTTTCTTACTTCATTACAAGTTAACAGCCCTCAGATAAATTTACATAATCATTATGACTTTGCCAAAGCTGAGGAAAACGTAAGTCAGCTCTAACTGATGCCTACCTGACATGCTGATAGATGTGTCCATCTGTGAGGATCAGACAGAGACATCTCCCTGCCAGTTACACAGAGTTCAGCCCTCATTGTCAAGAGCAGAAGGTGGGGATAGCATGGTGTACTCGTGTGTCAGAGCATGGCCGTTTCTCATCTCCCTACTGGGTTCTTTATAGTGAGCTTTTGAAAAAGAGCTTTTTGCAAGATTGACTTGATTCTCAGGAAATATAAATTTGGCTGCCATGTTATTAGTCCTCTTCTACTGTACTAAGTGAAATAGTAAATCCATTTCATTGCTCTCATGTGGCCTTGTTCATTTGCTGCTAATTCTGTGTGAGCTCTGAAAGGTATGAGGGTAGAGGTGTGGTCTGCATCCATACCTGACAATTCGGCGCATAGGCAAGGCTACATTGCTATACATCATGACCACAACGCCTATTTCCATCATAACCCTTATTTTCCTTAGCATTTGCTACAACAAAATCCACATCACCAGAATAGGGGGTCAACATAGGTTAGAGGATTTAGCGACTCCTGGTGGTTACAATATGTTCTAATAACTCTCCAGAAAGATTGTCTGTATTGAAATTTGTAGTAGCTGGAGCTGAGTTTTGAATTGGTGGTGATTTCATTTCTAACATAAACATTAGGGAGTCAAATGTGTTCTTCAATGTATTCACCTCTTGAGCACAAAGACTTTGTATGTGGAACAGCACCAGGGGTATCTTGACAATTAGGTGATGCCTGCCACTAATTGCAACCATGACCATGATGTTCTCACCTGAGTTCCCTCACTGTCACCATCAAGGATATTAAACTAATGGGGCACCTGGGTGGCTCAGTTGGTTAAGTGTCCATCTCTTGACTTTGGCTCAGGTCATGGTCTCTTAGTTTGTGCGATCGAGCCCTGCATTGGGCTCTGTGCTGACAGCTTGGATCCTGCTTGGGATTGTCTCTTGCTCTCTCTCTGTCCCTTCCCCTGCCACCTCTCAAAATACATAAATAAACTTAAAAAAAGAAAAAAAAGAATATTAAGCTGTGGAACGTTTGAATCTCTGGGTTCACCATTTTTGGTTCCCAATGAACATGTCCTGACTTCCAAATGCATTGTAAGCCTCCTAGAGACATGAATCAAATCTGTATTAATTTGTATGTCCAAGATTAACAAGTCTGGGCTTTGGCACTGTCTCTGCCACTAATGAGTAGACTCTCTAAATCTCATTTTCCTCAACTATAAATTAAGAGAATGAACTATTATTTCATCTATTAGGTTCCTTCTAAATCAGATATTTGATAGGTTTATGATTATCACTTATTATGCAACATGGTAATAAAATGACAAATGGGCTTATGTGTTCCTGAAAAAGTCTCTCTCTCCCCCACTCTCTTACACACACACACACACACACACACACACATCCTCAGCAGCTGCTGGGGAGAAGGACTTTTTAAAGAAGGTGTCCCAACTGGAAATCCTCTGTCTGCCTTAGTAAAGGCCACTTTTAATTGGCAGACTCCTGAACATGACACACATTTCAGGTCTTTTTCTCAGGACAGCAGGATCAGTCTAGTGCAGTTTTTCTTGCTCTGAAGTTTTACTGCTTGTTTATGATAGTTTCTCATTTATATAAACAATTACTTTTTTGTCCTTACTCATTTACCGTGCAAAAAAGGAAAAACAGTTGTAGTCTAAAAGTCAGGCAAAGATGAGTAAAAAAAAATTGCCAGGATCAGAGAATATTCATCTTCCTTCTAATGTAGATCTCCTATAATAGTTAAATGAACAAATGATTAAATGAATGGATTCCCCCGTTTGAGTCCCCAAAGCAGTTCTGAGGCATTCATGGCCCAGAGGGGAGATCAACTTGGCTGCCCCAATTGGCATTGCCTAATTTTCCCTTCTTTACTCCAGGCTTCCAGCCAAGATGGCTCATCTGTCCTTCCTCATCTGTCCTTCCATCACCAGGTGCTATTGAGTGACTGATGGACGAAGGCTATTCCCTGGTGCAGGGGCCACCGGTAATTCAGCTCCTTAGACTTGTCACACATCTGCAGTGGACTCTTCCCCTCTACTCTGGCATGCCTGGCGGTGCCCCTTAGGAGGGCCGCAGTGTCCAGACACGTGACAGACATAGAGCCGTGGTTTCAGACCACAGGCCTGTGGCAGACAGACGCACTTAGAAAGGCGAGCTGGGTGTTCACGTATATCCACTCCCTTTATGCATATGGTGCCCTGAGTTGAAGAGGGAAGTGGTCTGTGTTTCCTTAAACTGCAAATCGTTCTGCTTTCATTTTGTGTTAGGACACTGTGTGTGTCGGGAGCTGTTAACATATTCCCAATACGGAGAGCAATTCACAAGAGCTTGTGAAAATGCATTAGCAGCTTTTCCAGCGAGCTTATTATAATGTTAAACGGCACACTTTGACAATCCTGAAAATTGGCCCCTGTGTACGAAAAGCTCAACATTCCCAAAGCTAGCTCAGGGATAGAAAGAAAAGTGCTGGTGGCTTAATCAGTTATAAATTAAAGAGAGGAGGTGTGCTTTGAGGGTGTTCTTCCCCCCTAACTTGAATAGCTAAGTGGTAGCTAATAAAGTGACAAGGAATGCTGTGTTCTGCCCCTAGGACTTTTTCCAACAATGAATGTCACACCTGGGCACTTAATTTAATTGTGTGAAAATGCAAAGCAGGTAAGGAGAAAGAACTCCTGTATTCAGAATTTCCCACCTTTTTTTCTGCTAGCTTATGATGAGTACCTCAAGGGCAACTATTGAGTACGTAGACTGATGGAGGGCGTGAGACAATTCTGTCCCTGCAAGATCTGTCTGTCCTGGCTCAGACGTTCTTTCTGTCCTCTCCACTCTCCTCCAAGTCGAGCTCCTTGTGCATAAGGAGTGCAAACTCTTTCATTGTGTTGGGGCTCCCACCAACGCAAACTGTTAATAAAAATAAATAATTACCTGCCTTATAACTGATGTAGGAAACAAGGGTCAGCTTTCAACTTTAATATTTTTATTTTATTTTTTCAGTAATTTACATGAGAGTATGTATAGACATAATGGGCTACATTTATGAGTTAGCTAATTTGCCTCATTAACCTGTAAATAAGGCAACCAGATGCAAACTTTGATGGTACTTAATTAGTAAAGGAAAAAGATAATCATAAAATCAAAGTAAGTGTTGATTTTGTTCAAGGAGGTGTTTCCTGGTGTTTTTGTTTACAGTGAACATCATCCCGCATCTTGAGTTGATAAAGACAGCTTGTTTCAGGGTATTAGCAGGCTATATGGAATATAAGTAACATGAGAAAAAAAAAAAGAACTGTGACTTTTAGATATGTCTTCCCATTCCATATTCCCAAACATTAGTTTTTATTGTAAAATGTGCTATGTTAACTTAAAGCTTTAAACAATCACATCAAGCCTTTCCAGCTTCTCAGTCAGAAGAAATCCTCGTGTAATAAGCCTTATCATTCATTGTAGACTGGAAATGTCACTACGCTATTTCACCAATTCCAATGATTTGTTTTTCTTTTGTTCACATTTTAACATCTCTGAAATGATAACAAGTGTTGCAGTCAAGGGGGTCCACTCGAAGAAAATGTGGTAACACAATTGTGTTATAGTTGCTTGTACAACGGCCCATTAGGGGTGCACCAGCCTCAGAGGTGAGTGAGGTGGAGGTCTAAGGCAGGATGGGAGGAGCCTAACAGCAAGGGTGAGCAGTGGCCTGGTGATCACTGGGGGTCAGCAGCGGAGTAGATGAGCAACAGCAGATGTCCTAGACCCAAGGAAGCACAGACCGTAGAAGGGCGCCAGGAGCAAAGCCATTCAGAAATCTAAGCTAAGCCGAAGCATCCCCAGAAGCTGAAGAAGGTCCATGTCAGAGAGATAGGTAACAAATATGGTGTTTAAGTGCCTGCCCTTTGAGATTAGATAAACCTGGCTTTGCACCCCAACCCTGTCAGTGATTAAGTAACTTGCTTAGTGTTACACACGTAATCTCTATGTGCTTTGGATCATCGTCTCCAAAATAGAAAAATGCAGAGCACGTCGGGGGGGTTTGGTAGAGACAAAACGGGATAGACTATGGCAGAGGACATTGCACAAAGCCAGGTAACTTCTGAGTGTTCAACAAATGGCAGCTGCTTCCTCTTTTTCACATCACGTAGCAATTTTCTGACCTTGCTTTTAAGCTTGCTTATTGTTTCTGTATTTGCAGAACTTAGTACAAATGAAGCTGGTTCAAATCCAGTAAGGAAAAGGCAGTTGGTGGTGCCTAACCGATGTGGGCAGCATTAGGCGCAGGATCAGACGGATTATTGGAGAGGTTCTTCCTAGCAATGAAGACTATCTGTCCAGCCTTCAAGGAAATACCTAACAGAGGTTATAGTGTAGGCGTCCCCACTCACAGATGACTTACTGGGACTATTGGGTGGTCTGATTACATGATGCATTATGTTTCCATTTAACAATAATTCCTGTGCCAGACTAATTTTTCAGTTTTGGGATGTAATTATCCTTTTATCCAGGCCCTCTGCTTCTCTTTTACTATCATTATTGTCTTTTCTGTGGCCTTTCATGGGTTTCTTCAATGGGCCTGTGGTTGCAATGAAAGTTAGCCATAAAGGCTAGGTAGCAAAGAGGGAAGGCTGTGGTCTAAGGTGAGTTCTTAAATTATTATTGATAATTCGTGAGATTTTTTCCCTCTGTTGGTATGGATAGTTGAGACTTGGCTCAACATGTAAGTACAAAGAGGCCATTTTTGCTGTTTTCTTTTTACAAAATACAGTAGTTTGAAAATAACCTCATTGTGTGGTGTCAGTGAACGTAAATTACAACTATTCAGATTGACCATAAAACCAAAACAGATGTTAGAATAGCTTGTGGTTTCAATTCTTCTTTGAACTGTAGATATTGCTGTAATCAACAGGAATTTCTGAATGTTTCTGGAGACACAAAGATATATGTGTAGACTGAAACATTTTCATTCTTGAAGACTTACTCCTAACTGAGACTTACAAAATATCACCTCTAGACACAATTTTTGGTCTGGCTGCTTTAATGAGAAGTAAAATATGGCTGAAGACCACCAACCAACATTGACCTTAAGTGACCTTTTCTGTGATTTATGCCCCAAACAAAATTATCATTTTTCCTGGTTTTATCAAAGAAAATAGAAATGCATTGGAAAGGAGTCTGAAGAATTACAAAAATATGTTATGGACTTTGCCTAATGACTGCCAGAATGAATTCACTTTCAAATATACCCAGTGTCTTAAAAGACTTAACTTTGCCATGTTGTCCATGTTATATTAATCTGGTCCTATTTCTAGTCAGTTTGATAAAGACTGATTAGCTGTTCACCAAAGCTGTTTCCCTTCTTTCCAGACACACAGTTCAACTTCCTAGCCTCCTTTCCAGTTAGCTGAGGCCATATGCCTGGATTCCAGCAACTAGAATGTGAACAAATTTGATGGATGCCACTTCTAGTCCCAACCCATAGAAATCTCTCATTGGTGCTCCAATAGATTGCCTTCTTCTGTCTCCTGGAAGGGTGTAGACACCCAGGGAAACTTCATAAGCTACTCTTTGAAGGTGAATGAACAACAAGATAGAAGGAACCTGGGTCCCTGAATCACCAGTTGGAGGAAAGTCACCATGAATATTCACTTTATACTCAATGTGAGTGAGAAAAAAAAAACTTAGGTTGTGTTAAGCAACTGATATTTTTCAGCAGCAACTAGCAAACCCTTTTAAAATCTAGCAAGCAAGGAAATGAAGGAAATAAGAATGGTTATCAGAATCTTTAAGATTTAAATTTTACACACCCAGAGTTCTCCTTTCCTTTGAAGATAATGCTATTAATAATCCTTATCATTTCTATAAAGACAAGGCTGAGTTTTAGGTACTGATGGATTTTATCCTCTCTTCTTAGCTAGAATTACTGCCCTGGGATTTAAGGGAGTCAAGAGATTGAACCTAGCATGTTCTCATTCAAAGATAAAAATGTGGCTGGAAGAAGGCAAGTTTCCAAGAAAATCATCTGTATATGCAGAACGGACTTTACCTACTGCGTCTCGAGAATCCTGCTATAGGTTAAACAGCCAGTTCTGATCATTTGGAATTACACTACCTGCTCCCCAGTCTGCACACACACACACACACACACACACACACACACACACTTTTGCCTCCTATCCATCAAAATGGTCCAATAATAAGAGTTAACTCTCTGGTGGAAACAACAGGTTCTAAATCAGAACATGTTTTTATTTTTGTTTTTGTTTTTGTTTTATCCAAAAGAGAATCTACTGAAGATGTCCATAACCAAGTGGATGGTGAGTTTATAAGTTTGGATAGTGGCTATGACAGAGTGTAAGAATAAGTGCGAATGAAAATCTATTCAGGTAGAAAGGTAAAGGCCTGATTCCTGGGATTGTAACAAAGATGAGACAACTGTGTGTGTGTGTGTGTGTGTGTGTGTGTGTGTGTGTGTGTGTGAAAGAGAGAGTGAGAGAGAGAGAGAGAGAGAGATGTGTGAGTCCTGTAATTTTCATGTCTAAGACAAAGCTTTCCATCCCAGTGGTTTCCCAGAAACTAACAGTTAGAATAAAAGTGTAGTACTTTTTTCTTTCAAATAGAGAAAGAGCCACTACTTTTTCCATCAGAGAAACTTAAGGTTTAATCCCAGCTTTTTTACTTACCAGTTGCATTATGACTGTTACAGTTGTTCTCAGAGAGCTGGAAGGGGAGGAAGCAACTTAGCACCTACAATTAATGAATATCACAAATGTCCGTCCTTCCTTCCTTCCTTCCTTCCTTCCTTCCTCCTCCTCCATCTTCTTTTCTTCTTTTTCTTTCTCTAGCTAACTTCTTCTTCTTCTTCCTCCCTTTCTCAATGCCCCTCCCAGGTAATGGACTATTCTCAGTTACTATGACTCACAGAGCACACCTAGTGGAGTGGTCAAGGAGACCAGGAATGGGACTTGGAGGAACTTGGTCCAAGTCCTTGCTCTACCACTATGTGGTGTAACTTATTTAACTCCTTTGGACTTCCAGAACTCAATTGCCTTGTTTTACGGAGGAAATTAATATCTGCTAACCCCACCTAAAAGAGCTAATGTGAAGATTTAGAAAGATGATGAATGTAAGAGCTTTTACTTTTGCTCCTGTAGTTGCTAAGAAAATAAAGGTCAGATAAAAACTGCTCAATTCTTGCAGATGGTTCTCACAGAATTCTCTCATGTGTGAACACAATGTAATCTATAGCTTTATCCAATCACTATGTTGTACATTTAAAACCAATGTAACAGTGTGTGTCACTTAGACTTCAATAAACAAAAAATAAATAAAAACAATAAGAGAAAAGAAAAAAAGAAAACTGTACAACTCTCCACTGGTAGGATTATGAATAGGGGTGAACTTTTTAGAAAACAAAAGTTCTTTAAAAAATTTAAAAAGTTTATTCCCTTGACCATTTCTGTGAATCATCCCAAGCAAACGTGAAAAATCTTTAGGTACAAAAATGTCCATTTGAGTGCTGTTTATAATAGAAAATACTTCCATATAAAAGTCATCAATAGACTATAGAATGTAGGGCACAACCACTTGATATCCGTATGCAATGTGTTTCAAAGAAAATGTCATAATATGGGGAAATGCTAATGACATAAAGTTAAGTAAAAAAATGCTGAATGCAGAGGGAAAAAATTTCTGACTCTTTTAAAACCTACTTATTAAAAAGGATTGGAGGAAAAGCAAATAAGTTGATGGTGTTTGTGTTCAGATAGGAGTTTTTTAAAGCTTATTTAGTGTGTGTATGTGTGTGTGTGTGAGAGAGAGAGAGAGAGAGAGAGAGAGAGAGAGAAAGAGAGACAGAGAATGAGTAGGGGAGGGGCAGAGAAAGAGGGGGAGAGAAAGAATCCCAGGCAGGCTCCACATGTCAGTACAGAGCCCAATTAGGGGGCTCGATCTCACAAACCCTGAGATCATGACCTGAGCCAAAACCAAGAGTCAGACACTACACCCACTGAGCCACCCAGGAGATGGAAGGAGTGTTTTTTTTTATTTCGTTGATTATAAATAATGAACATGAGTTGCTTTTATAATTAAAAAATATATATAAGTTAAAATAATACAGAAGCACAATTTTCCTAACAGTATTCCACAAACAATTTTCTCAGAATATTTCTTATGAAATAACACAAATCTTAATAATAGGAAATATTAGGTAAGTTACATTCAAGAAGCAGAATAAGATAGTATTGTTTTGTTATTTTATAATTTAATAGAATGAAAATTAGTGAGGTTCAGCTATGAGTGTAGATGTTAAAGAGTGAACTGAATCATAATGAATTCTGAACACCCAGCAGTATTGTCAACAAAATTGTATTTATCTCTAGGGACCAGAGCAGCCAAATAATCATGTTTGTATTCAGTTTAGTTTGGGAACCTTTATGTCTCGTTGTGGTGGAAATGATTGCACATTCTAACTGGTTTCAGATTATGAACATAGCTTGGGTTCCTGTTAGGACCTCTGATATTTCTCTAGCCAAAGGTATAAATGTTATGTTGGTAAAATAAGAAGAAACAGTGACAGAGAAAACTCCATTGTTTTTCCTAAATTTAGAAATAGTTTTACCTCTACATTCCCAAGTGCTGCTGGTGGGTTGTGTTCTAATCTTATATCCACTCTATGAAGCAATACTAATCATTCAGTTTACAAATGCAGAAGCCAAAGCTCACAGAAGTTGGAAAACTCGTGCAATATTATACAACCAGTAAATTACAGAACAGAAATTTCTCCAGTTCTGTCTGGCCATAGTGGCCATTTTCTTTCTCTGCATGGGGACTGTAAAACATAAGCTACTGGGCTTGGACTCAGACTGCCTGGGTTCTTGGGTAAGTTACTTTATCTTTGTTCTTTAGTTTCCTCATCTATAAAATGGGTATAGTGAAAATAATAACTGCTTTGCAAGATTGCCCCAAAGCCAGAGATAATGTTTGTGACCCACTTGATGTACAGTGAACAGAGAATAACTAGCCCTCATTATTACACCTCCCAACATTGAGAGTCTGAAAGACACCAGCTTTAGAGAGACTGACGTGAAAAAGTAGGATGTGGCAAAGAATGCAGCGTGTTCATCAGACCCCAATTCTTCTCCCTCTTGAAAGCATTGTAGAACGTATTCCCAACTTCCCTGCAGTGAGGTGAGGTCATCTGACTGAGTTCTGGCAAGTGGAATTTGGGTGGAAGTGACACACTTACTTCTCGGCGTGACTCATAAAAACCAGTATCTCACTCAATCCCTTGCCTTCTGGCTAAATGCAGGAGATGGAAGGCTCTAGATCTCTGAATGGCTGAATAATAGACACCTCTCTTTACTTCATTACTGTTTTAGATTGACCAAGAAGCCACTGATATTTTAAACAGCGTTAGCCCACCTGATCAATAAGAGGTTTTTAGTTCTGTCAATATAGTTGACAAATGTGACCTTTGTCACTTTAGGAGATTTTAGTGAGAAATAAGTGAAATGGATGATGGACTGAAAGCACAGAGCTGAGTAGGAACCTGAGAGACTGAATTTGGTTATAATAGGCACAAAGAAAGAATGAATGGGCATGTAGTTCTGTAGAAACAGGACTTAGAGCTTCTCAAGAAAAGGAATGCTCAAAAAAAAAGCATGAAGGAGAAGACATGAGGCTAAAGAGCTTAGAGAAGGGGGAGTGAGACATCCAAATTTTAGCAAACGTGTGACAGAATAATACAGAATTATTGTAATAAGGTAAGTGAAACCGAAAAACAGAAGTAAGAGAAGAAGGCAGACATTTTTGTGTGGAAGCTATTTGTCCAGCAGCATTCCTCCACCAGATTCCCAGGAGAGAATGTGGAGAAATTACTAAGGAACCAAAGGAAGATGGCTTGCCAGAAAGAAAGCACTAGAGTCAGAAGATCTTGCAGCCATTCATGGTGCCAGCCCCTCACCCCATCACCAATGTGATTCAGCAGGTGCCTGTTCACTCCCACTCATCATCCTGGGTGTGACGTCCCAGCATACCCTGGCCACACCATCCATCCTAGCAATGCCATGGCTGTCACTCCACCTGTCCCTTCCTATGTCACATGAGCACTGCATCCTGAACCAGCAGCCTTATGTTCCTATGGTAATCCTCCCATATGCCCTGTAGAGAGGGCCTTTCTCACTACTATCTCTCCATCTCACACACTTCTTTGTCTCCTTCTTGACTTTCGATGGGTTTTGTGTATGTCTGGGTCTGAGGCTATGTGGGCATGTAGTCTATGAGTCCTGTAGCCTCTTTCAGCTCTGTAGACCAGTGCTCCTCAAAGTTTAGCTAACATAACAATCACTGGACTCTTCATGGGCTCCTTTTCCAGAAATTCTGATTCAACAGGTTGGGGTTGTATGTATCAGAATTTGCATTTCTTCTTTTTTTTAATGTTTATTTCTTTATTTTGAGAGAGAGAGAGAGAGGGAGGGAGAGTATGTGTGTAAATCCACATGTGAGCAGGAGAGGGGCAGAGAGAGGAAGAGAGAGAATCCCAAGCAGGCTCCTAGCTAGCATGGACCCCCAACTGGGGCTTGATCTCACAACCACGAGATCATGACCTGAGCTGAAATCAAGAGTTGGACGCTTAATCAATTGAGCCGCCCAGGTGCTCCCAGAGTTTGCATTTTTAATAACGTTCCTCATTCATGCAGATTTTACTGGTTCAAGAACCACACTGGGAGTAACACTGACATTGAGGACTCACTCCATCAACTATACTGAATCTATCCCCTTTCCTCCCCGGTGGCCACTGCCCCAGGCCTCCGTCACAGGAGTCCTAACTGGGCCACCAGCACTTCCTATCTCTCGGTATAATAATACATGACACGGAATGCAAGACTAACTGCTACTATAGGAATGACCTTAATTCAGTCTAATTCATATTTATGAAGCACATCATCCACAGCCTTCGGTTATTTCAGTAATAATTATATACTACTTTAATTATTAGTGATAACAAGTTTTCCTCCCCACACCACAGTGGGTCAAGCCATCTTTGCCAAGAACCATCTGGGACTTCTTTGCTCTACATTTCTCCCACTTCCTTCCAAATACCTCAAAAAATCTTAACAAAAACTTTGTGTCTTTATACATCTCCAGTGATCCTCAACCTAATTGCACATTAAAATCACCAGGGAGCTTTTCAAAAAACACTGGTTCTCGGGCTCCAATTAATTTAGACGCTGAAAGTACTTTTTAAAGCTTCCCAGATGGTCTGATGTGCAGCCAAAGTTAGGAACCCCTGCTTTGGTTCTTTGTTCTGAAGCATCCTTCCCCTCCCCCCCCCATTTTTCATGAATTAGAATCCTACTCATTCTTCAACTTCATAGTCAAATATCACCTCCTCCATGAAGGCTTTTCCAAGCGTCTTTCCTCCCTGGTCAATATGGATTCCCCACACTGTGCTCCTAGAGCATTGATTTAGCATTTCACATGTTAATTTTCTGTTTCCCCAGAAAGATTGCGAATTCCCTCATGCAAGCTGTCTCATATATCTTTTTTTAATCCCTAAGGCTTAAATTCTATTTGTTGAATTAAATTTAACTGTTCAGGAAGTGGAACAGAAGTACTATTAACTTCCTCCTCAAAAACATTTAGAGTAACAGATTCTTAATTAGTTAGTGGATCATAGCTGGTTTCAAAAATAAAGCATTCCATGATGTTAATACACTCTCCTTCTTCAGAATAAGCCTCAAAACCTTAAGGCAAAAGGACACCTCCTTTCTTCTCTTGGTGAGGGGCAAGAGGACATTTACCCATAGTTCCCTGTTAGACAAAGTGTGGTCAGGGAAGCAGCACCCCAGCAGCATTGCCTGGGAAGTTTGTTAGAAATGTAGAATCTCAGTCCCCACTCTACACCCACTGAATCAAAATCTGGTTTTAACTAACTCTTATGCCACTCATGTGCACATTAAAGTTGGAGAAATACTGCCATCCACTTTCTCCTCCAACTTCTCTTACCCGTTCTGTTTTACTCTGCAAAACTGCTTTCACTATCTGGAGATTTCCCAGTGGAATCTATGAATCATTATTCTGCAAAAGCATGCCGTTCGTCTACATCAGTGATTCTAAACTCTAACAACATTTCAAAATCACCTGGGGTGCTTTAAAAGGTATTGATACCTTGGCCCCCACCCCTAGAAATTCTAATTCAGTTGGTCAAGGAGATCTGGGCCTTGGTATTTTTAAAATCACTGATCTAGTCATTTTTCTTATCTTCAAGAAGAAATTCTCAAACCAGCAATTTTATTCTCTTGTATGAATTATAATACTCCTATTAATTCATAAGGGGGATATTCTCTAGTTTTCCTTGATGTCTGCTCCCAACGTCTGATGACCCCTTTGTCAAAAAATTGGAGAGCTTGTCCATAGAAAGTTTTTATCCCCTTGATAAGAAGCACTTCTAAGATGATCACTCTATCAGGGACCAAAGGAAAGACTAATTTGGGCATCAAACCAAATTCAATCCAGTATGAATCTGGCAATTGCAATACTTTGATCTTCCCAAGATATATATTTTTCACTAAATAGAATTGCTTTTACCATGTCTTCTTCAACCTTGTTTGGTATTTTCTTTTTCTAAAACATGGGCCAAAGTTGCCCAAAGTTAGGAATAAAGTCTTTAGCAAACCGTGAGAAGTTACACAGAATGGTTAGTATTATATATCAGTGACCAAAGGAAAGTGCTGGCTGAGAAGTCTTTCATTTTATTCTGACCTTCATCTTCATAATTTTTCCTTTTCCTCTCCTTGACCTTCCTAGAGAAATAAACATGTAGGAGGTTACCTCTGTTTGGGATGGGTAAGAGGAGCACCTTAAAGGCTCTAAGCAAGACATTTCACACAACTCTTAGTGAATCATAGGGAACTCGCAGGAATTCCTTAAACCTCATGAAGATTATTAATGCTCTATTATGTTCTGCGAACCTGGGGCAAGAATTGGAGCTAAATTTGCCGACTGCTTTGGCAGATTTATGTCTACTCCTGAGATGAATAACATACACAGTATTTTAGAAGTGAATTCTATGTAAGGTCCGTCACAAAGCACATGAAATCACTTCATAATAGGCTGCAACACAGTTAAATCTCCCTTAGGCACTAGGAGCCTCCTTTAATTATTTTTTAGATACAGCCCGTGATCCTGGAATTAAAGGCTGAATCCCAGGCTGAACTTTGATTTTGTTCACTCATGCAGGCTGAACTTTGATTTTGTTCACTCATGTTTTTTGTGACATTTTTTTTGCCTCACTTTTTTTATTGAGACATAACTGATACACTCCCCCACTTTCTTAGATGAGCCAAACCCCAGAACCAAAGGATGAAAATTCCATTGGAAAGAAAATGTGCATTGTTTTTATTTTGTTTTGTATTATAAGCTACATTCCAATGTATTGTCTCTAAACTAAAGAAATTTACATAACTGTAGAGGTTCATCTTATGAACATTTAATATAAAATCCAAAGAACATCCATCTCATCAGAATAAATAAACAATCAAAATTACTCACCCAACATATGTATTCCTGTCAGATTTTGTGGATTTATTGGAAGCAGGTAAATTTGAAGCCATACTTTTTACTATATGGATAGTCATTCTTAACTTGATGTTAAGAAAAAGAATTGCAGGGGTACCTGGGTGGCTTAGTCAATTGGGTGTCCAACTTCGGCTCAGGTCATGATCTCAATGTTCGTGGGTTCAAGCCCCACGTTGAGCTCTGTGCTGACAGCTCATAGCCTGGAGCCTGCTTTGGATTCTGTGTCTCCCTCTTTCTCTGCCCCTCTCCCGCTCATGATCTGTCTCTCAAAAATAAATAAATGTTAAAAATTTTTTTAAGAAAAAGAATTGCAATTTGCTATTAAATATGCTATTAAATTAAATTGCAATGTTAAGAAAAATATTGTGAGTTGTTATTAAATTAAAGATCAAATCATAGTGGTTCAGCTCCAAGTTAGAATGACACTCTCCTTTAAAACCTATGTTTTCTTCTAAAATTGCTTAATGGAACTTTTCCCTGAGCATTCTAAAATCCCTTATCAATTCAAAAATATCCTCCCTGACATGGCCTTTTATACTTCAACCCAGCTCTCAGAATAGCATTCCCCCTAGAAGACAGACTTCTTTTGAAGCTGTGGCATCCTGTCTCTTTGACCAGATTGGTTAGCTTATTAACTGTTGACCAATGAGCCTTTCTCTCACATCTGGCCTTAGTCCAGCATGGGTCTGGTGGAGCACACTGACTTATTTATTTTGAGACAATAGTACATGGATGTCAGTCCTCCATTGATTTCCATAACAACTCCACCAGGTTGTGTCAAAAATGTGTGCAGTGCACGTGAGAACTTCCAGTTTCCAAACATTCCGTTTTCTTACCTCATCCCATCCCTCACCAACTTGTTCTTATTCTTTGTGATCAGAAGTGAGGAAAACATCCGAAGTCAGGACCTCAGAATACCCCTTTATCTGAATGTTCCCCATTCAAAATCACACAGAAGTTCTGATAAATAAACAAAACCTGTTTCCCAGGGTCTCTTCATTTAGCTAAACCCTAGCTAAAATCCAACGAACTACCTGTCAGAGGCCAATCCAGGTAGAAAAATGAACTACAGTCCAAAATTTTTAGAAAACAGAGTATCTGTTAAGAAATCCATGAATTCACAACTTTGCTGCTGCTTTTCACTTTATGCTTTCGGGACAGAAAGTCTAAGAGACTTTTGAGGAACTTCATCTTGTTCCTTTTTTGCCACATTAGTCTCATGGTTTCCAAGTCAATCAAAGTGCCCAAAGAGCAGCAAATACAAGGCATTTCATAATACACATGGATTTCTCTCTACGCATGTGCATAACAGCCAATAATCAAATGTCCATATCTTTTTTTAAAGTTTATTTAGAGAGAGAGAGAGAGCAGGGGAGGGGGAAAGAGATGGTGGAAGAGAGAATCTCAAGCAGGCTCTATGCTGTCAGCCTAGAGCCTGACATGGGGCTCGAACCCAGGAACCATGAAATCCTGACCTGAGCCAAAGCCAAGAGTCGGACACTTAATTGACTGAGCCACCCAGGAGGCCCTCAAATGTTCATATCTTACCTGGGATCTCCAAGTTAGAAGATACTCCTCTTCCTGGTGATAGTCACTCTGGGCAAACCCCTCAAATTCCATGCTGGCCTCCTTTGGTCTATCCTGGCCAGCTAACAAAGCTTACAGAATGAGACGGAAAGAGAATAGGGAACCAATGCAGCAGCCTAAAGCTTGCCACTGCCACCACCAAATAGGTATTGGTAACTTTGCCCAAAGTATTCACAAATCCCTGATCCTAGTAAGGGTGATGACAGCTTTGAGGCTAAATAAGCCTGAACACATGTGTTGCTTCTGTCACTTGGGACAGTAGCTCCTGTTTGTAGTTTACAATGATACAGATGTCTCTTACCTCATGACCCACCTCCAACTGCTCCCCCTGCTGCGCTTTCCAACCGCCACTGACAGTTTGGCGCCTCAGCAATTGCCACCATGAGGCCTCCACACTTGTGTTTGGTATTCCATGCTGCATGTCTCAATTTATTTTTAGGGTATAATGAGTCCGACCACCGAGTTCCAGTCTGGCATTTACCTCTGGCTCTGACAGGTGAAAGTGGTAGCTAATTAGAAAAGTGTTAGATAATTAATTACTCCTTTGAATTAATTAGACTGATTAACAAGTCTGTTTCCAGTGCAAATTCTGTCAGCCAATGGTCTCAATCACTAATGGTGCCAGGTAATGCCAGCCAAGATTTACGGGCCCCGTGTAACATGTCGCAGGACATTAGGGCAAGAGGTCATCATGTGGGTGACATGCTAAATAGTTTTGTGGAGTCTACGAAAGCAGAGTACCGATTCCTGTCTTCTGGAGAGTCTTCAATTATTTTCCCGTTTTCAATCTTTTCAAGACCCAATCCTACTCTTCTGGTAGGTTGTTCCTGGATGATTGTTTTAACTGTATTGCAATAGGCCAATCATCTGAATGGCAGTGGATAAACTTTTCATTTTTAGAAAGCATCTACACAGACCGCACAAGGTAAGTGCAGGCCATCATTGGCTGTTTTACAAACAAAGGCCGTGTGCCAGGCAGGGCCCCACGACTCAGCACGACCTTGAGGTCAGTATGCTTGTTTTCTCTCTGCCAGATCCATGCTCCATGGTGTCTGGCCTCAGACAAAACCCTCGATTTCCCACAATCTTCCTCCACAGTGTCAGCATTTTTATCTTCTCGCTCCCATAACAATTCTCTATCTGGCTTAATTTCACCATTACACCTTTAACGTGGAGAGAAGAAATCAGAGTCCTGGTGTGCAACTGGAGGACATTGGGGTCTCTCTCCGTTTGATTCGCTTTCTGCTTAATCTGTGAGATGGTGTAGACAAAGAACCACACCGACACCCCGAAAACAGTGTCCGTATCACTCTGGGGAGGACCCTGGGTAGGAATTGGGGCTTCCAGAACCTTGCCGTAAAGACTGGGCATCCACCTCAAGCCGGGCCCTGGGCTAAATTCTGAGAACACAAAGAAGATGAGATGCATGGCATCTGCCCTAAAGGCATTTATACTCTAGTGGGAAAGAGAGATGAACAGGGTTATCCTAGTTATAAAATATATACTTTAAAAGTTTACACTTAAGGGATTGGCATCTTGACTCTTTTAACAAAGAGTACAGTCAAATTGTGCTGCTAATCACAAGACATTGCAGGGCTTATCAAAATATTTCTTAATTCATCACACACCATAAACTTAATAGAACACGAGTTTAAAAGTAGCTTATAGTCTTCCCTTCTCTCAGTGCAGTTGGTGAATTTTTATATATACATATTTACAGTCTAATTTTAGACCAAACAGCCCCCACCTTTGGGCCCACCAGGCCGGGTCTGCCTCCTTGAGACCATGCCTCAGTGCTCTTTTCTTTTCTTCCATACCAACCCTTTCTGCCCTGGGCTCAGAGTGTCTTCTCTGAGAGTGTCTCTCCATGAAGCACCTTTGGGTCCTCTCAGTTTACCTAAGGCTGCACAGAGCACTCTTGTCTGGGAAACCATTACACACACAGGCAAACACACAACCCCAGAGCCACCCTCACAGCCTGTGGGAGATGGGTGGCAATGCACAGCAAAGTCCCCACGTCCACCCCTTTCTTTCTTCCCTCTTTCTGCAGCGGGTCCCTCGTGGTGAGGATGGGGTAACAAAGAGTGCTTATCTTCCTGCCACCCCACCCCACTCCACTATTTGGCCCAGGGTACCATCAATGGCTTGCAAGAGCTCAAAAATGTTTCAGTTATCCACTCAGATGCTAAGCAGTTTATTTTTTCATTTATTCATTGAACAAATATTGACTGAGCACACATGATGCTCCAGGAAGTCTAGGAAGTACCAGAGATACGGTTATGACTAAGACAGCTCCTGCTTCTCTGATTTCTTCCACAAAAACTTTGACGTTGCATAAACAGAAAAGATACAAGTTACCATACTTCTTACACTAACCTTCCCCATGTCAAAACACAGGATTAAGTGTATCTTCATCATTCCATTTTTATTCTTTTTATTTTTTAAATGTTTATTTTTTTATTTTGAGAGAGTGAGAGCAAGCTGGGGAGGGGCAGAGAGAGACAGACAGACAGAATCTGAAGGAGGCTCCAGGCTCTGAGCTGTCAGCACAGAGCCTGACATGGGGCTCAAACTCACGGACCATGAGATCGTGACCTGAGCTGAAGTCAGACGCTCAACCGACTGAGCCACGCAGGTGCCCCTATACAGTGTTATATTCTATTCTTCATACCTAATAACTAAAACTTATTGAGTCTTTGGATCTTTCCTGAAGTGTTTACCTTCCAATACATAGACTGTAGCTGCCTCAAATCCTTTTTGGAATAGGGGAGGTACAAAAAATAAACAATTGTTTCCTTTATCATATAGACATGTTGCAGCTTAACATTTGCACACATATGTGCAAGGAAAATGCATCTTATTTTCTATTAGCCATCCAATCTCTCCCACTATGCCTACCATCCTGGAAGTTGGGGTAGAGGGTGGTGACTTTAAACTTGCCAATCAGAAGCATCTTCCTGTCTTTGTTTTGGACAGTCTCATTTAGGAGGCTTGTTCTCTTTCAAGTACACGTTTTCCTCCCTCTGCCCACTGCTCCCATCTGATATAACACACAGTGAATGGAGTGGATGGGGAGGGGCTTACTTGGTTTCTTGACAGTAAGGAAGAGAAGGGCTCTGGGATACATGTGCTCAGGTCCTTGTCCTGGGAAGTGGCAGTTCAGGCACTGCCCATTGCATTCTTGTGACAAACCTGTAGCTACTTGGGTTGGTCTGTGGGTCTCTGAATGGGGTGACTAAAATGCATGCAGCTAGGCCCATCCAGCAGTAATGGGACATTATGCTGGCACCCACCTCTGAAGTCTGTGGCTTGTCTATTCATCTCCAGCCTCAAAGTCTCCTTTCCTTGTGGCCTCTTTGTTCAGTTCCCATATCCGACAGCCCACTGGTATCTGGGAACTTCTGCTTCCCTTTGTGAGAGCAATCAGAACGTTGAGACCCCTGCATGCCAGACATAGCCCTTGGTGTTGTCTTGGGCTGTGTCTCTCAATTCTTCTCTGTCCACCATTGGTGCACTAATGTCCAATACCATGCTGGATGGAGATTCTCCTGCAGACTCCCAGATTCTCCTGGGCTACATCAAAGGATGCAAACTTCTGGCTCCAGTGTCCTCAGGCTGACCTATGCCTAGTTGGATAGTTACATGGCACTTTCTCCCTGGCATTCATCCCCAGAGGTAGATGGTGACCAGGGACCCTGTATGAACTTCTTGCCCTACTTCTTCTCTCTGCTCCCACCCCCACAATTCTCATCACAAAGAGGTGAGGTCCTCTTTGTACCTTTTCTACCTGACCAATATACCTGACCAATATATAAGGGTATACCAAGATACCCTTATATCATATACTGAATGCTTCCTGGCTTTTGGCAATCCCCATATTCAAGTTCACTGGACCTAGCTTCTATGTTAATTAAAACAAACATTTTAAAAATCTTATTGTTCCTCACACTGCCTCCCTAGGGACTCAAACTTCCTGTTAAAAGAGTTCTAATTTCCTCCTTTAATCTCCTTTAATTCCCATTGCCCAGCAGGTAGGTAGGAATGTGGACTATGAAAATGGTCATGTAGGCAGAAAGGAAAGAAAAGCTTGGCAATATGTTTCAAAACTACTATCTCTGTAAATGTTATAAGTAATAAGAATTGAATCCCTAGCACAAAGGCCAGGAGTACCAGTGTTTGTATTTTTCCTTGGAGCACTTATCCATCCACAGTTCTGTTAGAATGCTGTACTCAAACCTTATGACACTCTTCCAGACAAGACCATGCAGAGGGGCAGTGGATGAAGCCTGTGTCATGAGCGGAGTCACTTGAAGTGGACTCTAGTGGAGGATGACCCACATTGAGACCATGGAAAGGGTGACTGCATACCCCAATCCTTGCAGAGGACTGAAGCCTCCTGTTTTCAGTCCCATAGGATTCTAGAGTTACTTTGTTTTAAAAGTTCAATAATTGTGTATGAGATTAAAAATACAAAAAAAACACATATTTTCCAGAACCCACAGAGCACTGACCTCCGGCATATTTACAAAGGTGAGATTTGCTTTAAGAAAATAATTGCTTCTTGAAACACAACAGAAAGCCTAGAAATAAGCCCAACATTCTATGGTCAGTTAACCTTTGACAAAGGAGACAAGAATATGCAATGAGAAGAAGACAGTCTTGTCAACAAATGGCGTTGGGAAAACTGGACAGCTACATGCAAAAGAATGAAACTGGACTACTTTTTTACACCAGACACAAAAATAAACTCACAATGGATTAAGGACCTAAATGTGAGGCCTGAAACCATAAAAATTCTAGATGAGAGCATAGGCAGTAAATTTTCTGACATAGGCCATAAAAACATTCTTTCTAGATATGTCTCCTAAGGCAAGGGAAACAAAAGCAAAAATAAACAATTGGGACTACACCAAAATAAAAGGCTTCTGCCGAGCAAAGGAAACAACCAACAAAACCAAAAGACAACATACTGAATGGGAGAAGATATTTGCAAATGATATATCTGATAAAGGGTTAGTATACAAAATATATAAAGAACTGATATAACTCAACACAAAAAACCCCCCAAATAATCCAGTTTAAAAATGAGCAGAAGACATGAACAGACCTTTTTTTCAAAGAAGACATATAAATGGCCAACAGACACATGAAAATATGCTTAGCATCACTCATCAGCATGGAAATGCAAATCAAAACTACAATGAGATATCACCTGTCAGAATGGCTAAAATAAAAAACACAAGAGACAAGTGTTGCAATGAAGTGGAGAAAAAGGAACTCTCGAGCACTGTTGGTGGGAATGCAAACTCGTGCACCCCCTGTGGAAAATAGTATAGAGGTTCCTCAAATTAAAAATAGAACTACCCTATGATCTAGTAATAATTATACCACTGGGTATTTACCCCCAAGATACAAAAACATTAATACAAAAACATTAATTCATATGTTTATAACAGTACTATTTAGAATATACAAATTATGGAAGCAGCCCTGGGTCCATCCATAGATGAATGGATAAGGAAAATGTGGTATATATATATATATATATATATATATATATATATGCAATGGAATATTATTCAGCCATAAAAAAGAATGAAACCTTTCTATTTGTATCAACATGGATGGATCTAGAGGGTATAAAGCTATGTGAAATAAGTCAGAGAAAGACAAAAACCATATGATTTCACTCAAACATAGAATTTAAGAAACTAAACAAATGAACAAAGGTGGGAAAAAGAGACAAATAAAAAATATAGATGCTTAGCTATACAGAACAAACTGATCAATACCAGAGGGGAGGTGACTGGAGGGATAAGTGAAATAGGTGAAGGGGATTAAGAGTACACTTATCTTGATGAGCACTGAGTAATGGATAGAATTGTTGAATCACTATATTGTACACCTGAAATGAATGTAACAGTGTATGTTAATTACACTGGAAATAAAATAAAAAGAAAGAATTTCTTTAAAGAAAATAACTCCTCTTGATTTACAAAATTGCATTGATCTTTTTTTCCTTCCAGAATTATATTATCTAATATTTAAACTATATATAACCAGAAATTTCTTTTTGGACAATGAGTTAAAATAATAAAAGAACATATTTCAAATTGTGCAGACATTTATTTATAGGGCTGTTTTGGGGCATGGGAGGACTTGACTGTCGTCAACCATCCTAGATGGATAGGATCTGTTTCTTAGTCTGTTCAGGCTGCTATAACAAAATAATACAGACTGGCTGGCTTAACCACCAAACATTTATTTCTCACAATTCTAGAGGCTGGGAAGTCCATAGTCAAGGTACCATCAGATCAAGTGTCCATGAGAGACTGCTTCCTGGTTTATAGACCACTATCTTCTCTCTCTGTCCTCATATAGCACAAAAGGAACGAGAAAGCTCTCTGTGGTCTCTTTTATAAGCCCCTTCATGAGGGCTCCACCTCATGATCTAGTCACTTCTCAAAGCCCCCTATTTCCTATACCATCACCTTGGAGGTTAGGATTTCAACATACAAATTTGGGGGAGACACATTTAGTCCATAACAGTCTGTTTTGAAGTGAATCTGCATGGAAGGTGCCATACATAGTCTGCAGTAAGTAATTACTAAAGCACCTACTCTGTGCTAAATTTGTTCCTGATTGAAGTTGTACAAGAAACATAAAAGAATGTTTCTTGGGGCACCTGGGTGGCTCAGTTGGTTAAGCACCTGACTCTTGATTTGGGCTCAGGTCATGACCTCAAGGTTTGTGATCAAGCCCCACATCTCTCTCCCCCTCTCTCTGCCCCTCCTCTGCTCACACACACTCTCTCTAAATAAATAAACATTACAAAAAAATGTTTCTTGTTCTCTGACTCATTCTTCTGTCAACCTCCAAATTAAAGGAACTTAACTTACAACTGCCCTGGCTGCTGTGGTGATCTTTCTTCCTGGGAATATGACTCCCACAGTGTGACTAAAGCTTAAATTTCCTGTTCCCCAATGGCTGACCTTAATACTAATGCCAGGGTCTCAATTAGTCAGCAGGCCACACTGAGATGCCACCGAAGGTCAGCAGTGCCTCAAGTGGCTTGGCCAACAGAGACACTTAAGGCTGAAGCCACTTGATTTCTGAATATGTTTGATTTCAATTTTTAAAATATTTCTGTTCATAATAATGTTTGAAAGAAGGAAATATGAGGCAGAATATCAGACAAAAATTCAAGAAAAGCTATTGTATTGGGAATAAATCATGACATTTTAAATCAGTAGTAGTCAGGAATAAAATGTAAACGTTCTTCTCTAAAATCAAAATAATCCCTCTCAATTCAGAATGGAAATCTGAAGAACAAGGGAAAAATAATCAAAAGAACAGTCAGAAGAAGAATGTCAGTAACAATAGTGAATTCAAGCATTACACCAGGCTAGACTCTGGACCATCTCATTCAACCCTCACAACAAGCCTCTGAAATGGGTGTTATTATTTCCCCAATTTTCAGATGAGGAGATTGAAGTCCAGAGAGTTTAAATGAAGTGCCTACAATGAGTAATCCAAGACTGGGATTCAGACCTTGGTCTGCCCAGCTACAAAGCCATGGGGACTCTTTCTATGTCAGCACTGTTTTTAAATGTTAGAGTCCTTTATTTTTTTTAATGTTTATTTATTTACTGAGATAGAGAGGGAGGAAGGGAGGGAGGGAGAAGACAAGTGGTGGAGAGGGAGAGAAGGAGAGAGAGAGAGAGAGAGAGAGAGAGAGAGAGAGAGAGAGAATCCTAAGCAGGCTCTGTGCTGACAGCACAGAGCTTGACGTGGGGCTCACTCTCAACCATCACGCGATCACGACCTAACCCGAAATCAAGAGTCAGATGCTTAACTGACTAAGCCACCCAGGCGCCCCTGTTAGAGTCCTTTAAAGAAGACAAGAGTCCAAGGAGAATGGAAGAGAAGAAAGGAACATCAACATCAACAAAAGAAGGAAGTGTGATGTGGGTCTTAAAAATGAGGTAGGATTGGGATGTGAGGAGCATCTCTCTACAACATCTTGCCTGCTGGTGGTAAGCATTGTTGATTTCACTGATTATGGGAAAGGGGTGCATAGTAAGCCATGGTGGGTGTTATGTGAATGCTGCTGAAGAAATTAGTCCCACTAAAATGATAGCCCAACACTGACACAGATTTTAAAATCATCTCATTGTCAAAATTTAAATTGACCTTTAAAATGGGCTTCAAACACACTTTAATTTCCACTTTAATTCATCTCAGGCTTACCACTTCCCTAAGATTTTACCCCAAAAGTTTGGTCCAATTTAACAGCCTGCCCATAACCAGTTCTGTCTGCTCCTGAGTGGTTTCTGAAAAGAGAATTAAAAAGCACTTGGCTGAGAGGTTCTTAACTCCCTATGGTTTGTCCATTATGAACATTTGAGGCATTGGTGATTAAAGCCCTGTGTTTGTTTCTCAGCACCAGATGAAAATGTCCCATCTGGGAGGGCATGTGACTGGTTCACTCTTCAGAGCATGCAACTCTTGATCTCAGGGTCAGGAGTTCAAGCCCCATGTTGGGTGTAGAGTTTAGTTAAAAAAAAAAAAAGAAAAAGAAAAGAAAATGCCCCACTTGAATGTGAAGTACATTGGGAAATCAGACTCTCCATTGGAAAGAAGCTCTTTAATTTGACAGATGTCACTCTGAAATGAGAGAGGGTGCTATTTTCCTTAGAACTCAAGGAAGTGCAGTCCTAACCTCTAACAAAAAAACAAGGTTATTGCTGCTGCTGCCCAAGAAAGCTTAGATGGGAAAATAATGCTAATGGATCATGGAGGTGATGAATTCCAGGCCCAGAATATCATGAAATTTCAAAGCGGACTGATTTTACTTTGGGTTTAGCAGAGTGACAGAGAATGGCATGGTCTATGGGCACTCTTCTAACCTACTAAGTGAAATACATTGAGTTAAACGTGAACTTTTTTCTAAAAGTGTAGAAAAGCTTGGGTCATGGTCACATTTATATTAACGCCTTCCTTAGGAATGTCATGACTTTCCTAAAGTGATTATTTTGAATACTTCACCTTGGCTTTGCATTTCATTTTCTATTGTGATGATTGTGGGTATTTCTGTCAGTATTTTATACTGGTCAATATTATTTAAATTTTTAATTATGAAACAGTTCAGGTGATATCATGACCTGAACCAAAATCAAGTGTCAAATGCTTAACCTACTGAGCCACCCAGGCACCCCATTCCTTGTGTCTTTTAAATTTTCTCTTTATATTCTCAAGTTTTCTAAAGTATGTTTAGATGTCACTTAAAAAAAAAAAAAGTTCTTCTCAGGACTCACTGTGCTTCCAAATTATGAGAAAGCAAATCCTCATGATTTCTTCCTTGAATACCCGGTCTTCTCTGGCACTCCTATTAGCTCTGTGTTGGGCCATCTCAGTCTGTCCTCCGAATGTCTTCACTTGTTCATATATCCTGTCTCTTTGCTTCGCTGCTACAAATGGAGAAATTTTCTCTGGTCTTTCTTCTTCACTTGTTCTCTCGGTAGGTGTGTTTAAACTAGCTTTGTCACTCAATGGCCATCTATTGCAGCAATGCCCTTGATTCCTCATGTATCCTGTACTCATACCCTCTCCCATATGACTGTGCAGTACAATGCCCTCTCACCACAGATGGAGTGACCTGTCCTGCCCTGTGCTGGGTTCAGCCATGCCACTCTTTTGATCCAGAAAATGAGGCAGTGTGTCAGCTATTCCTGCCCTTGAACCTCTATCATTGTCCTAAGAACATGCCCAGGCTAGTCTGCTGGAGGGTTAGAAGCATGTAAATCAGAGCCCAGTCACCCCAGGAACCCCAGCTGAGGCCAGCCTGCATCAGCCAACAGTCAGCTGATGCCTCAAATGTGAGCAAACCCAGCCGAGGACAGCAGGGCCACCTAGCCAGCCCCAGCTGACCCCAGGCACGTGAGCAATAAATGCTTGTTGTATGTTACTCAAGTCTGAGGCCATAGGGTGATTGTGGCAACAGAAACAGATAACTACTATCCTCTGGGATCTCTCTTTCAAATAATGTTTTTTTCATTTGTAGATATTCCAACTGTCATTTTTGTCAAATTGCCTATCCTTTTAAAATTATGTCCTGTTTCCATACATTTCTATTCCACATTTTGTCTACTTGATCATTTTAAACAGAACTATTTTATAGCTTCTTTTAGACTTTAATTCTAAGTTCTCAGGGGTGCTGATCTTCCCATTTGTTGTGTCTGTTGATGTCTCTCATAAGGGATTTTTTCCTGGTTTTATTTATAATTTTTCTTTTTGAATCCATTTCCTATGAGTGTCCAACATATATACTGGTTTATGAAAGCGTTCCTAAGCAGTGGTTTTGTATTTGCACCTGCCAGGAACGCCCAGGGTAGGTATCCCCAGTCTAGGACCAGGTTTATATCAATTTCCTATCTGAGGATCTCAGCACCATGTAGCTAGCATAAATTGTCATTTTATGATGACACATCATACTTTGTCTCAGTTACTCACTAGAAACTGTGCTTCTATCCACATTTGCTGACAAAAATTCATTTGCATTTCAAGAGTGGTCATTAGAATATTCTCTTTTACTGAAGGTACAGAATTTCCAAGGTACAGAATTTCCAAGGTCCCAGCTGAATACGGGGGTTTCAGGTCCAAAGCCCACCTCTGGCAGGTCAAGACCATGTATGTGCATCCTGCAAAACCCCTGTACATTGGCATAAGGGTCTCTTCCAAGATTGGTCCTCACTGCGCCATGATCGCATCAGCTCATGACCTGATGATCTTCATTTCTGAAACCTAGGGTTTGCTCTTTCATTTTGCAAAGTTCATCCATTAACATTTACACAATACTCCTCTTGTTTACTTTAAGAGACATGGCCATGTGGCTCAGTTTTCCATGTTGCTTACACATGCTTTGTTTCATAAGCAAAGCTGCTACTGTAAAAATTAGAGATTTTTAAAACTGACTTGGTCCTTAGGCAAAAGGAAAATGTGGCAGAAAAAAAACAGTACAGAGAAATTAGTTCATTCAGGGCCACAAGTTTTTCTTAAAATAGGCTTGATTTTTGTTAAGCACTAAAAATAGCCTCTATCTCTGTTAAGCACTAAAGAATTGACATAAGCAGTTTTTGGACTTATGTTCTTTTTTTTCCACAATGTCAGCATTTCACACAATTCTATATTCTATGATTTACTTGATGAGAATGTATCTATTCCTTTATTTTCCTGGTAATGCTTGATTCTTATGTCTGTAACTCATTTGAAGTGTAACAACACTGCAAATCAACATTTAGAATAATAGGACACAGGCACAGCTCACTATTAATACTAAATGTTACTTGAAAAATTTAACATGCATGCCTTCAAATGAATACTTTTAAAATGCTACAACATGTGGCTTCCTAACAACCCCTGTTACTGGACATTTTCCCTCTCTTCTTGTCAGAGCCTGGCTCTTTCTCCATTCTTAGGGTAAGGGAAGGGGGCAGGCCGACAGGACTAGAGAGATGTCCCGTCCCGATTGGAATCCCCTACTTCTTTGCCTTAATCCTTTCACTCACACACTAATTGGGACATAGTCTGGGAAACAAAATGCAGAGACTGGGATTTTGGTAAAAGTGTCACAATTCTTTTTCAAAGCGTTTGCAATGGAAAAAAAAAGTGTTTGCAATGTTTAGCAAGTTTTGACTTGAGTTGAGCTAGCTAGGAAAGAGAACCATGACTTTAATAAGCTTGAAGAGAGGAGAACATCAAGATTTATAAAAATAGACCAACAACATTCCAAATGATGCATTGTCCCTGAGTATAATCAGTGTGCGGATAAATGGAAAGTCATTGTATTCAGAGAAAAGCCATATTCTTGGCTCTGGAAGTAGAAGGAAGAAGTAAGCACAATTCTATCACAGTATATGAATGCTGTTTTGTTTCATAATGGTAGACTAACAAATGGCACCTACCAAGGCAACATGGTGTACTGGAAAGATAATTCTTTTTATGCCAAATGGATCCGTGTATTGTTGGGCAAGCTCGTCATCTTTTCAAACTTTAGTTTGTTTGCTTATTTCCTGTAAAGTGGAAATAATAATTTCCATACAGGAGTGTTGGAAAGATAAAATGAAAAAATACGTATTAAATACCTCGTTTATAACAAGCCCATTATAAAGGATGACAATTACTATCTTAATACCATTTTAACATACCCTTTTTAAAAAATTGTGGAAGGGGTGCCTGAATGGCTCACTTGGTTAAGTGTTAGATTCTTGATTTCGACTCACAGTTGTGAGATTGAGTCCTGCATCAGGTTCCCGCTTAAGGTTCTCTCTCTCTCTCTCTCTCCCTCTCACTCTGTCCCTCCCCTGCTTGTGCAGTGTGCACTCTCTCTCTATCTCTCTCACAAAAAACAATAAACTGTGGAACGTGCAGATAGAGAAATGTGAAATGATGTGTGGTTCATGGAATCTGAATCTCTTTGTCAAATAAGAATTCTCCAAAAGGGGGATTCCAGGACAGCCATGGGGCTAAGGCCAGGCATGTTTATGTGTCTGTACTGTCCCTAAGCAGAACTCTGCCTTGGAGAATCAGACTTCAAACACAGGTGGCAATGACACTGAACAGCCCAGATATCTCTGTACACATAGTGCCTGACAGACAGGAAAGTCATTCCTGTGCTACATTTTTCTGAATGCAGTTAACTTTACACTTACACACCCCGATTCTGTGTGCAAAGCAATGAATCAGGCAGCATATAGCTCACCCCTCTTTCAATGACTGTGACTCATTCTAACTCACTCAACCTTTCTTTGCTAGATGCACACTCATCATTTGAGAGCAGAAATAGTCACAAGTAAAGGAGAAAAATTGGAAAAGCTTTTTAAACCTATTTTTCTTAAAATATACATGGAACTCTGGGTATATATCCAAAGGATATAAAATCAAGACCTTGAAGAGATATCTGCACTCCCATTTTCATGGCAACATTATTCACAATAGCCAAGATATGGAAATAGCTTAAGTGTCTATCGACAGATAAATGCATGACAAAAATGTGGTAAGTATATACACTGGAATATTATTGACCCTTAAAAATGAAGTAAATCCTGCCACCTGTGTCAATATGGATGAACTGGAAAGACATTATGCTAAGTGAGCCAAGCATGGAAACACAAATATGACAGTGTTTCACTTTATCTGTGGAATCTAAAGTAGTCAGACTCATAGATGCAGAGAAAGCAGAATGGTGGTTGCCAGGGGCTGGGGAGAGAGAGAAATGGGGAGATGTTGGTCAAGGGGTACAAAGTCTTCTTTTTTTAAATTTAATTATTTATTTGAGAGAGACAGAGACAGCACGAGCAGGGAAGTGGCAGAGAGAGGGAGAGAGAATCCCAAGCAGGCTTCACGTTGCCAGCGCTGAGCCTGACACGGGGCCCAAACTCATGAAACTGAGATTATGACCTGAGCCAAAATCAAGAGTCTGATGATTAACCTAGTGAGCCACCCAGGTGCCCAAGGGGTACAAAGTCTTAATTACGGTAAATGAATAAGTTCTGAAGACCAAATGTACAGCAATACCACTATAGTTAACAATACTATATTGTATACTTGAAATTTGCTAAGAAGGATTTTCACCACACACCAAAAAAGAGAGAACAAAAGAAAGAAATGATTTGGTGAGGCAATAAATACATTAATTAGTTTGATTATAGTCATTTTTCACAATATATATGTATGTCAGAACATCAAGTTGTACACCATGAATATATACAAATTTCATGTGTCAATCTTACCTCAATAAAGCTGGGGGATGAGGGGGACAATGAAGCTTTATAACATATACCTGTAGCAAAAAGTGCCCTCTTTATTGAAGACATATTTGGTATCTCTACTTGTATCTTTGTGTAAAATCATATAACTGTGTCGGTATAAGTAAAATCATGCCCTTTCATAATCTTAAAAAAAAATAAAGTATACATCAAAGAAATGTGCAAGTGGGAAAACTAATTGTGCGAAATGAAATGGATTCAGCATGATTCAAGTGCTTTTTCAGTTTTCTGGTTTCCCTAAATGTGTCTGATGATGACAAGTGCTTCATGTATGTGATCTTGTTTCCTCTTCACAACAAACCTGTAAAGTAGATATTTCCTTTTTACAACAATGTTCATCTACTTGCCTTACTTCCCTAAGTGGTGAATAGCCTATGTGTCTCTGACCCTAAATTCCACACTCTTCCCCCAACCCTTTCTACCTAACAAGCATATCTTGGATCAGTTTTTTACATTTTAATTAAATGTGTAGGGCCATAGGCAAATAGTTGCTTAATTAATATTTTTGGTGAATAATGTCACTGTGGCAGAGAGGAAGGAGCACCAGATTGTGAATCAGGCTACTGGAGTTCTGGTCCCAGCTCCATAATTAACTGGCTTTGTGATCATAAGGAAACTGTATAATTTTTCTTGTTCTCAGAGATCTTATCTATTAAAGGAGGTTGGTGTCTTCACTCAAAGCAAAAGACTTAAGCTTTTGTTGTAAGGGATGTTTAATTTCTGGGTAGAGATAGGTAGAGATGTCTTACTTGGAATGGGTAGGGATGCCCCATCTGAATGACATCAACATAAAAGGGAGAGCTACCAAGACCTCCAGGGTAGTTCAGTTTGGGTCCATTCATGAGACAGAAACCACACAGGAATTTACACAAGGGACAATTTCATATAAAGAATGGCTAACTGTAAGAATTGATCAGAGTAACAAGGGGCTAGCTAGTAAGAAATGAAGAGAACTCTAACAAACATAGAAAGAGCAGCTCTAAGGATCAGGTGCTACCCTTAGGGCTGAGATAGAGCACCCAAGAAGGAGCCATTCCACTTAAGGCTCCAGATCTTGTTGGAGGGCATGATTGTGGCTCACAGATTGCTGGAGAGGTCACTGTGGTGCCCAACTAGTGGAACCTACTAGTGGAAGTCACGGCACTGCAGTAGCACTAGAGTAGCTGCGTGCAGTGCAGGAGTCAAGTGCATAAAGAGACTCCCATGCTGCAAGAGCCAAATGCTAGAGAAGCTGTGCACCTGCAGAAGCCGGACACTGGAGAAGCTGCCTGCCAAGAGGGAGCCCACCAAGAGAGCTCACTGGAATCAGGAAGTAAACTTCATTCTCCTGAAATCTTTCTCCAGCACCACCCACCAACATAGCTTAAGCTTGTGCTACCTGACATAAGAAAATTATCTAAAGGGCCCATCTTAGTTTTCATAGAGCAAGCAAAAGGGGCACATTTCAACCTGAGATGCAGTAACAACTTGCACAGGTGGACATCAAAACCAGTTTCATAAAAGAAAAGATATCGGTTCGTGGAACATGATTTCTTGTACCTTAGCAATCGTTCGCTCCAGAGGCAGCCAGCCAGAGGCCTGCTCACCAAACCAGGACAGGAAAGAACTTAAACATTTTGAATGTGAGTGCTTTAAGGAAGGCCTTCTGGCTAACCAAATTCTCAATAATTCCCAGTGTCTTAGCCAGAGCAGGCAGGCTTCACACAGATACATGCCTGGTCCCTGGGATCGTCTGTGATCCTGGACCATCTATCTGCTTCATCTTACAGATGACAAAACCAAGGCTCAGAGAAATGAAACAGCCTGCTTAAACTAGCTACTCTGTCCCCTGATCCCATCTCTGTCATATTCAAACAGATGGCAGAGTGGAAGTAATAAATAAACCTATCTTAAATGTTGATTTGTCTGAAACATTTGCATTAAATTTGGGCTGTATGAATTGCATAGACATTGCTCATTTGCATAGAATCAGCAGATTGTTGAAAGAAACGTGTTCAGGTAATCCTTGATAGCAAGAAAATACCCAGGAGCTTATCAAGACTTGTTTTTCATTGGGTGAACTACCCTGATAGTAAGTGTGCCCTCATGCATAATCTCATTCACAATCTCTGGCAACCAGATCAGCACTTTGCAATCTATAATTACTACTATAAAAACAATTTCATTGATTCCCCCTTTATCCCTTCTCCTGTGTTTTCAAAGCTATCACTCTCCATCTGATGAGGTTATGCACCTTCTTATCACTTTACCAAAATAGGAAATCTATGCTATTTTCATTAAGTAACTAAGTGTTAGGCGATTTCCAAATCTTAAATAATTTCACACTCTTGGCAAGGTGAGAAAGAAAACTGTATTACAAAGTTTTTCCAGGATTGCTGATAATGATCATAGTAGCAATGCCTTATTAATGCAGAATACTTCATGGCTGATGATATGCTTTGCTATGTGTTAATTCATTTAAAATAAATCTTCCAAAACTTTATTTGCCAATACCCTTTTGTTTTCTAAGAAAGAAGCCTAATTTAACTTCAATTGCAGCTTAAAAATGCTAGGTGAAACATAATTCAGAAAACCTTCTAGTTAATTCCAAATAAAAATTTAAGTAATATCCACAACCTAATTATTTTACTATAAAATAAAAGACACCTCCAGAAGTCATAGATATTGAAATTTTAAGCAAATATACAAATTTCCGAAATTAATCTGAGTTGCAGTATTTATGATCAAATAAAGAATGGGGGAAAAATTAGAACGTCGGAAACAGGGCATGTGGGTTTATACATCTTCTCTTCCAGCAATGGGTCATCATTTAACTTGTTAAAGCTTTGTTTTTTTTTAATCCATGATGTGAGTGGGATTCCACATTCTTTTATAATTTTCGTTCCGCTGTAAGGAAAGAGGTCTATAGCCTTTATCTCCTCTGGCCTTTTCTATCTTCACCCCCAGTAGGGAAGGAGCTTTGTTCATTTTAAAACATCAAAGTATGAGGTATAATCCCATTTTTTATTCATTCGAAAATAGGCAAGGCACAAAATAGACATCAATGAGACAGAATAAAGAACCCAGAAATAAACACATGATTATATGGTCAGTTAATCTTTGACAAGGAAGAAAGAGTATGCAGTAGGAAGAAAACAGTCTCTTCAATAAATGGTGTTGGGAAAACTGAATAGCTACATGTAAAAGAATGAAACTGGACCACCTTCTTACACTGTACACAAAAATAAATTCAAAATGGATTAAAAGACATAATGTGAGATGTGAAACCATAAAAATTCTAGAAGAGAGCACAGGCAGTAATTTCTCTGACATTGACTGTAGCAACATTTTTCTACTTATGTCTCCTGAGGTAAGAGGAACAAAAGCAAAAATAAACTATTGGGGCTAAAACAAAAAAAAGCATCTTCACAGTAAAGTAAACAACTAACAAAACTAAAAGAGAACGTACTGAATGGGAGAAGATATTTGTAAATGATATATCTGATAAAGGGTTAGTATCCAAAATACATAAAGAACTTATATAACTCAACACTAAAAATATAAATAATCTAATTTAAAAATGGGCAGAAGATTTGGACAGACATTCCTCCAAAGAAGACATACAGATGGACAACAGACACATGAAAATATACTCAACATACTCAGCATCAGGGAAATGCAAATCAAAACCACAATGAGAGATGTCCTCTCACCTGTCAGAATGACGAAAATAAAAAGAAAACACAAGTGTTGCAATAATGTAAAAAAAAAAAAAAGGAACTCTTGAACGCTGTTCATGAGAATGTAAACTGGTGCACCCACTGTGGAAAATAATATGGAGGTTTCTCAAAAAGTGAAAAATAGAACACCCCTATGACTCAGTAATCACACTACTGGGTGAAAATTACAAAAACATTAATACAAAAACACTAATTCAAAGAGATACATGTACCCGTATGTTTTTAGTAGTATTATTTACAATAGGCAAATTATGGAAGCAGCCCAGTGTCCATCAGTAGATGAGTGGGTAAAGAAGATGTGGTATAGGGGTGCCTGGGTGGCTCAGTCAGTTGAGTGTCTGACTCTTGGTTTCAGCTCAGGTCACGATCCCAGGGTCATGGGATTGAGCCCCGTGTCAGGCTCTGTGCTGAGCAGACTCTGTGCTGAGCCAGCCTAACATTCTATCTCACTTTCCTTCTGCCCCTCTCCCCCACTCACGCTCTCTCTTTAAAAAAAAAATGTGGTGTATCTATATGCAATAGAATACTATTCAGCCATAAAAAAGAAAACCACTAGACACTAGGGTTATTTAAAATAAAATTTCAAGTTACCAAAATTAAATCAAATTTAAATATGGTTCCTTGGTTGTACTAGCCACATTTCAAGTGCTCAATACCTGTGTGTAGGTGTTGGCCACTGCACTGAAAAGCACAGATAAAAAACATATCCAACATTGCAGAAAGTTCTATTGGACAGCATTGTCTAGACTAGTGATCAGCAAACTTTTTCTCTAAAGAGCCAGGCAGTAATATTTTTGACATTGTGAATCACACAGTCTTCTTCACAGCTACTCAAAAGTGGTATGAAAGCAGCCACAGTCCATGTGTGAATGAATGATCATGGTCATGTTTCGGTAAAACTTTATTTACAAAAACAGGCTTTGGACAGAGGGCCATAGTATGCCCATCTTTGGTCTGGAGGATCCAAAGCTCCCAGGTGCTTTAGGGAAGGGACAGGGGCCACAGAAAGAATTTACAGACTAGCGGAGCCCTGGAATAGGACCAAATTACCTGATCTTGCACCCAAAGGTGATGCAGGTCCAGGCGCAACTCAGTAGACACCAGTTAAGGACCAGACTTAGCATCACAGAACAGCACACAAACTTGCACACACAGAGTCAAGTGTTCTCCATTTTGAGAAGAAGCAGCAGGAATGGGAAGAAACCCGAAAGACCAAACCCAAGTAAGACAAATGATCTAAAAGAGACTAAGTGGGGGAGACAGTGATACTGTTTGACGGCAAACATAGGTGTCACCACCCACTGTCTCAAACCCACCACTCCCTGTACCCCCATCTCTCACACTGAGGGGGTTGGAGGGGGCTCAGGAGGAAGTTTAGACCCATTATAGAAAACAAGCCATGATTTCTTTGCATCTCTGAGGTACAGTGCAAATAAAAGTTTAACACCACAGACGAAGAGCAGGAAAGGAAATCTTTGCACTCCCTAGGAGCTCCGGTTTGAACTCATTCTTCTCTACAGCCTCACCAGGGCCTCCCTGTGACTGATGATGTACACCAAGGCCTTGTGTGGAGAGGACACTGGTCTCAGAGGGAGAGAACTTGACTCCAGCTATGTGGCTTCTGCTAAAGCTTTTAACCACTCTAGGCCTCAGTGACCTCATCTGCCACATGAGAAGGTAAATCAATGACTCCTAAGTTCTTATCCAGCTCAGGAAACAATTTTGTGATTCATCTAAAAGTCATCTGGGGTTTTAGACTGTGACTATAATTAATGTAGTGAACGAGATCACATGTCAATGAATAAAGTTTTAGCTTTATTAGGAAGTTTCTACCAGGTCACTGAAAGGTTCTGACATTTTATACTTGGATAGTTATAAGATCATCTTATCACTCAAACTGTATTAGTCTGCTTGAGCTGCTGTAACAAAATGCCATAGACCAGGTGGCTTAAACAACAGACATTTATTTTCTTACTGTTCTAGAGGCTGGAAGTCTGAGATCAGGGTGCCAGCATACCTGGTTCCAGGTGAGGGCCCTCCTTCTGGTTGCAGATGGCACCTGCTTGCCATGTCCTCACATGGCAGAAAGAGAGAGTGCACTCTCTGGTGTCTATTCTTATAAGGGCCCTTAATATCACGAGGACTTCACTCTCATGACCTCATCTAAACCTAATTACCCCCAAAGTCCCCATGTCCAAATACCATCACATTGGTGGTTAATGCTTTGATATGTGAGTTGGGGAACAGGGGTATACAGTTCAGTCCATAGCACAAACCTTGAAATGACATTCTGCTTAGATGCTGAGTTCCTGGAATTTTGGTCTCTGGTCACGGACAAAACAAAAGGAAATGCTCTTCTCATTACTAGGAGACTTTTGAGAAAGAAGTATCACATTGAGTCCTACCTTCTCTGAGATTCAAAGCAGAGGTGGAATGACAGAGACGGGGGGATGACTGCTTTGATGATCAACTATCATGATAGCTAACATTTACTGGGCAGCTTACCGTGCACCAGGCACTCTTCAAAGTGTATTGTATGAATCATCTCATTTCACCCTACGATTTTATTTGACCTATGTAGGTTGAAGAGGCTGCAGTAACTTGCATAAAGTCACATAGCTAACATGAAACTGAGTCGGAATGTGATTCATTAGCAGGCTAATTCCAAAGCCTGCTCTCCTAGTCTCTACAGCCTCAGGTTGGACACAAGCAATGGGGAAATTCCTACACCTACACACAAACACACACCGCAAGATATGCTTGACCAAAATCACATGTATTAATGACATATACTAATTAATTTACACTTTATAATCGACTTATTTAACCAACCAATCAAAGTGCTTTTTCTTAACATCCGGCTGAGGTCAGAATTTCAGGAATGGGAACTTTGATGAGTGGTGACAAGCAAGAAGTTATTTTGGTCTGGAGCATTTGAAGGATGAGAAGCCTGGATAGAAGGCTGAATTTAGGAGCCATGAACAGCTAGGTATCAGACAAAGACATACATGTCTGAGGGGAAGAAAAAGGTTGGAGGTGAAAAAGGAAGCCATATTAGGAAGATGGGTACAGAAAGAGGAGTGTGCCTTCTCCGGAACTCTGTGTGTCAGACACTGTACCGAAGACATTACAAAAATATTATCTCATTTCTCCCCCAAATTATCTTATTTTTACATCTCAATTTCTCGTTTTTATTTTTAATTTTTCTTTACTTTTTGATTTTATTAAGTTTTTTATCTTAATTCCGATATAGTTAACATACAGTGCTATATCAGTTTCAAGCATGCAAATAGTGATTCAACAATTTTATACATTGCTCAGTGTTTGTCATGAGAAGTGCACTGCTTAATCCCCATCACCTATTTCACCCACTCCCCACCCACCTTCCCTTCTGTTAACCATCAGTTTGTTCTCTATAGTTAAGAGTCTTTTTTTTTTTTTTTTGGTTTCTCTCTTTTTTTTCTTTGTTCATTTGTTTCTGCCCACAATTATCTTTTGAAGCAGACTTTGTTACTCCCATTTTGCAGCTACTGAATCTTGGGGATATTAAAAAGCTACCTAAAGTTATATATCAAGTAAGTAGCCTACATTTGAACAACAACAACAACAACAACAACAAAAAACTGTACTCTGTATACAGCCTCCCTAGACAAGGTTTATATACATTTACCTTTTTGCCTAACATAGCCAAAGTCAGTTGCTAAAACCTATCTTTGTGCCAGCCAGGTTCTCAAGGTTGGTCATGCCTTGCTGCCAAGATATGATATATGGCTTATGTTAAAACATGACCTCACATGGGAAAACACTCAAGAGAAGCTCAAAGAGTTTAATGGTCTAGTTCAATTAAAAATTGATGAATAGCCAGTTATCCTAGCCATCAATCAAATAGCCTCATAATTGAAATACTGATAGGCATTTGTATCCAATATGAAGCCGAATGAGAGCACCAGCTTGGTTACTTGATGGTCAAGTTCACTAAATGGCTAGAGCTGGGCAACAAATTTTGTAAGTGCAGAGTTTCCCTACCATGTGTTTTTCCATCTTGGTTGGAATTTTGGAGGGGATCTATGATCTTACAACCAGCTAGATAGTTGTTTTTTTGTTTACTGAAGATCTCCTCAATGACTGAATTAACAGTTTACCTAATAACAGGGTCATTTGCTTTGATAGTCCTCAGCTGACTTTGGGACCTTCTGTACTTGTCCTCTTCATTTACATCCCTCTACTCATCTCTTTTCCATAACCTTTCTGACCTCTAATCAGTGAATCTTTGCTTGGCCTGAGCAACTTCCTTTCTCTCTTTTTCATGGGTATTGTGCCCACAAATCTCTTCTTCCTATCAGCTTCCTGAGTGAAGTGGGGTGAGGTGAGTGTGATGTGGGAAGGTGTTGGTGAAGGAAATTGGGGGCCAGACCCCACACAACCTTGAAACCAGACCAAAGATTTTGTCTTTCCCTAAAGACAATGGGAAACTATAAAAGATATTAAAAGTTTGTGGGGGAGGAATGAGTAACATCATCATCAAATATGTACTTTCAGAAGATCACTCTGGCTACAGTGTGGAGAATGGATTGTCAGAGATGAGGTGGGTTTTGTACCCTAGTTAGATGGCTACTGCAGCAATCCAGGTGGATCCTGATGGTACCATAAACCAGGGTGGTGGTGGTAGTAATGGTGGAGGAGATGGGGAGTAGATATTTGAGAGGTATAGAAAGTAAAATTAATGGTATATTTCATGAAGTTAAAATAACGAAAGGGAAGTCAAGGATGACTTCTAGGTTTCTGGTATGACTAGCTGGATGGATGGATATGTCATTCACTGAGACAGAAAAATATGAAAGCAAAATAAGACCAGCTGTGCCAAACTCCTTGCCATTTCTGAAATGCACCATGCTATTTCATGCCTCAGTACTTCCAACACTCTGTTCTCAGCACTTGGAAATCTGCCGTCTCCCTTCCCTTGCTTTGAGGAAATTGTGTGGTATTTAGTAGCACACACTCAGTGCCTAACACAACACCTAGGTATAAGAAGTTAGGACAAGTATAAAATTAGAGTATAAAGTCCCCAGGATTGCCCTCACTTCTTGACATTAAGCCACACTGTTGACCTTACTAGCCTAGCCAGTGCCATCCTAAAACTTATATGAATGTAGGTGGCCCCCATTATAAATACACTGTTAGACTGAATAGATTGTTAAATCAGTATGACCCAAAGGCCTCAAGCAAACAAAGACACTCTTATTAGGCATAACTTTCCAAAGGCTCAGATATTGCCTCCCAGAAGTCAGAGGCAGAGGCCAGAACTTCTCTTTGGACCATGCTAAATTCTTTAGCACACGAAAGTGCATAGTAAGCTCTCAATAAATGTCAAATAAAGGAATTAAGAGTTGGGTTTTATATTTTCTGGATAAATGTGATCTTACTTTATCTTATTTCATTTTTTAAAGCAATTCTTTTTTTTAATTTTTTAATTTTTTTAATTTTTGACACACACACACACGCACACACACAGAGAGAATGCACATGTAAGTAGGGTAGGAGCAGAGAGAGAGGGAGAGAGAGAGAATCCTAAGCAGTCTTTTCACTGTCAGCATGAAGCCTGATGTGGGCCTCAATCCCATGAACCATGAGATCATGACCCAATCTGAAATCAAGAGTCAGATGCTCAACCAACTGAGCCATCAAGGCACCCTGATGTTACTTTAAAACAGAAACTCCTAGAGAGCTGCCTCTGTGTTTCCTCTCTATAGAGCTTAGCACAGTGTTGTGTAAAAGTTATTAGTCCATGATGGTTGCCAGAGGGAAGGCGGGGTGGGAAAATGGGTGAAGGGGAGTGGGAGATACAGGCTTCCAGTTATAGAATGAATAAGTCGTGGGAATAAAAGCCACAGCATATGGAATATAGTCAATGGTATCGTAATAGTATTGCAGGGTGACAGATGGTAGCTATACTTGTGGTGAGCATAACATATAGAAAAGCTGAATCACTATATTGTACACCTGAAACTAATGTATCATTGTCAATTGTACTCAAATGAAAAAAAATGTTAAGAAATCAGTAGTCTTGGGGTGCCTGGGTGGCTTAGTTGGTTGAGCGTCCAACTCTTGATTTTGCTCAGATCATGATCCCGGAGTCATGGAATTGAGATCCACATTGGTCTCCATGCTGAGTGTGGAATCTGCTTAAGACTCTCTCTCTCTCTCTCTCTCTCTCTCTCTCTCTCTCTCTCTCTCTCCCTCTCTCTGTCTTCCCCTCTCCCCCACTCACACTCACTCTCTCTCTCTAAAACAAAAAAATAAAAAGAGAGGAATCATTACCCCAACCCATGTTCACAGTAGCATTATTCACAATAGCCAAAAGACAGAAGCCACCTAAATGTACCTTGACAGATAAATGGATAAGCAAAATGTGCTATATATGTATAATGGACTATTATTCAGCCTTAAAAAGGAATGAAATTCTGATACATGGTATGATATGGATGAGCCTTGAGGACATGAGGTTAAATAAAGCCAGACACAAAAGGACAACTACTATATAATGCCACTTACATAAGGTACCTAGAATAGCACACATATAGAAACAGAAAGTAGAATGGGAGTTGCTAGGGGTTGAGGGGTGTTGGGAATGGGGAGTTGTTTAATAAGTACAGTTTCCATTTTGCAAGACCATAAAAGTTCCAGAGATGGATGGTGGTAATAGTTGTATAACATTGTGAATGTTCTTAATGCCACTGAACTGTACACTTAAAAAGTATTAACTGGTAAATTTTATGTTTCATGTATTTTATAACAATTAAAATAATTTTTAATGGAAAAAGTTCTTAACCCAATGTAATGTGAAATTCACTGACTGCTTATGGGGATGAGAGGAGTCAACTAAAATACCAGTGGTGATGTTTCTGGAGAAGGCTGTGATAAAGCTACAAAGCCTAACCCCTAAAGCTCCCCTAAGCACACACTAGACTCCAACAAGTCACTGGGTTTGGGATGGTTTGCACATTTTTGATTGCCTCACATTTCTGCATGTCCCAATACAGCAATTTCAGCACAATCTCATGTTACCAGGGAGAAATGACCTTCAATATGTAAATACCATGACTCTCCAAAGCACACAGAGAAATAAAATATTTAGTTTCCTTCCCATACTTTATAAGAATTTTCTTCTTTAAGAAAACAAAACAAATAAACAAAACCATGAGAAAGTAAACTAGGACTTGCAAACCTGCATTTTTCCTTTTTGTTGCTTTCCTGCATATACAGATCTTTACTCAACACAGCTACTAATATCTTGCTGTAAGTCAGAGTGAAATTGTGCAAATGCTTACAGCAGATACACTGTCTTATCAAACCTAGTAAACGAAACACCTTCTTTGGAATAATACTCTATTATTTTCTTCACTATTTATTTCTACCACCAGTTAAAAAGACCTTCATCTGTCTATGCCCAGCTCTCCACATTTGACTTATAGAAGGTAAATCCTTCAGCCTTCAAAAGTAATGGTAATGAGTTCAACAACTTGTGGGTAAAATGCTTAAAATTCCCTGGAAGAACTGTGAGCTATAGCTTCATGTATTAATTCATTCACTTCTACAAATAATCATGGAACAGTACTGAACCAGGCCCAGTACAAGGTGCTAGTAATATGGTATGAGAGTCAAGCATCCAGACACTGGGGTCAGACTGCATGAATTAAACTCTGGCTAACTGTGTGATCATGCGAATCTTTCCAAATATCAGTTTCCCCATGTGCAAAGTAAGGATAGTCATACTACTTGTTCTTTTTAGAGTTTGAGCTGTACTAAATCAGATAATGTACATAAAATTCCTATCACAGTTGCCAGCACACAATAAGCATCCAGTACATGTTAGATATTGTTACAAAAGTGCATAAAATTCAACTTTTTCCTTCAGGATTTTGACAAAGAGCTTACATGTTTCTTCCTTATTCCTCTAGGTCAGGAATTCTCAAAAGGAAGGTGCACTGGGAATAAATAACTTGCAAAAGACATATCTGATAAAGGACTGTTATTCAAAATATCAAAGAACCTTAAAATTCAACAATAACAAAACAGCTCTATTAAGAAATGGGCCAAAAACCTTAACAGACACCTCACCAAAGAAGATATACAAATAACAAAAGCATATGTCATCTGATAAGATGTTTCACACCCATATGTCATCAGAGAAATGCAAATTAAAACAATGAGGGGCAACTGGGTGGCTCAGTTGGTTAGTGTCCGGCTTAGGCTCAGGTCATGATCTCATGGTTTGTGAGTTTGAGCTTCTCTGCCATAAGCAGAGAGCCCACTTCAGATCCTCTCTCCCCTCATCTCTCTCTGCCCCTTCCCTGCCCAATCTCTCTCTCAAAAATAAATGGATTAATAAATAAACGTTAAAACAACAGCAACAATAAGACACCACTAGACCCTTTTAGAGTGGCCAAAATCCAGAACACTGACAACACCAAATGCTGGTAAGGATGTGGAGCAACAGGAATTCTCATTCATTGCTGATGGGAATGCAAAATGGTACAGCCACAGGGAAGACAGTTTGGCAGTTCCTTGAAAAACTAAACATACTCTTACTGTTCTGGCAATCATGCTCCTTCATGTTCACCCAAAGGAGCTGAAAACTTACATACACACAAGAACCTGTGAACAGATGTTTATAGCACTTTATTCATAATTGCTGAAACTTGGAAGCAATCAAAAGGTCCCTCAGTGGGTGAATGGATAAATTAATTGTGGTATATCCAAACAGTGGCTTATTATTTAGTACTAAAAATAACTGAGCTTTCAGGCCATGAAAAGACATAGAGAAACATTAAATATATATTACAAAGCTAAAGAAGCCAATCTGAAAAGTCTGTATATACTATGTGATTCCAACTACATGACATTCTGAAAAAGGCAAAACTATAGCAAGAGTAAAAGATCGGTAGTTTCCAGGGGTTGAGGGTTGGGAAGCAGGATGAATATGCAGAGCACAGAGACTTTCTAGGGTAGTGAAAATACTCTGTATGGTATCCATAATGATGGATACATGTCCAATGATGGATACATGCTTGTTCGAGCTCAAAGAATGTACAAATCCAAGAGTGAACCCTAATGTAAACTATGAATTTTGGCTTATGATATTATGAGTCGGTAGTTCATCATTATGACGCATGTGCCACTCTGATGGGAGATGTTGGTAAGGAGGTTATGCATATGTGGGTATATGGAAAATATGGGAAATCTCTGTACCTTCCCTTCAATTTTGCTGTGAATCTAAAACTGCTCTAAAAAATAAGATCATATATATGTATATACATATACACATTATTCATATACACACATATGTATGTGTGTGTGTGTGTGTGTGTGTGTGTGTGGAGAGAGACAGAGACAGAGAGAGAGAGAGAGAGAGAGAGAGAGCAGTTGCCATTCACCACACACAACTGATGCCCTGTCAGAGATAAATTCACACTTATCCACCAGTTTCAAAAGCACCTCTTACCTTCCTTCCCCATGATAATGAGATTTGGGAGACTGAGGATCCCCACTTTAAATCAGGAATTGGTATACTATAACCCACAGGCCAAATCTGACCCAATGCTTATTTTTGTAAATGAAGTTTCATTGGAACAGAGCCATAGCCATTCTTGTGTGTATTGTTTGTGGCTGCTTTCTCACTACAATGGGCAGAGTTGAGTAACTGTAACAGAGACATTATGACCCATCAAACCTAAAGTATTTACCATCTGAGGCTTTACAGAAAATGTTTACCAATTCCCATTCTAGATGATGATGATGATGATGATGATGAAGAAGAAAAAAAGCCATGTCTGCCATTTATGGAGTAAAAATAACTCTTAGAGTAATATCAACTCTATTACACAAATAAAGGCACTGAAGCCCAAAGATATCATGTAACACAATCAAAGTGACAGAGATAATACATGGCAGCTAATATCACTCCAAACTTTGTGCTCTTAACTTAGTAGTGCCATACCTATATAACGAGTGACTGCTGTCGGTATCCAGAGCATTAGCCATTAGGGATATAACGGTATATCTTATTCTAGGTAATAAACTGAGTCCATTCTAGATAATAGCAGACCTTAATTCTGTCACTGTTTATTGGATGTTTACCACAAGTACACTTTTTCCAAGTTTATTCACATTCTGGGGTCTCTATCTTCATACTTTTTCCAACAGCTGCATGTGCAAATGGGGTAAGTAAGGTGCACCTTTTTTTTCCTTACGAAGATTCATTGCTGTTCATTGGACTCTAGGCTCATTGTTGGGTTCCAGTTTCTTGCCTGCTTTTTCCTTCAGTCTTTTCCTGCTCAGTAAATGCTCATGATCCCCCATATAGAGTCACCAGATAAAATATAGCACATTAGTTAAATCTGAATTTCAAATAAACAACAAATAATTTTCAGTATGGTAAATTTTGTGTTACATGTGTGTTACCACACTTAAAATAATTTTAATGGAAAAAAATTTTCCCATAGAATATTTAGGACATGTACAGGATGTCCTATATTTGTATTTGCTAAAACTGGCAACCTTAACCCAATCGCTATATTTTGGTAGCTAGAAGATGAATTATCCACTGCAGGGACATTCACATAGGACATTTACATAGAAGGCCTTGTGGATTAGGAAAAAGAATGCATGATTTCTTGTTACAGGATGTGTATGCCAGGACCACTGGGCAACATACCTACATTTCAATGTACCTACCTTTCACTCCCATGAAATGGGAATAATAGTATCATACTGGCTGGGTTTTGTGAAGACTCAATGAAATGTTGTATTGAATAACACTGGGCTTGGTAGAAAGTAGTAATCATTGTTTCCTCTCCAAGTAAAATTTGTTATTTCATTTTACTTATTCCCTCTAATAGTTCACATTCAGTTCATATTCTTCAATATGCCCTCAGCACAGCCCAGTTGGATTCTGTCCCCAAGCTCCTTCCTTTCCAGCATCTGACAGAGGAATCTCACTGATCATTAAAGTTGATTTAAATATGAAGTACACAAAATCATCTTTGGTTTATAAATTCCATAGAAAAAAATTAGTCAACCAAGTTAGGTTGCGATAAAATGAAGGATATTCTATACATATATTCCTGGGAGTTCCCACAATAAATTTTAATAGCTCACCACCAGTAATAGCTGCTCTGATGGCCACACTTTTTCAAATTTCATCTTTACATTTGATAGCAGCAAATACAAACTCATTTTTAAAAAAATTTATTGACGAATAGAATTTTTGTCCTCTTTGTTCACTCAGCAAATGCCAGATCCTTCTTATTCTAAGATCTCTTTCAGAGACTGGAATTTTAGTTAGAGCCAATGCACTTTTCATCTGTTACCTTATTGGAAAGCAAGGACAGGATAAAGTAGCATGAAGGAAGGAAAAAAAAAAAAAAAAGAAAACCCAACTTAGCCAAGTAATCCATGTAAACAAATTGGAACCAAATTGTTCACCTCCTAATCTTCACTTTCGAGTCTCTACCTGTAGGCTTTTAGCAAATAGTTGCTAACAGTTCACACAGTTCTTCAAAATGCAGACTAGAGAAAATAATAAGTTTTCTGTCTGCAGGAGATGGTCTATGTCAGAATATGCTCATGGAAAGCCTCAGTCCACAAAGGTGTTTATTCCTCATGAATCTTCCCAGCTAAATCTCTTCGCTAAATTTCTTTGTCAGGAACAAAGCCTAAAGCCCCCTACTCTCCATTATTGCCAATCATTCTTAATATTTTCACTTCTCCAATCAGGAAGAAAAGGGAAAAAGGAAATTGAGAAAATCGAAGATACTGACTATTAGAAATAAAAAATAATAAATCACTGCTGTTAGGGAAGAACCTGAAACCAAGGGCACGCTTGTCTCAAGTTGCAATGGGGCTTGTTGGTCCGAATAAATAATACCACATAAGAGCCATTTTGCTGGAGTCTCTTGCAAGTGAACACTTCCATAGGATTTAGGCCTTAAACAAATACATTTGAATTCTAACATATAATCAGAAGAAACTAATGGAAAACATTTACAAACTTCTTCCCTCCAGGTAATAGTTCCCAGCTCACTTTAGAATTCTAAATGAAAGCTGATGACTATTCTCGTACGGACTGATTTTTGAAATGGCTTTAGATCCCAAAGACATGAGTGGGTCCAAGAGCTCACTGCTCCTACTTCCTGCAGGGTATATGAGCCTCTGATCGCTGTCTCCGGTTCTCTCCAACTACGATTTCCATACACCTGTCGTTCACAGTAGGGGAAAAACTCACTACTGTATCTCACCTGAAAACGAACAGAGCCTGAAAAACCATTCTCTGCTACTAAGAAACACTGGGCCACTAACAGATGAAGAAATTTAAAAAGGAAAATGGGGGAAAGGACACAAGACCTGTTGTCCTCTGGTTTGCACTGCACCTGAGAACAACACGGAACTTAACTCATGAGACTAAAAGAAGAGAGCAGGGCCGTGGCATGAATGGGGAAGTTATTATCCCCCAGAAACTGTGATTTGCAGGGTGCACTGTCAGGTGGCACAAGCCCGTAAATCACTCTCCACCTGTCCCACAGCCTACCATGCCAGATATATTCCTTTGAAATAAACTATCTCTCATGCTTTCCTTCTCACCTCTTTGTCTCCCTCTGAGGAAGAAGCTGGACATTGAGCCATAATCCACCATTATTGTAGGATATGATACTCTGGTAAAAGTCACTAATGAAGCCCTAAGGGGATCCAACACGAAACAATTAAGTTGTGATGGGGGTGGGCAAGCAGAATGTCTGGAGCCACACCGGGGAGACCTAAATTGTCAGGGCTCACTCCACCAGCACTGACGCCTGAAGGAGGGGAGGGGCTTCAGTGGAAAACGGATGGCAGAGGTCACATTCACTCACATCACATCTGTAAAGAGTCTGCTCTGCTTAGCTGGGAGATGGGCAGGGGTTGAAATTGGGTGGGGGCTCACCTCTATTTCCCAACACCCCTCAGGTCCTCATGCAGCTTTCCGATGTCCTTTTCAAGCCACTCAAATGGTTTAGGTCCTGGAGAGACTAGAAGAATATGGTTAAACATGGAACCAGGAATTTGGATAGCTAATAATTGGCACCCCTTTAAACCAATATTCTTTTTTAAGTGTCTATTTGTTTTGGGGAGAAAGAGTGTGCAAGTGGGAGAGGAGCAGAGAGCTAGAGGGAGACAGATCTGAAGCGGACTCTGTGCTGACAGCAGAGAGCCTGATGTGGGGCTCAAACTCACAAACCATGAGATCATGACCTGAGCCGAAGTCAGACACTTACCTGACTGAGCCACCCAGGCGCCCCTAAACCAATATTCTTTAAGTACTTGCTTGACTTAGAGTACAGACTACGTGCTATATCAGGTAAACTGAGAGGGAAGACATGTGGGGGTGTCCTCAGTGCCTCAGTTACATTCCTGAGCAGCTCAGCTCTGGTCAGGACCTCACCCATGTGGACAACTAGAGGCACAAAAATACTCTTTTAACATTCTCTGTCTCCAAAGCCTACCCAGTGGGTGGTCCCACACTGCCCCTGCCCCTGACACTGCCCACCCCACTTGTCCAAGCATTCCTTCCAAATGAGTACAATCTCTGAGAACAGTTCTTGCAAAAACCTGTGTTCTTTCTTATTTAGTGCCCTGTAATACTTAGTGCCCTTTCTCAATTAGGTGCTTGGCAGGGGGCAGAAGCCCCCCCATCTCTGGTTGAACAGCTGGCTATGGATTCTCACAGGCCCTCACCCTTTTACCTACCCTTGACCAAATGCTGCTCAGGACTATTCACCCCCCGTATCTCTTCTCTTCAGATTTTGAGCTGATCCAGGAGTGAAAATCCCACAAAACGAGCAAATACCCTAATATGCCAGGGCTGAGGTTGGAGGAAAGCTGGCTGAGGAGATTTGGGCCTCAGCAATTTACAAAAAGCCTGGAATCTGGTAAATGTTTACTGAATGCTTGTTGAATAAAAATACATTAATGGATAAGCCACCGGGGCATGGGATAAGGGTGATAAGCTGTTCCCTACCTGCAGGTATAATTGGAGGTACATTCATTTATAATTTGGCTCTATCTTTCCTCATTTTCAACAGTTACAGCTGATGTTGAAGTGATGTTATTTTCACATATGACACTAAGGAGTGGCACTGAATTAGAAAACATGAAACAGACTTTCTGTGTCTTCCCATTTGTGTTGGTCTCATGCCTTTGGGTAGGCGGTAATACCCAGGTTTACAAGTGATGTCAGCCACCAAATCCTCCTATCCACATATTGCTCTTGCTACTGACATACGAATCTGAGAAAAGGGCAGGTTTAAACTTATGCTGATATTAGGCAAATGAGTAAACCAGCCACCACCTATGTATCCAAACACCCCTCAGATGTAGCTTTCCTGTTAGCTCATCAGCCCCGGGCTCATGCCGAAGTGTGGATCACCTGGAGTGGGCTTCATGATTGCTTCTCCTTAGATGAGACTTAACATCCCTGCTGTGTGAACATGTGGAGTTTCTGACAAAGGTGTTCACGAGAGAGGAAATACACCACAGGGCAGCGCAAAGTTGCTTTTGGATGGAAGGAAATTTGGAATAAATGCAACATGAGACAGAATTATAAATTGACTTGGACTGTTAACCCGAACTCAGATGCACATATAAAGAACAATGATAACTGATTTTCATAATTACAACCCAGAGAGACTGCAAAATACTAAATTATCTTCAGAATCTTCAAATAAGAATAGTGTGTTTGAGCATGGGATAAATGACTTAATTTATCTGTTTCAATACATTTGAATTCTTTGAAAAATCATATTCTACTTATACAATGGCAAAATTTTATTAACTGTAATAGCTGAGTAACTGGACTATATAAATAAAATTCTGCAAAAAAGAATTGACTGATCCCTGGTTCCCCATATGGGAGAAGGAGGTGAAATTCACAGGACACCCTAAGCTTATTTCTGGTAGGGGAGAAACTCAATCATAATTATGAAAGTCTACTGGTGAGATACAGAGGTAGGAACATTTTGTTGAGATAGAACATTTTATGCCTTTATAGGGCAGTTTTCCAAGTTTTCCTTTGGTCATGACTTGAAGCATAGGTGAAATACTAAAGAATTGACTATGCTATCACTTTATCTACCTCAGATGTTTTCCTAGAACTTCCCCTTCATATGGTTCTGTCTCCTATTGCCTGACTCAGAGGTCAAATCTCAATGCACAACCTGGCTCAAAAAGACGATCTGGCCAAAGAAGACTGGCGAGTCCTTAAGCTAACAAATAGTGGGCAAATTAGACACTTAGTGAGGAATGAAATTGTAGATAATGATTTAGAGAGCAATTGGGAAGTTGGCCGGAAAGTCACGATGGACCATATTCAAGTGGAAACTATGAGCAAGCAGACAGCCTCGTGGTAGGGTTATAAATTTATTTAAACTATAATTCCACAGTGTAGAGAAAGTGTAGCTTCCTCATTTGATTTGTAACTCCTTTAATCTTCTTCATGAGCCCCGTTGACTGGGCAACAAAAGGAACAGAGCAAAATAAAACAAAACATCTTAGACCATTTCTTGGCTTGAAGTAATAATTTTGACATTTCTTTTTTTTTTTTTTTTTTTTTTTAATTTTTTTTTTTCAACGTTTATTTATTTTTGGGACAGAGAGAGACAGAGCATGAACGGGGGTGGGGCAGAGAGAGAGGGAGACACAGAATCGGAAACAGGCTCCAGGCTCTGAGCCATCAGCCCAGAGCCTGACGCGGGGCTCGAACTCACGGACCGCGAGATCGTGACCTGGCTGAAGTCGGATGCTTAACCGACTGCGCCACCCAGGCGCCCCAATTTTGACATTTCTTTAGGTATTACCCAGTATTTTAGAATTTTATTTCTTTCCCCTATTTCAATATGGCATGTGGGTCTATGGGGCAAATAGGGATTAAGTGACTTCATGGCTTTGAAGGAAAGAGCCCTAAAAGCCATATGATATCCTGTGTCTCTTTTCCTCCCCACAGCCATGATCCTGAATATTCAGTCACAGCTGGAACTGCTGTCATGCACCACTGCCATTGGTAGGTGGTATTACCTGTGATCTGATCTCTTGCATCTTGGACTGTGGCTGGTGGCCCTCCATCTCATGTGGCCTCACGCTGTTCCTGCTGATTTGAAAGGCCCGTGACTCCCATTCATCTGCCACAACATCAAAACACTCTTGCTCAGAAATAGAGCTCCCCAAACTCTCAGTTTCCTCTGTGTTGAATCCACACCACTGGAGCACCAAAAGCAAACAAGAAACACTAAAGCATCAGATAGGCCTGTCTCTTCCACCACACGACACCACCAGGATTACTTTGAGGAAGCTGTCCCAGAGGTGACGTGGGAAGTGGTTGCCTTCTGGAGTCCCAGGTAGGGGTACAACAGAACTTTCATGGCATTGAAGACTCCAAGTTACCTAGATGTTCCTAAAGCTACCCACTGTCCTTCAAGTTTGGCCTTGAGGCTGAGATAAGAGAACAAAGTAAGTGTCTGGTATCTCCTTTCCTCCACCTCTACCTCTCTCCTTTCTCCCAAGGTCCTTCAGGCCAGAAAGTGGGGTTTTCCATCATTTCACCTGCATCGGATCATCCTTCCACCATTTCTAGTCAAGCCTTGGGACATGGCTAGGTTAGATGGAAAAGGTATCTCCATGCCCTGCAAGGAGTTCTATGATCTGACCCAAACAGGTTAACTCCTGAAATTCTGAAGGCGTTTAGAAAATCTTCCTCACCCAAGCCCCGGTTTCAGAACAAATATTTTCTTACAGGACAAAACATTTCATGGCTGAGCCTCAGAGGTGGAGAGCTACAATGAACATGATTTAAGAGGGGAAATAAAACATATCAGTTTAATGTTTTTGTAAATAGTATCCCCACTACACTATAGAGACTACAAAATATAATTTTAAGGGTGAGGGACATGAGGAGAAGTGAGAGATGGAGATACAGAAGCTCGGAGAAAAATTAAGTCTGTTATTGGTAGAGCACTAAAATGAAACACATGGACATTTTACTAGAGCCATTTAGGTTAGAGAAAACTCTCCAGTTACCATCTCCCTGAGGCCTCCTTTTGTTTCTTTAGCTTTTCCTGAGCCCCTATGCTTGTATCCAAATTTTTAATTACTCAATTTAACTTGAGTGCATTTCTGTTCCTTAAAGCCAAAATACGTGCATGAACAAGAGCCTTCAGTTAAGGCTTTCATACTTCACAACGTGTATGCTGAGCAGATGAGCATCAAGTCTCACTTCCTGTTTCCCGTAAAGGTCTTTCTAATCCATCCCTCCACCCAGCCCCAGATCCCCAGCGTCACACCCCCAGATCACTGCCCCATCACCCTGGCTGGCCAGCCTGACTCCAGGCCCTCTGCTCTCTGCTATCCTCCAACTTTTGCCCCGTTAGTCATCCTGAAACTCCACCTTCACCACATCCACTGCTGTTCAGAGATGTCAGGCTTCTCCCTCCTCTCTGGTTGGTTGTTTTTGCCCCAGTCGGGTTGTTGTTGTCTCTGCCCTTGTCAACTAAGCCAAATGCTTTCTTTGCTCACCATGCCTCCAGTTTAGTCTGGCCCATGAATAGGAACACCACTGTCTGTGCCTTCTCTCATGTTTTTTGCATGTCCTGAACAGATTTGTGCTCCTTTCCACTGATCATTCAAATCCAGCCCATTTTTCTTTCCAAGCCACTGAAGTGGTTCAAAGCAACTTATTTTCTATTTCTCTGAACTGTCGGTTACATTATGCCATATCATGCTACTTTAGGGCTTAGTTATATTCCATCTTTGAATAATGGTAATATCAATGGCTAATATTTATTGAGCACCTTTTATGGGGAAAGTGTTTCACAGGGATAGCTCATTTGATGCACACCATCCCTGTGAGGTGAGCACTAAATATGTATGCCTGAAGATGACGAAACAGAGTCTCCTCTGCAATTTGAAAGCTTGCCTAAGGTTATACAGCTGGCAAGTTGATGTGGGTGGGGTTCGTGCTGAGAAATTGGACTCCAGAGGCCATCCTTTCAGTTGGTATGGCTTATCACCCCCAGAGAATTGCTCCTTCTGACTTCATCTGTCTTCATCTCTCTCCCCAACTACACTATAAACATCTATATGGCAAGGTCATGATTTTGTGCTCTCTGTCCTCCTACACAGGCACATAATAGACCTTTGAATGGCACTTCTTATCTCCTCCCTAACTGTCCTTTCCTGTTGAGTCATCATTTTTCAGATACAGAACAATGTGACCTTCATATTCAAGGTTTGCTCATACTCTGCTGAGGTTAGGCATTTCTTCTCTCTTCCTGTGAAAGTTCTATGAGCCCCTGCATGGTTAAGGTGCCGACCACCAAAGGTAGGAGGCAGCTGATATCTTCATGGAGACTCTATTTTCTCTCTGCCTATCTTCCAGGCCTGACTTCTGATGTCCCAGGATCTTGGCCACCACCTGACACCCTCTTGCATTGCACAGTCACACAATGTTCCTAAATCCACCTTCCAGACACCTGTCCCAAAGGATTTTATAAATAGGACTGTAGCCCGTAGGAGGTGGTCTCAGGCCAACTGCCCTGCAGCTGGGCCTTTTGAGCAGTGTTGAAAGGAGACCCCAAAGATCCTGCATTAGAATGCTCAGCAGCCCTGTGATTTATTTGGAAAGAAACCAGCTGCCCCAGCGAGAGTGGAGAAATGTGTGGTTTGCTAACAGATTTTAAACATTAGAGCTCAGGACTTCAAAGCGACTTTTCCCAAGGGGATTTCTCTTCGCTGTCCTAAATGAGAAGCTACAAGCATTTAGGACTGCCTTAAGATGTAGTGAAGTGAGGCTTTGAGGCTGTCCACGTTTGTCTTGGGTCTTTGTAGATGGTGTGTGGGAGCTCCAGAGACCTAGGCCTGGCAGGAGAAATCTTGGCAGTGGCCACTTTGTTGTAAGAGAACTTAGCAGGGGTGGGGCTGGGGGGTGCAACTGGCTCATTTTCTCCCAACAAGACATGTTGTGTCTCCCTTCTTCTCCTGGCAGCATGCCATTCTCTCCAGAGCCTCTGCCCCTCACCCCCCTCTCTCTTCTCTCTCTCTCTGTCTCCTTCCCCTACCCACCCTTGAGAGGAAGAAAAGAATGAAGCACATTCAAAGGGGTCTCCCCAGTCCTTCAGAGTGCAAGCTTCTTGTCATACTAAGGTCAGACTGAAGCCTGGGAACGACACAGTTACCCATGACGTGACAAGATCGTTTCAAGAACCCCTTTAAAAGTCTTGTTGTTTGTTTAAATCTTTGCCCACAGCTGCCTGTTTAGGAACTCTAACAAAAGCACCATGAAATCCTGTTTGATCTTAGCCATATTCACTCCTTAGCCCCCAGGACAGAAGAGTGGAGTTTGGTTCAAGATGGGGGAAGGGTGGCTTTTGTGATTGCCACAAATATCACACGCTTCCCCTTCCAGACATGCCAGGGAAGTGATAGGACAGGGAGGCACTAAGGAAAGGTAGGGCCATGCTTCCCTAGCCTGCTCATGTCTCTAATCATCCATTCGTCTTGCTTGCAAGGGACCGTGAGGAGCTCTTGCTCTACAGGCCTCTATTAGGCAGCAGGGAAGGGGAGTTCCCTCCTTCCTGCCAGGTGGGGGACTCATTTCTACACCTGGCCTTCCTGCGCCTGCTTCAAATTGTTCTTGGACCTGGCCCATTGCCTGCAGAGAAAAAAGGTGAGGCAACATCACTCGACCCCCAACTCCCTAAAGCAATAGGGATGAACTTTGCTCTAAGAAAATGTGATTCCTGGAAATTCAGGTTTGTGAAAAGTAAGATTAAGTCAGGGATTGGGTAGGTGTTTCCTTTTACTTGAGAAACATCAAAGGATGCCTTAAAATAGTATCTCTTATGTGAGGGCACTTGAAATACAATCTGATTCTTAAGAATTTGATCCCAAATCAAATTCTTGGGACATGGATCCTATACAGTTTTAATGGGAACAGGGAGACTCATTAACTACATCTTTGCAGTGTCAAGATTTGGTGAGGAAGCAAAAGTTTCCAGGACAGAAAAAGATTCATTAATGAACTGACCATTTTTACAATTAGTTCCCATTTAATCATAACTTTCCATCATGCTGGTGTCTATTCTCACATATGGTATCAAGATCTTTGTTCGACCCTCCCGTGTGGTCAATAATACAATGCAAATCAAATGCAAATTGATTGCAACAAAGTGAAATTGCATATCCTGCAAAAGATGCGGGCTTTCATCTGACTTGGATGAGGGACAATTTGAGCTTCAAAAGAGACTGATTTAAATATCAGAGAATTAAAAGAGACCCTTGGGAGAATGAGCCAAGTCCGTTAATATTTTGGCAAAAACTGACCCTTTCAGTAAGTGTGTAGCAAAAATCAAATGTGAAGAAAAGGAGACCTTAGCGTTTTGTCAGTCAAGTTAAACCAAAAAAAATTGACACTTGATTCATTTTATGATTCCAAGAATTAGCAAATAATTATAGCTATAAGATTCTGGAAAATAGAAGATAAATTTATTTTTAATGTTTCATTTTTAACAATAGAATTCAACCAACACCTAAAAATACCATTTATGGTAAAATTTTCGTTCTTCTTTTAAGTGATTTCTCCTTTAATTTTTTTTTTTAAATCTCAGTTATCTTCAAGAAATGAGTCTCTCCCATGGTTCCTTGCCATTTCATGTATATTATTTGATTTAATATTCACAGTGACGCTATCTGTTAGACTGAGTAGCTGTCCGCACCATTTTACAAGAAAATTGAGGCCCCAAAAGGGTGATTTGAACAGCACCATGAAGTTAGTAAACATTAGCTTCGCTCATGTAAACAATGCAAGTATTCTTATTGACTGTTGGCTACATGGTTAATAATATTAGGGATATCTGAACCCAGACCTTTAGACTCCCAGGGATTTCTTTACAGACAAAAATAGCAAATTGTGTCATACCCAACATTTTGAGTACTTACTATCTACCAGGTACCACCCTAAGTGTCTTACGTTCCTCTCATCTAATCTTTACAATAACCCTATGATATGAATACTGTGCTTTATCCCTATTTTACAAAAGGGGAAACTAAGGCTCAGAGAGGTTAAGTAAGTTGCCCAACGTCCCACAGCTGGTAAATGACATTTCAGCTAGAATTAGAATTCACGTGTTTATCTATCTTGGTGCTCTTAATTGACACACCACAGTGCCCTTTTCCAGGAATAGATTTATTCCAGAGCGAAGCTCAGGATCTTTGTCTTTAACAGGTATAGGACAACCACGCATTGTGTAACACATTACATCTCAGAGGGAAGTTGCCTGGAACTCTCCTCAGCTGGTTTATAAAGGAGAAGCTAAAAGAATGGGACACGGGATACCTAAATTTTACAAAGTTGTTCAAGAGCAGGGATGGCAAACAGGCTTCTTCCACAGAAGATGGCAATCTTCTTTCATCAGCTGGCAATCCCACTTAATGAGTAGAAGCTGCTAGAATGAAGCCAAAGCCTTAATCTGGGCTCCGTGGCAAAGAGTGGCACGAGTTTTGAGCAAGCCTGGAAGGGGAATTGGCCCACACACGGGCCATGTGTTTCCTATTTACCCTATGGGAGAGTGCCAAGGTATGGCACTTTGAGATTCAATGGACTCAGATTATATTCCTTAATGTTTCATACCACAGTGAGTACACAGGCTGCCTGAAGTAGCAAGTGGGGGCAGGAGGTGAACATAAAAAGTGTCCATACTCCAAATTCAAGAAAGATTGACTACTCTTTGATCGTAGGAACAAGTAACTACCAGATTCAGTTGTAAACTCTTCCCAATCAATTAATGACAACTCTGAAATGGTAATCAAGCTTCTGAAAGCCAGCCAATAGCAGCAGCCAGTTTTAGTAACTGCTTTCCATGGCCAATCCCTGACCACTCCTGCTTCTGAGAAGCCACCAATCTCTGAGTGCCTAGCTTCTCCAAGCCCCATATAAGAGCAAGCATCTGCTCTCTTCAGAGTCCGTGTTCATTGGTTTTTTGCTTAGAAAATAATGCATTCTGCTCTTTGTTTCATTTATTCAGTGGTAGCCTCTTCCTTGTCCAGAGAAAGAACAGAGAAGAAAAAACATGGAAAAAAAGGCCTTGTTTCATACGTTTGAGAGGTGGAAAAGAAATCTCTATCAAACGTAATGAAAACATAAAAATCCCTAGAAATTCTCTCTCTCTCTTTCTCTCTCTCTCTCTCCCCTCTCTACTTTTGCCTTAAAGATGTCAAAGGGAAACCTCTAGGGTATTCAGGAAGCCAGGTTCTGTCGCAACCCCCATGGCAAGGGAAGGATAATCATTGTTAAAGTATATGTTTAGTTCATTTAAGATTGTGTTAAATTGGTACTTCAGTGGTGAATACAGCAGGCTATATTCTTCTTCGATGACCTGTTGGCCAAAAGTTCCACAGTGATTAAACACTAAGCAAATACATACGTAAGACAAAAATAGCACTCAGATGTTGAAAATCTAAACTTACCCAGCACATTTAAGCCTAGTGCAGCGAAGTATCTAGTTAGTATCTGTTTTTATTAATGGATTTCTATTTCTGGCCTATTTTTCCTTTCCTGCTTTGGTAATGCTAGATGTATGTACAAAAATCTACATATTTATTCAGAAATTGGTACTTTACTACTGATGAGTTGATACAAACAATATAACTAGGGCCATTATAATGTTAAGTGAGTTTTGAACAAATAGAGTTAGAAATCCAATTATCTTTCTATAGAAAACCTTTGTGTAGAGTCATTGTTAAATAAAAGAGGGAAGTCAGTGGGAAAGTGAGAACAGCAATTTCTCCTGCCTGCAAAAGGACATTGGAGAATTTTATCCTGAACATGCATTAATCTGTTCACAATAGCCTCTGCCCTGTGGTCAGCTCATAGAGATACAAAGATCTGTTCTAGCTACTGGAAGCTTCCTTTTGGAAGTAGAGCCGACAGTCAGGACCATATGACTTGGGTAAGAAAGCAAAGAAGAAACACAGATCCTTGCACTGGGCCAATGGCTTAGAACTGCAGGACAGAAGTCACCGCAACCCTTCCCCAGCACCTCAGTCTAGGGTCTTCAATGCTTACCAGTGGGGGCAGAAAACAGAAATCCCTTGCAGTGGTTCCAATTGGGCCTTTGGTCAGTCTTAGATCAGTGCCCCTCAAGCTTTACTAGGCACATGAATTACCTTGTTATCTGGTTAAAAATGAAGGTTCTGATTCATAAATTTGGAGTGAGATCTGAGATTCCAAATTTCCAAAAAGATTGCAGGTGATGGCTATGTTATTGGTCCATGGACTTTGAGTAGCAAGAATAAAAGTTAGCCTAAGCCTTATCTGGGACACAGGGGCTTCCACTTGGCTTCCACAGCAATAGAGATTAAAATTTTAGTCAGAAGGGAGCTTAAAGATCATCTGGTCTTTGAAAATCCCTAGCTGTGTGATGTCAGGCAAGTTACTTATCCTCTCTGTGCCTTGTTTCTCATAAAAGTTTAGTTATAAGGATTAAATGAAATAAGGTTTACTACAGTGCCTGATATTCAGCATCTGCTTTGTAAAGGCTAACTAAAACCATCTGGCTTCATTCCTTCATTTTGCAGATGTAAAGATAAGTCGTTCTGACATGAAGAAGCTTGCTTAATGTGACACAGCTTGCTAGTGTCAGAGATGGAGTGAGAACACTATCTCCTGACTTCTAGGCAAAAGCCCTTTCTGCTGTTTAGTTAGAGCCCAACAATAATTGAGAAAGCTGGCCCCAGCATGCGCTCAGCCCACTTTCCTGCCCCGGCCTCAGACACCCACAGAACAACTGTAGCTTAACCCACATGCCCAAATATTTTTGCTACAGCCAGTCCTGACAGCTCAAGTCTTCTGCTGTTAATTATGAAGATTACCCAGATAATTGATTTAATTGGGAACAGAGAGTATCTCAGTGCAACCAGCCAAAATGGATTAGATCTCCTTAGTGCAGTATACAGATCCCTGCGGCTCTGAAGGGAATGCATTTCCTCCCTGGGGAAGATTGTGGATGCCCCATGGAACCTATGGTATAGTCTTGCTGACCTGTTCCCCAGGGATACAGTTAACTCTAGTCCAAGTGTTGGAAACATACAGCTCTCTCTTTACCCCCATTGTCTTTATAAAAGCCCTCAATAGAGTTTTTAATGCTCACACTTGACAGTGATGTCTTTGGGGAGGTCAGAAAGCAGAGAGTAAAAAATCCTCTCCCAATATGGTTTTGCATTAGGCACAGGCTGTTCCAAGTCAATGGTATGGAGAAGTACAAACTCTTTTTTCTGCAGTAAAGGGAACGAGATGACTTCTTTCTATTGCAGTGCTGAGATATGAATAACTGAACTGGAAAAACATATTAGCTGTCTGTCTAGTGTTGCTACATAATACAAAAAAAAAATCATTCCAGCATCTGCCCAGTGAAAAGTTATAAACAACTAGCAAATATATGCTATGAAGTATCATTGCTTTGGTTGTCCTCACTACTGGTGCAATCCAAATGGGGTTATCCATCTAGTTCTTTGAAATCAACTATTTGTGTATCCATTTATCCTAAAGACACAACCTTTTTAACAAATTATCTTCATATTACTTTAGCCTCTGTGGGGTAGTTTTTCTGTTTGTACATGTATTGAAGTCATGTTGAAAATCTGGTAGGTAGAAAGCTCCGGGGAGGGAAGCCACCTGAACAAATACAGAAAACTTGTATTATTGATCAGATACTGAAAGATGTGTTCCTGACATCTTCAAATTTGAGACACTAAAAATAAGATGAATCTGAAATTTGGTGATGAGATATGAAACCTTTCTCTTCTAGGTGACAGTTGACATTCTAATCAGAGCTGAGATGGAAAAATCATGAAACATAAACACTTCTATCCATTGGGGATACATTATTGGATGTCTTAGTTTCAAAGGCCCCTTGGACCTGCCACTACACATCAAGCCTATCCAAGATGTTACCATACATGCTTTGGCAATATTCATGATTTGACAGGGCCAGATAGTTTCTCATTCCTATTATGGGTTGCAATGTATCCTTCCTCCCCCACAACAATATATATATATATATATATATATATATATATATATATATATATATATATCTGTATATGTGATAGCTCTAACCTGTAGTACCTCAGAATGTGACCCTATTTGGAAATAGGGCTATTGCTGTTATAATTCGTTAAGATGAGGTCCTCCTGGAGTAGGGTGAGCCACTCATCCAAAACACCTGGTGTCTTTACAAGGAGATGGCCATGTGAGGACAGACAGAGAACACCAATGTGAGGATGGAGGTGAGGATTGGAGATCTGTATCTACAATTTAAGGAATGCCAGGGATTGCAGGCCATTAATCCCTGCATGTCACTAGAAGCTGGGAGAAAGGCAGTGGACAGTTTGTGTCTCAAGGCTCTCAGAAGCTACTAGCCTTGCTGACACTTTGATTTTGAACTTGTAGCCTGCAGAACTATAAGAGAATAGATTTATTTGCTTTAAGCCACCCAGTTTATAGTACTTTATTATCATAGCTCTAGGAAATTAATATATCCCCCTCATAAGGATTGTTATGTTTCCATCCTCTATCAGGTTAGACTCTGGTTGGCTCTCTCAGGTGGGAATGAATCTGAGATTTTAGGAAATAAGTGATCTTGAAGATAGGAAACTTTCCCAACCCAGTGCAGGCTTAGGACTGATCTGTGTTTTGCTGAAGATGTGTCGCTTTTTTTTTTAAAAGAACATATAGATGACCTTGGGTCTCCTTGACTGTTTGGGACCTGTCAGTATGAAGCAAAACACATCTAGAAATGTGAAACCTTGACTCTACCCCTTTCAACTGATCACCATTCTTGGCTTCATTCAATGAATATTTATCTTCTGCCCACAGGGACAGGAAACTGACGTGTTGAGTACTTGGAAGTAACTGGTCTTATCTTCATTTGCCTTTCCATAAGCATTTATATTCACAGCATCACCGTTGCAATCTATAGTTGATTGATTTTGAAGTTGTGTCTTTCTCTGAGACTTATACCAGCTTGTGAACAGATAGGAGCTAGCAAAATTTCTGCTCAGGGTCTTACATAAATGTGCATCACTGGTTACAGTTTATGATGGAAAGTGGCTTTCATCTTGCATGGCATCCAGTAGGCCAACACTAATGGACTGAGTAATGAATGCCAAGGTGGAGAGCTTTGTACTAAGTTCAGTACTTTGTAAGACTGCCCCCTGGACTTAGCAGGAACACGTAATGTCTCTGATTAGCTCATGGGGCTATAACAGTGGTGAATGGACTCTTTGCCATCCCCTCCTTTTCAGGTTCAAGTGGAAAGACTTTAGGTTCAACATCGAAAAGAAAACTGTAAAACACAAAATATAACTTTAATAACAGAATGTGTGACACTATGAATCTTGGAGAATGGCTTGAGAAACTCAACAAGCACTTTTCCTAGCCATTCTCTGATGATAATGTATCTAATATCTTAGAATAAAGAAGCAAAGCTGGTATTTTGCCTTTTTAAAATGGTTGCTTTTTGGAGGTGGGAGGGGCAGAGGGAAAGGGAGGAGAGAATCTTAAGTAGGCTCCATGCCTTGTGCAGAGCCCAACTCAGTACTCAATCTCATGACCATGAGATCATGACCTGAGACAAAATCAAGAGTTGAATGATTAATCAACCGAGTCACCCAGGTGTCCCTAAAATGGTAACTTTTACTTTTCAAATTGTGAGACTTCTTTCTTTCAACGTCCATGTTCAGGATCCTTTTCCTACCGCCCAAATGATTCACATGTCAGAGCAGCAACAGCATATCCAAGGGCTCAAACTATCGGGCATCTATTTGACACAATCCTTGTCCTTCAGAACTCACTAAGCTAAGTTTAATGAGAAAATCAACTTCCTAGACATCCCTGTCCAAGTAGCTTATAATGATAGTAGCTGATTATCAGATGAAAACCAATTTCAATACCTGTACATTTGAGCAACTGCATCCCATGTAAGATAAGAACATCTCTGGATCAGTCAATCCTCTCCCTGGGAAACTTCATGCTGGTTTTTATATAGTGTTAGACAGTTTCGTTGACCAAACATTGTCAATCTATGGATTAGTTTCATTCCTTTAGCTGTAAGAAACAGAGAACAACTACGTAGTGATGTCAGTATGCCCTCATCAGCCAGGTTAGATCACAATCCCATCCCTGTGGTAGCTGGTTATGATGCCTGATTGATACCTCTACCAATATCCTATAAACTGGGGTGGAGCTCCTCTAAATGGAGCCAGCACGATAAGGACAGGCTAGTAGCTGGTCAACAATGAATACCAGAGTCCACAAGATACTGATTCCCTTAAACTCAGGCACCCCCACATCATATCTCTCGGTATCTTCCATAGTTTCTAGCACTATCTTTGAAATCAGCAGTCTTTCAGTAAATGCTGATCAGACAAAGAGGATGTAGGGATGTAAAGACTTTTCTCCAGGGGCACCTGGCTGGCTCAGTTGGTGGAATGTATGGCTCTTGATCTCAGAGTTGTGAGTTCGAGCCCCATGTGGGCGATTATTTAAAAATAGAATCTTTAGGGGCGCCTGGGTGGCGCAGTCGGTTGGGCGTCCGACTTCAGCCAGGTCACGATCTCGCGGTCCGGGAGTTCGAGCCCCGCGTCGGGCTCTGGGCTGATGATGGCTCAGAGCCTGGAGCCTGTTTCCGATTCTGTGTCTCCCTCTCTCTCTGCCCCTCCCCCGTTCATGCTCTGTCTCTCTCTGTCCCAAAAATAAATAAATGTCGAAAAAAAAAAAACATTAAAAAAAAAAAAAAAATAGAATCTTTAAATGAAAGAAAGAAAGAAAGAAAGAAAGAGAGAGAGAGAGAAAGAAAGAAAGAAAGAAAAGACTCTTCTCCATACCTCTGCCTGATCTCTCCTAGAATCTGGTCTGATGCCAAGCCAGAAACAGGGCCCCAACCCAAGCTATTGTGGCTCTAAGGCTTCCAGTTTGCACAATTTCGTGTGGTGGAGGGTCACCTTAGTATAGAATGGAGTCCACTAGGCTGGTCTGACGTGGCCTGGGTTCTCCACAATTACCTCAGCTAAGGCCTCATGCAGGCTGAATGAGAAACCTGAAGCTGATTTGAACAGGCTGCCTCTAGGTAAGGTCAGATGGAATTGTGCCCCGAGGCAAGGAAAAAGACAGAACAAACCCCTTTCTGGTGCCTTGCGATATCTTTCTAGTCAATCATCATGCATTTCTCAGCCTAGGCTCTATGGTACAGACTTCCTAGAATCCTCAGACACACAACAAATCTCAGTTCTTCTCCGCAAGGAAAAGGATTTCTATTTTCCCTCTTTGCCCTCCTCTTTGGGAACTCCAGTCATCATGGCCCTTCTGTCAGTCACAATCCCCTGAGAAGGCCTTGAAAACTAAGCTGGTTTGGAAAAGAACACACTTGATTGTTAAGCCAGACTCCCCGCACATCTTAGAACTTACTGACACCTGCTGGATGGTTTCCCTCTCTCTGGAAAGCATCTGAGCAGGTTTTTGATCTATGAGTGATGGTCCCAGGACATTGGCTTCTGGACTGGGATAGAAATGGAGAACTTTCCATGCTCTAATGAGCGCTGTGTCTGCTTAGTGAAAACGTGCCTCCTTCCCACTGAAAACAGACTTGAGAATCTCCAGCAAGCTTCAAAGACAAGACCCTTATGGTAAAAATGAACGCAAGATAGCAGACAAAGCAGGTCAAGATTAGAAGGGTGGAATTGGTAATTCTGGTCAAACTCTGGGTTCCTATGTGTTTTCCTGCTGGAGAAACTGAATAGGGCTTCAGAAGCATCCATTTTAAATATTTTTTTTAATGTTTTATTTATTTTTGAGAGAGACAGAGAGAGAGACAGAGTAGGAGTGGGGGAGGGGCAGAGAGACAGGGAGACACAGAATCCAAAGCAAGCTCCAGGCTCTGAGCTGTCAGCACAAAACCTGACAGGAGGCTCAAACTCACAAGCTGTAAGATCATGACCTGAGCCAAATTCAGATGTTTAACTGACTGAACAATGCAGGCACCTAGAGGCATCCATTTTAGAGCATAATTTAAGGCATTCCAGAGCCCAGGAGATGCTGCTTGACTGGGTCTGTGTTGGCCCATGGCAAATCCTAAAGGAAGTGAATGTGGCCGTTGGTACTCTCCGCTCTCTCAATTCAAGATATTTAGCTTCTTTGGCTACCTTCTCCAACTCCTAACGTTTCCAGGACAATGCACTCCTCTTACTAGGGAGGAATGACTCAATTGACTAATTTATTGTATCCAGTGAAACTGCATCTTTAAAGAGAAACTAAGGGTGAGATTTACAATAAAATCCAGGGAATCCATCTTAATGGTAGCATTTTAAACCTCAGAGTAGGCTAATGTGGAAGCTACTGAGGGGCTTCTGGGGCCCCTCAAATGAGAACATGTGGGGCAGTTATCTGTAGGCAGCTCCTAAACAGAGCAAGGTAGTTATTGCTGCCATCTTGGCCAAGCACTCATCCTGCATGGAGACCAACTGCTGCATTGCCCACTTTCCAACTTCTCCTTCTCTCAGGAAACCAGAGAAGCACTGGCTAGCTGGGTAGCTACCTGGAGACAGATTGGAAGACTCCTTCTGGAATAACTTTCCTTCCCACTCTCTGTCTGGACCACCCCTCCCATCTGGGGTAGTGGGTCACAGGAGCAGCCCTGAAATTCCTCTCATCTTCCCACCCAAGGAGTTGAGCTAAATGCAAGAAGAGGGAGAACAGACAAGTATGTGCTTCTGAGGAAGTGGAGGGGCCAAGAGGAGGCCTGAAGCCAGTGCTGAGGAGAGAGGGCCTCCATGGGAGTGGGCTGCAGCCCCCCTACAGGAACACAGCCTACCTATGCCAACCTCAGAAACCACATGCCTTCACTGCAGGCAGGAAATACCAACCTCAAAGTCTCCCCACCTTTGGGGCCCCCTCCCATCTCCAAAATGCTTCAGGCCAGAATTTAGGGATAGCTCTGAAATTTGAGTTCTAATAGCTGGGTGTTGCCTACACTTGCTGTTTTAAATGACCTCTGGCCCCCTGGGGGTAATTATACAGTGGGCTTTGAGGGTTTAGGGGTGGGTAGGCTAATACTGGCAAATGCCAAAAGAATGTACTATTCCCCTTAAAAGCCTGTTAGGGCTAGAGACTCCACTGATGAAAGAGGTCAGGAAAATGCCATGATATTACTTGCTTTCTACCCTAACATTTGGCCTCTCTGAGGCACTGCACAAGGAAGCCAATACAGCCTGTCAAGTATGAAAGACATTGCTATTTAGTAACTCAGGTACCAGTGGAGAATGTACTCCAACAACCTACAGTTCAAGGATTTCCAGTATCTGGCCTTCACAGCTATCTCCAATCTCTGAGTCCTCCCCTCACAGACCCTCCTCTCTATTCCTGGTATCCACATTGTTCTAGCATAGTCTTTTGTTTACAGTGTTCCCTGTAGCCCCAGCTGCACCCCTAGAATCTCCCCAACAATTTATCTGAGTCCTCCAATCTCTGAGTCCTCCCCCCACAGACCCTTCTATTTCTGGTGTCCACATTGTTCTAGCATAGCCCTTTGTTTACAGCGTTCCCTGTAGCCCCAGCTGCACCCCTAGAATCTCCCCAACCGTTTATCTCAGTCTCAGCACATTTCAACACCCACCCGGTATCCCACCTCCTAATGAAGCCCTCTGCATCTGCCAATTCCAGGTCCTCCCACAGCTCTCAGTATCTCCCCTGGTCTGTAGCATGCACTTCTTACATTGTTACTTATATTTTTATTTAGGCATCCTTTCTTCTGGAAGACAGTAGGTGCTGACAAGGGAGGCACTTTGTCATACATCTATTTGTATCCCCAGTTTAAACTCAGAGCCTTTCACTGCAAGTTACCCAGGAGGTATCCTGGATATGGCGTCCCTTTCTCTCCATGGACATTTCCCATGACTTCATGACTTCATCCTAGCCCATTTCAATACTGACTAGCCCCAAGTTTTATTAAGTTCTTCTTTTCACAAAGCCAAAGTGAGCAATATCTGGATCTGCCTCTTTTTTTTTTAAGTTTATTTATTTATTTTGAGAGAGACACAGAGCGAGTGGGGGAGGGGGAGCAGAGAGAAAGGGAGAGAGAAAACCCCAAGCAGGCTCCATGATGCCAGCACAGAGCCTGACATGGAGTTCAAACCCACAAACCGTGAGCTCATGACCTGAGCTGAAGCCAAGAGTCAGACCCTCAGAAACTGAGTCACCCAGGTGTCCCAGGTCCCACTGCTGCATCTGGGCAGCCAACAGCTCTCAATTTTTAAGTTGAGATTTGCTTCGCCAGACTAGAGACGCTCAGTTCTTTTGCCTGTTCTTCATTTATTGTAGTTTCCAGACCTGTACCATCTCCCTCTCCTGGGAGCTTTCTGGTTTCCAATATCCCTCATGAAAAGTGCTGCCCAGAATTAAGTGTAATATTCAGCTATTGAATATGTGCAATCTTAGCCCAAACAGAGGGATGGAGGCACTTGAGGGAGGTCTTTTTATGTTCATTGTGATGACAAACACAACTGGATTCCAATGATCTTTGCTTAAAACAAGGAAGAAATGCTTTTTAAAGCAAGCAAGCAAGCAAGGATTTTTACCCAACCAAGGGATTCCAGTTCTAAAAAAACCCAAAAGTGTCAGAATTAGAACCACCTGGATTGCAACAAACATGGAATCCATTTTTTAAATTTTATCTCACAGCCTTTTGATGGTATAGTTGTGGTTTGTGTGTGTTCTACAAAGAAGTTCATGTACCTGGTTATCCAGGAATATGTTACGAACCAAAAAGGGAACCAGAGCAAGTTAGAAAATGAAGCGCATCTAAGCTGCAAGCTTCCCAAACCACCACTGGCTGACTCTCCAAGTACCCTAGCAGTCTTAGAGGTGCTCCAACACCCCGGCTCCCCATCTCTACACTCGTCCCCCACTCCTAAGCCTGCTTCTTGCTCCTCAAAATCTCTGAAGTTCCTTTAAAGGGCCAAATCAAGAGAATGGAGTCATCAAATTTAAGAGGAAGGCCACCAGGATCACATGATTTCCTTTTCCCCAAGCCACTCAATGTAGCAAGTAATACCTCGTTTCAGGGTTTAGAAGCCTAGATTATTTTCTCTGGTCCTTAAGGGCCTTTTATGTATCTATATAGGTTTAAGTAAGTGAATTCTCCTCACTGACCTTCAGCATACTTCTACTCCAAAAGCTGTACTACTAAGTTTACAGCAAATGAAGAAAGAAGCCTCATTTCTTTTCATCATGGAAGCTTCTGATCTCTTGTTTCTTTTTACCTCTGAGGTGTTCATTTTCTGTACCATCAATGGCAACCTTTCCCTGCCCGTTTGCTTCTATTTTCATAGAGAAAAGCAATAGCTCTGGAAGGAAAGTCCTCTAATTCCGTCAGAGAGTTTGAGGGATTTGCCTGATGTTGTACAGCCAGTTAGTCCAAGAGTGCATCTTATCTAGCACTGACTAGACTCTCAGCTGCCAGGAGGCCAGAAGAGACCAGACTGACACATTCTTCTTTCCAGATCCACACAGTGGCTGGTCTTTGGTTGATGTATCCAAGGCCACCTTAACACCATGGGTTAGGCTAGGGTCCATGATGGAAGCTTCTTAGGCATGTGATGGAAAGGACCTGTCCCTGAGCCATTCAGTGTAGACTTTGCTTGCAGAGACCCTGGTGTTCATCAGTGAATCTTGCACCTGCTCATATTCATCACCCCCTACCGCATGCATGGTGGTATTCTGAAAGACAGCAGCTGGACTTATGACAAAAAACAAAAAGACATAGCTCACAGGCTCAGTGTTTTGCTCTATCACCTGGAGTCCTAATAAATTTTCTGCCCAGGCAGGAGGTCACGGGGAACCCCCATATTCACCCAGCCTGAATTCCAGGAGCCTGTTGCTACCAACCTACACAGAACAGAAACCCACATGGTTTGGACACATAAGCTTTGGGGAATATAAATAAAATATTCAAGTGTCTAATCAAAATACTGAATTTGTTAATTAAATTATATATTGATATTAAAAGTTGGTATTACATAAAATAATGCTTAATTTAACATTTTTTTTTTCCACTTTACATTCAGTCTCCACATACATTTTCCGTCTTCATGACAATGGCCAATTTTTTTTTTTATCCTTTGCTGAGTCATCCAGAGCACATGTCTTCACGCTTCAGTTGTTTGACATATAGTACTTTTAAAAATCAAGCATGATGATGTTGCTGAAATATTTCCTCCAAACCGTAAACTTTCATAACAACAGGAATTTCCATTCATCCTATAGGTTAACAGCACAACCACTTACTTTTTTTTTGCTTTTGTGACTGTTTGGAAAATCCTACCAAAAAAAAAAAAAAAATGATGAGGGACTTCACCCAGGAATAATTGTGAAATCTGTGTCAAATTTCTATCCCTCCTTTTAAAATCTGATTTGCATTAGTTGATCTCTACAAAAATGCAAAACTAGGAGTGGCTGAATCGTTTCAGGATGTCTTTCCTAAAGAGCATTTTGTAGTTAACAAAAAAAGGAATTTGACCTGGAATATGAGTAAGTTCATGAGAACCTGAATAACATTGAGAATTCTATCTGTATCTTCCTTCTTTCTGTGAAATAACTTTAAAGGACAAAAGCTTGCTGTATAAGCAAGGAAGTCCCAGTTTATATCTATTTTCCTGGAGTGATTATTAATTGTGCCTCCTTTTATTCTCAAAAGTATCCCAGTTTGGACAGTAAGTTACATAGTTACTCTGCTTTTAGCAAGGAGCATACTATATATTGTCATTCTGGTGGCCTTGCCAAGGCATTCAACATATTGGCCATTCAGCAAATTTCCTGTGAGACTAATACCCACACGGCTGCCAGACAGAACTCAAAGGCACAGTAGCTGAAAATTAAAGCAATGCGGCTAATTATCTAAAGTGATATTACAATGTCTAAGATTCTGGTACTTTGACTGCCAGTCAACACAGCATCTGCTTCCAAAGGAAACAATTTTTTTAAATAAATTTTTAAAAGAAATCTAATTATAAGAAACTCTTTCAATTAGTTAAGAAGAGCTGCTTTGATCTGAGAACAGTGCCTTTATTATTAGTTTAATGTTTCTAAATATTGGGAGGGAAGTTGTCTTTATTAATTTTATGATTTAACCATCCATACTTGCCAAGATGTCTCAGCTAAGGCACGATTCACTTCCAGTTGACCGTCTGGCAGGCGAGTGAGCTGTGTGTAATGAATGGTGTGGGTGCAGGTGGAGCAGGTGCCCCCTGCACCCGAGCTCTGGGTCCCTGAGACCCCCAGCAGACGTGCAAGAGAACTTCCCTCGCTTTTTGTGGGTTGGGCTGCCTGCACAATGCCGATGCTTGTGCAGAGACTGAAGAGGACGTATCTGTGCAAATCCACTCCCACTCATCAGAAAATCACGTTGAGCACCAGCTCACCTCCTGGGAGATCAGGAACTTCATCTTCCAACGTAAAATCTGCCATGCAAGGAAAAACCCCGCCAAACAAAAACTCAAAAACTTGCTGGTGAACGCTATCTTCTTCTGTATTTCTCTATTCCTGCCTCTAATGGTTGATTGCCTGAGTGTAAGGAAATCAGCCCAGGTCTGAGACACATGTACCCCAGAGTTAAGGCATTTATCACAATGGATGTGGGATATGGTTTGCATTTAGAGGGTCACTAAATAAAACTGCTTATCCTTAAATCACCTATGATATTTTACATTACTCATGGCCCAAGGTCTCATGACAGTTGGCGAGATATGAGCTCTTTCTGTGTGTCCAGCTTTGGGCAGCCCATCTCCCCAAATCCACGGATAATGCAGTGAAAAAGGGGTCTTGTCGAGGGGAATGTCTCTCAGGCATCCCCTCTCCTCAGCTATATAAGCGTCTCGCTCAGCTGCTTAGCAGCACAGGGAAGGTTCTAATGGGACACTGTCCTGCAGACACACTGGCTCCATAGAGAACATCCATCCTGTCTGCCAAAGCTCTAATATGATTTTCCCTGCAGTGAGGGGGTTCTGAACAGAGAATAACCAAAGGATGGCTGTCCCTTAAAACAACCAGGACCTCAAAGCCTTTGCCCCAGCCCCACACTGTGAAGAATAAAGAGAAAAGAAATATATCCGACATCTCTCCTGCAGTCTCTGAATTTCTAAGACAATGGCACCTTCAGCCTTTCTTCTTGAAAAGAGTTTTCCCCTTCCAACCATTTTCCTGTCCTGACCAAGAACACGATGGGAGAAACTGGGAAGGTGGGAGGGAGGAAGGCCCAGCTATTGAGGCCCGTTCTATTTCCTCACCACCTTTTATGTCCTGGTGGCCGTTCGTGCTTCCTTCAATGATATTCCCATGCCTTCCAGGGTTTCTTCTTTGAGTGGAAGCTGAATTAAGAGGGTAGAATATGAAGCCAACTTTGCCAAGTGCCCTTGAAAGGTGAGAATTGATTTTTATGCCTCGGCCCCCTTCTCCTACTGGCCTTTCTAGACACATTGTTTCTACTCAAATGTGTCAGGGACATCCTCAACGTGGGGCTGTGGCCAAGGGGTAAGACATAGATACATATGGCCCAAAGCCCACAAGGTGATCGGCAACCTTGTCCCCTGCACTCTCCACTGGCCTGAGGCCTTGGCTGTCTTTTGTAGCCTATTCCTGTGGAATGTTGTCTTGGCCTCCCTTTCATGCCAACCACTAGCCTCTCTGTCTCCTGAAGTCCCAGGACCACAGTGACCTTGCCAATGGCTTGGCCTTCCAAGTCTGAGGCTGTGCTGCTTGGCTTGAAGTTGTGCTGTGGTGAGCGCTCACAGCCTCCTCTCTCTGCTCTCAGGCCACTGGCTTCCTCGCCTGCTGCTGCACCTCCCAGGAGGCCTAGCGGAGTTGCTGGGAAAAACTCAGGTCCACACCACCCAAGCCGCAGCTCCGCCTTCACTTTTGGTTCAGAACTGCACCAGTGTTATGTTGATCCAGAGTTGTTTCTCTCTCTCTCTCTCTTTCATTTTCTGATCCTGACTACAGACCAATAAAAAGGAAATTTTACCAGATGATGCTTTTTTTTTCTATTTTTTATTTTTTAATGACCAGATTGTACCTGCTAGTTCTCAAGAAAAACTCAACTTCTCAGAAAGCTTTTAAGATACTTTCTTTGAGTGACATTTTTCATCTTGCAAAGACTACAGACTTTACTCAAACAGATTTTTATCTTTTTTTTCTGGGGTTTGATGTGGAAATCTCACTAAGTTCTTCCATCTAGAGTATGTCAGTATTTGATTGAAATGCTAGTTTGAAGGCTTGCCCGTTAAACCATTTCTCCTTGCATCCTTTTAAAATTAATGCGTACTTCTAAAACTAATGATGTATTTAACATTGGAAATAAGCTAAACCTGAAAACTCACAGAGCGTTTCAAATAGATGCAGAAGATCGCCACCTTGTGGCCACTGTGGAATCTGCCACTTGGACTTGTGCTGGTTTGTCACCGGGTTTGGGGCCCTGCCGCTAATGAAAATGGAGGCCTTCTAATGTGATCTTTTCCCATGCAGTTCACATCCTAATCCTGATTCTTTGCGGGTCCACTTGTGGAGACTTCCTGCAATTTGGAGAAAGGTGTCAATTCAAAGTGGCCTCAGTGGTCTAGTTGAAGGATGCCTTTTTGGTCCTTTAACTTGGTTTCATAAGGAAAGGGAACAACTTCAGGGGACCCCAGCTCTTTGTTTTCTTCAAACCCTATATGCTCTTATCCCTGTATTTTTTTCTCAAAATGTGCCCTAAGGGGATACATGTACCACCATCCTGAAGATTATATTTAAAAAGCAGGTCTGGGCACACTTACGCTAAAACCTAAGAATTGGAATGTATAGGGATAGGTTCTGGCATTTGCATTTTTAACAAGTTTCTTAGGTGATTTTTTTTTTATGTTTGGTTTATTTTTTGAGAGAGAGAGAGAACATAAGCGGGGGAGGGGGGCAGAGAGAGAGGGGGACAGAGGATCCAAAGCAGGCTCTGCACTGACAGGCTGACAGCAGCAGGTCTGATGTGGGGCTCAAACTCAGAACCGTGAGATGATGACCTGAGCCCACCAAGTCAGACGCTCAACTGGCTGAGCCACCCAGGAGGCCCTCTTAGTTGATTTTTATACACATTAGATTGCTAACAGTGCTGCATTTTAGTCTGTGCAAAAAAGAAATTAGACAGGGATCTAACGAATTAAACAGTTTGACCCTGAGGAGTCTCCCTTAGGCCCTGGGAGGGAGGGAATTTGGAACAGAGGAGAACTCAGACACTAATGCTGTTCCAAAGCTCCTGCCTACCTGAATGTTTGCTGTTTGAACAAAGACGCCATTAAAGACTGCAGTGACCTGTGACTTCAGCTGGACCCTCTAAACAAGAAGCCATCATCTACCAAAAGAGTGACCCCCCTATTTAGGGCGCCTCCCTCAGCTTGTATGGGAAGCAGCGAAAAGGAAAAAGGAGAGGCTACCATGCTCCCTGTGTCCAGCCCTCCAGAAGCTCCTCACCAGGTAGTCATGGATGTGGAACCCAGGCTGGGGCAGGAGACAGGACACCAGCTTCCGGTCCTGACTCTCCCACTGATTAGCTGTGTGGACTTGGGCAGGTCACTGGCTTCAGTTGTCCTCATCTATAAAATGGAAGTGGTTGGATGACCATTATGGAATTTCTTCCACTGCTAACCAGATCTTGTAATGTTGAACTTTCAGGGGAAGAGGACTAGTCTTTGCTGTTGGCAAGAATCCATTCTTAAGGAGTGTCACAGTGAAAGATGAGATCCTTTGTCAACATGAAAATGACAAATAACAATAATAAATAACACACTTCTGCATTGTCAACTCTCTGTGGGAAAAAACTTCAGCACTGGGCCAAGAGATCTCCAAATTTCCCCACAACCCTATGATCTCCTCATTTCCTCTCCCCTCCCCCCACTATAACCCAAAGACTTCAGCTCACCCTGTCATCACAGACTCCCTTCCTGTGCCCACCCTTCACCCCAGGCCTCTGGTGAATGGATCCACTTCCTACCTGAGAACTTATTTTAGAGGGCACTGAAATGGCTGCGAGGGATTGTCTAGTCAGAGATTATCCGGCCCATCCTTCTTATTATCTTATTCAAACTCTCCACCACCAGGTGCCACTTCTCTGTGATTCCATCACTACCTGGGTAACCTGGCTCAGTTCTTAACGCGTGATGTGATAATCAATCTGCATGCCTGTGGCCCTAGATGTAAGACCTATGTCTACCACACAGTGAATATTCAATAAGCATTTTATTGAATAAATGAAGCCAAGAATGAAAAGTGAGTAAACGAATACACTAAAGAGTTAAGGAGATGGAAGCTGATTATTATACAGAAGCTTCACACCTATTCTCCACACAAGCATGGATGAAGGAAGGCCTGGGTCCAGACTCGATGGGCCCTGAAGTATTATGGGGAGAACCCAGGAATGGAGGTCTGTGCTTAGGGTTGAAGAAACATGGGGACTTATCACAACATTGATTGTCAAAGCACAAGTCACAGACCATTGGAGGATTGTGAAATCAATTTAGTGGGTTCAGACCAACATTTTAAAAGGAAATAGAACAGAATCAAATTAGAAAACATTTCTTTTGGTAAGAGCAAGTACATTTGATGGAACTTTTGTTTTTATAAGTATATGTGTGTAAGGGCACCTGGGTGGCTCAGTCGGTTAAGGGTCTGACTTCGGCTCAGGTCATGATCTCACGTTTCATGAGTTCAAGCCCCACGTCGGGCTCTGTGCTTACAGCTCGGAGCCTGAAGCCTGCTTCGGATTCTGTGTCTCCCCCTCTTTCTGCCCCTCCCCTGCTTGTGCTCTCTCTCTGTCTCTCAAAAAATGAATAAATGTTAAAAAAAACTTTTAGAAGTATATGTGTGTATACATATATATGTAATCACACACACATATATAATGATGTAAAATATGTTTCTACATATTGTGGTCAAAAAATATAGAAGCCACTGATTTAGGAAATGCCATCCCTATATACTTCATTGACTCCATTTGAAAAAACAACTTACCTTATGGTATGACTTCCATTTATTGGAATAGGTGGCCCCATTTATAAGCAAATGCATACGGAGTCAATAACTCTTTTGAGAGATCAGTATATTTTCTAATTATATGAAAGTATAATTACCTGATCTTACCTAATTTTAATTAAGTTCAGAACAGGTAAAATCCTTCTTATATATTATTATTATAAGAAATTTTCTCTGAAATAAGGGTCTTCCCCTCTGTTTTTGCTTTGGTGTCTACCCCTGTGTTACCTTTCTAGGCTGTCAGCATGACACTAGGTCTCCCCTCTTTCCCATAAGGGTAAAAAAAATCCATTTTCTAAGGGTTAGTGAAAAGAAGTGATGAAAGCAAATTAAAAACCTTAAATTCTAAAGCCAGACTTAAAATCTATCCAAATATCTCAGTGGGAAATCACAGTGGAAGATGGGATGCTAAAATTAAGATCACAAAGGAAAGAAAATAATCACTGACCCTGTCATGAACTAGAACCCAAGCACATAGGATCCTTTATGCCATATTTTGTCCTCTTCCATCGGACAAATGGCCAAATGTTAGGCTTTCCCTGGTTTGGCTTTATGATACTGTCCCCATTCTTGTCTGTTGACATCATGTGGGATTGTCACCACCACTTTAGTACAAAGAATCTCCTACAATGTCTAACATGGAGGTTTTGAAATGGTGATCACCAGGCACCCCAAACCCAGACATGTGCTGAGGTAAAATGGCTTAGTGTTTGAAAAATGTTACATTGAACTTAAGAATCAGAAAGCTTCATTTAAAAATTTGGAACCTGGCTTCTGTTAGAAAATAAAAATATTAGGCATTATACCACCCACATTGCTAAACAGGTACAATTGTTTTAAACCTTGACCTATGGAATCCCTGTGTTTTGAAATAATAGTTTCCTTTGTAATCTTATGTATTTTATTTCATTTAAAAACAGCATCCTGGGGCGCCTGGGTGGCGCAGTCGGTTAAGCGTCCAACTTCAGCCAGGTCAGGATCTCGCGGTCCGTGAGTTCAAGCCCCGCGTCAGGCTCTGGGCTGATGGCTCGGAGCCTGGAGCCTGTTTCCGATTCTGTGTCTCCCTCTCTCTCTGCCCCTCCCCCGTTCATGCTCTGTCTCTCTCTGTCCCAAAAATAAATAAACGTTGAAAAAAAATTTTTTTAAATAAAAAATAAAAATAAATAAAAATAAAAACAGCATCCTGAGAAGGGATCTGGAAGTTTCACCAGACTGCCAAAAGGGCCAATGGCCTGATAAAGGTTAAGAACCCCTAGTCTATGGCCAACCAGCAGCTGCTCCTTTTACCCATAATTGGCCATAGTTCTCATCAGTCTCTACTTGCTCCGAGGCCACGCATCCATTTCCATTTTCCACTGCACTGATGCTTTTCCCAGTGTCATGAAATACTTCCCTGTGTTCATATCTCTTTCAAAAGTTGGGGGAAAAATCGAGCCAAGACAAGAGAGACTCGAAATTCTAATACTAAGCTGCCCCACTTGTTTATGCTGCCTCAGTGGTCTCTCTCCACAGGGGTTATGTTCACCATCAGTGAACATTGGAGCACAGCCACTGACCAATTGGAATGGATATTAGTTGTAAACAGGTGATTCAGATGCACGCCCGTGTGAACTTCAGCCCTGTGCCTGGAGTCTTTTTTATGGCTGCCCAGTGGGCTTCTCTAGCTCTCTGGACATTATTCCCTGCTGCATCCTCCCTTCTTCCTGGAATATCAAGGCATGGCTGGGGGGGGGGGGGGTGGTAATGTTTAGCACATGCTTGGGAGTGTCAATACTAAGAGTATCCTGGGGAACAGGGCAAACCAACTCCTTTTCTGTTTCTCCTTTTCAGCAAAAGAGCAGAGGTGCTACCTCGACCCGAATGTCTGGTCTTTGGACGTGAGAGTGCGTGGAGCTGGTCCAAATAATGCCCATACTTGTGTTACACAGTGCCATTTACACAGCTCTCTCCCTGGACTCTCCTCCTCACCCCAACCTTTCTGAGGAAAGGAAAGGAATCAAACCCACTTTGCAGAGGAGGACCAGTGAAGTTCAAGAGATGTGAGATGCAAAGTCAGAAGAAGGGCACAGACTTTTTGACTTTTAGTCTATGTGAACACCCATGGGGGGAAACAAAACACCCTCTTCTCAGAGAAAGTGACTTTTGGGGAACTGCACAGCAAGTGTTTAATAAGTGGTTTTTTAGTTGAATGCATTAATGTTTTAGCAGAGCACGACTGGGCATTTCAAGTAAATCTAGTCTCTTCCCAATAGCCACCTTAGCCTTTATTGCCAATTACAGAAAGACAGGCAGACAGACAGACAGAGACCTGGGATCTTACAAGGGAGCTGGGCTTTTCTTGTGTCAGTAAAATGTTGTATTTTATTTTCCTTTTAAAATTATAGCACAGTAAAATTGACTTTTTTCTTTGGCATACAGTTCTATGAATTTTAACGTATGTATAGATTTGTGTAACCACCACCTTCTATACATAGATCCATCACCCCAAAAATCTCCTTAATGCTAGCCCTTTGAAATGATTTTCAAAATAATTATACTGGTGTACACATAAATGAAAATCTACAGGGATAGTTGTAAAATGAAGTATGCATTTTCTTTTTTTTAACCTTTATTTATTTTTGAGACAGAGAGAGACAGAGCATGAACAGGGGAGGGGCAGAGAGAGGGAGACACAGAATCAGAAGCAGGCTCCAGCTCTGAGCCGTCAGCCCAGAGCCGGACGCGGGGCTCAAACTCACGGAGCACAAGATCGTGACCTGAGCTGAAGTCGGATGCTTAACCGACTGAGCCACCCAGGCGCCCCTGCATTTTCTTTGAAGATAGAACTTGTGTGTGTGTGTTTTAAAGGATTTTTTAAATATTTGTTTATTTATTTATTTTTTGAAAGAGAGAGAGAGCAAGCCAGGAAGGTGCAGAGAGAGAGGGAGACAGAAATCCCAAGCAGGCCCCACCCTATCAGCGCAGCAGCCTGAAGAGGGGATGGAACCCACTAACTATGAGATCATGGAACCCAAATCAAGAGTTGGTGGCCCAACCTACTAAGCCACCCAGGCAACCCTAGAGGATTTGATTTCCTTCCACTTTTGAGGATATAATAATTATTGAAAAAGAATCCACACAGGCCCTTGTTGAAGAGGCTGTTCAATACTTTTTTAAAGCAGGGGCGCCTGGGTGGCTCAGTGGGTTGAGCATCCAACTCGTGATTTGGGCTCAGATCACAGCTCTGCCGAGTGTGGAGTCTGCTTAGGATTCTCGCTTTCTCTCCCTCTGCCCTTTCTCCTGCTCGAGAGTGCATACTCTTTCTCAAAACAAAACAAATTAAAATAATTTTTCAAAGCAAAATGATGGTTTGATTGTTTTCAGGTTGTAACAGAAGACATCAGAGCATACTGTGAACAGTGGGGCAATGCCTGAGGAGAGTTGTAGCCTCTGAAGGAGGCCTCTGTGCATTCCCCTTCCCCATCACCCAGGGGAGGGCCTTCACCCTCCCCACCTCCTGAGTCCGCCCTCACTCTCAGACCCCGCCCCCACTCGCTTAGGCTCCTGGCTTCTCTCTAGCTTCTTTCTCTCTTCCCCTCATGCCTCCATCCCTGTATCTCACCCTGCTGGCCTCTACCTTCTTGTCACTCTTACATCGCTGGCAAGTATGATGGGAATGGAAGAGTCTATTGACAAAAGGGAAAGGATTTCCTTTTTCCCTCCCACTAAAACCTCCCCCAGTACAGACTTATGTTCACCTAACATTCCCTGAAATAAAGGACACCTGTCCACACTGCCCACCTGCTCTCCAGCCAGCCAGACTAAGCAGCACACTTCCCAAAGACACATGGGCCACAGCCATGCCCAAGCCTTCCAGCCTGGCAGCCTGCTCTTTCTTCTCAGCTCAGTCCGCTCAGTCTCTCCTCGGCTTCTCCCCTTAGAAAGAAACTGAGGCTACAAGTAGAGACAGAAGAAAGGAGAAGTACAACTGAGTACTGATAAAAAGGCAGCTGAGGCTCACACAGTGATTTCCTATTGAGAAAAAAAAAAAAAAGACACAGTGCCACGTTCCCTGCCCTCTCTAAAAACTGACATAGACAGTATTCATGCAATCCAAAGGGTCTTATTTAACAAGACCTCTGAATTCTGTAGATAATTGCATTCTTGCAAGTATTGTTGCAGGTAGATATTTTATGGAGTTTGCAGAAAGCAGAACTTTCAGTGACGAAAACCAGTGTCTTTTGAATAATGCTTAATATGGCACCACAGAAAAAAAGTTGTTTACTAGATGTTTTCTATTGGTTATGACGCACTCTAGTTGTACGTGACTTCAATGAAAAAGAGAAGAAATAAATGAATCACTGCTTTCTCATTTTTTGTACACCATTGCGATATCCATATGGGGCTGCACATATTATGTTCATCTGAAGACCATTCTGTGTGTATGTATATAAATACATACATACATAATATATATATTTAATAGACAACAACTATTTTCAAAGAGTGTAAGATTAAAAAGAAAAAAAAAACAAAGGTAGAAAATGAACGGTTTGTTCTTGACAGAGAAATGTACGGGAGCTTGATGTAATCAGGGGATTGCAACTCAGTGATGAAACTGCCAGTAAATAAAAAGCGCTTGAGAATCTTAATTAGTTTTTGGACTTAAAATTAGTTCTCCATATATGGGAATGAACTCATCCCACAGGCCTAAATCAGCTTTTAAAAGTCCAAAAACAACAACCCTAAACCAGGTGTTGGGGGTATGAACTTTTCGCAGTTTCAACACTCAGGCATACAAATATTTGACTTTCTCTATGTTTCTGTAGTAAGTGGTGTTAGCTTTTGAGTCCCCGTTTCAACTTGGTGGCAGGAGTTTTAAGTTTTCCCATTTGAAGTAAAACTCTGTCACTTCTGGAGTTAAAAGCTGTGTTTTGGGTAAACTGTTAATTCAAGTTTCTTCCCGCTCTCACTTCCTTCCAGGAGAGATGTGAGTCCCACAAAGGCTTATGTATTGTCGAGAGAGGTGAATTTAATAGCTTAAATATGTTGTTCTATTATTCGCGAGGTACTTCTGGGTCACCTTTACTATAAAAGTGGAGAATATTTTTTAAATAAAGTTAGGGCACACTCCATAAAAGTTTTACAACTCACTTAAAATCATAGACGAGCTGTGTATTTCAAGATGAAGATTTAAACTCTGGTTATTTAGCAGGGTCTGGGGAGGCAGGAATTGCTGTGTCAACTAATGTTGTGCTCTATATTTCATTACCGCCTTTATGTTTTTTTAAATACCTCAAGAATAAAGTTTATTTAAAATGTCACACTTTGCCAGCAGCACATTATATCCATAGAATATACTGGTACCATTGCCATTACTCTTATTTATTACAGTAGATTAGTTATGGACCCTCTGCCATAATATCTTGGCTTATTAACATACTGCATACTAAAAAGTGTAATGAATGGCCCTGTAATGAGCAGTTACAAAGTCTAGTCACTCATTCTTCTGTGGCTCTCCTCTTTGTGCAGAAGGAAAATTTGAAGTGGATTGGACTTAAGCCTGAACCATCACCTACCTGATTCAGCTTGTGAGGTGAGGAGGGAAAGGGTTCCTCTCAACACTTAATTACTGAGAAATCCTTGGGTTCCCTCCAGGGTTAGAGAGGAGGGCTAGCAATCATCAAAGTTGCCCGAACTAATCTCAAGTTCAAGTTCCACAGGAAGAGGGGGTGGGCTTGGGTCATCCAGACGTAGACCTACAGCATTTATCATACTTAGTTTTTAAAAACAAAATGGCAGAAACACACCAATGATGTAAAACTCACTGCATCACCTGCTTCACAAGAATTTTTTTTGCTGACATAAATTGCCCATCAACTTCTGCATAAGGTGAAACCTTTAAGAGAAACCTTGATCCCTACAAGATACTCAAAAAATACCAAGACTCTCAAAGAAGGTCTTCATGGGAAGGACTGATGAAAAATCTTTTCTCAACTCACATTAACAAAAAAAAAGAGATCTGCCATCTTAAAAGATGCTTGTTCATTTCTTTTAAATGGCCATAAGCAAGATGAATTAAACGATGCTCAGAAGATTCCTTAGAGAATAGGAATGCAGGTACTTTTATCCATAGGGCTGCTAGCCCAAGTTTTCTGCCTCTTATAAATCAACTTGGCCGGGCATTCTGAAACACGGTATCCCCATAGAGCCTAAGGATCCTTTTGGAATATAAGCATTATTTTCCAAAGAATCTGTGGCCTGACAGTCAGCAACCAAATTTCCCCAGGAAAGTCAATGGTTTGGGTGTTTTGGAATGGGAGATGTGGTGGAATTTGGTACGATTCTTTTGAGGTGCTGCTTCTGTGTTTTTGGTATTAGAGACTACCTGCATCCACCCGGAGCCAATTATACAAGGCACATGTCTTATGTTTCATTGCTTAGTTTTATGCTGTGCACCAGCAATTTGCTAACCACGATCCTGATGAAATATAGCTGTGCAGCAAAGGGAACATTGATTATCAGAAACACATTTCATTTCCGACATTAAGGAGGGGGGAGTCCAGATTAACTATACTTTTACTAAAATATGGGGTGCAATTGGAACACTGTTAAGGAAACTGTGGCTTTAGCGTGGATGCTGGGAAGCCCATCACAAAACTTCCCTATCTTCCGGCTTCATGCTGCAGCAAGGCCCGCTCTCCAGAGCCTGTCACTGCTTGCTGAGCTCCAGGGAGTCGTGTGGATGGGGTTGTTCTAGGACAGGCAATCGTCGCTTGATGGGCTCCCCTGCTTAACTTTCCTAATTGACTCTGCCAGACTGTCCTGGAAGACTGGCTGCTACCCTCACCCATCCCTCCGGTAGCCTGGCTCCTGATGACGGCAACGTCTTCAGAGACCCCTTGCCGGTTCAGAGTTGGGCCTCAGAGCCTCAGTTCCAGGCTTGTCAAGCAGATGCGCGGTAAAGGCTGCAGCCAAGTGCATAGCATGTTTTCCTAAGTGGAAAGAGTGTATTAGAGACAGAACATTACTTAACAGTAGGTGGGCAGTTCATTCCTAAACAACTCGGTTCCTCCCCATCAGGGACCCTGCAGGCTGTCGGCTCTTTGTCGGGTGTCAGAGGGAGAGGCAGCTCTTGCAACCGTTAGACACAGGCCGTGGCTACAGAAGACAGTCTCTCCAGAAGCCTCTGTCTGTGACTTTCCTACGTAAACAATATACAACAAACCCCATGGGCTTATCTTCATACAAGCAAGCGGAACAAAACCTTCCTTCACATTCATATGCTGGTTTGCTGTTCCTCCTTTAGGTTTACTGCTGTGTAAAGGTGTTTTTGTCCAGATATGCAAAGATACCTAGAAGGTTCACAGATGGGCACCCTCTCCTTCTCGGGAAAATGAACTAATATTGAGTGCTTCTTGCCATCCAGAGACTCCGCACCCATAATCTCATCTCTACCTCATCAATCACATCTATCCCAAGCCTGCTGGCATCCAACACAAGGTTATGCTTCTGTTTTTATTCTTTCAAAATGACAGCGAGAGACAGGGAGAGGGACAGGGAGAGGGAGAAGGAGAGGGAGTCAAAAATGGTGTCTTACCATCTCCCCTTACTAATCCTCTCCACTCCAGGCCTTTCCACATCTGAACGAAATATCTGACCCTTCTCAGCCGGACCCACCCCTAACATCTGTGGGGCCTGGGCAAGACTGCGACTGGAGATCCATGTACCATATGTCTAAATATTTAAAAGTTAGAACATATCTCTAAACACAGACACTTCATGCCTGCATCAGATATATTCACCGAGACTTATGTATAAGAACCAATTAAAGTAGCATAAACTGGAAACGGTGTAAATGTTCAACAATGGGGCATTTTGATTAATTATAGTATCCATTCATATAATAGAATAACAATGAGCTATTAAAAATTGTTAATAATATAGAAAAATGTGAATTACTCTTAAGTGAATAAACATTAATAAAGTATCTTTGTAATTACTCTTGTTTAAAGTCTATGTATGCATGAAAAATTATATATCCAATAAAATTATAATAGTTGCTATCTCGAGTAGTGAGCTTATTATGAATAATATTTATTTTCTTGTATGTGTTTTTACCATTTTTCAAAAATGCTATAATAAATGAAATACATTTTTAATGAAAATATTCATATACTTTAATAATCCCATTTTTAAGAATCTTTTAAGGAAAATTAACATATGGTTAAAGATCACAAGGGAATTCATCACAATGTTATTTATAAAAATAAAAATTGCAAATAACTAAAATTCCAAGAACAAAGTAATAGTTACAGTTATGGAAAAAATACAATAAAATATTATAAAGATCCAAAGAAAAGAAATGCTCAGACAAAATGTTACAGGAAAAGCAAAAGTGAATTTAAATGATTTCTGCAACATAACTTGCTTCAGTATTTAAAGTTACAGCATTGTGGTGGAGACAAAAGTTCCTTTTGACTGTGCACATGTTTCAAATACCTTAAAAGGGGAAACCTTTGAAACTTCCTCATGTTTGCTATTTTTAATTGTTCTCCCTATGTGACAAGAACCACAGGGGTGCTCAGGAAAGTGAAGGCGAAAATACCCAAAGGATAAAGAATGCATTCACTGAGTAAAGTAAAAAACAAACAGTCAAACAAAAAACAGGATTCTTGGTTTGAGCTCTGACAAAGGAAGAAGAATATACATGACCACAGCCAGGGATGGGGAAAGGCCACACGATTTTAATAAGGAAAGGAAACCTGTGGTGTCTCCAGCTCCAGAAAATAGCCCAACCCACCTCTAACCCCGCCCCAGTACCACCTATGCCTACCCTGGGATCTTCTAATCGGTTAGAAAATTTGTCACTCATCAAGTAAATATTATTGGGTGACGTGATAGACAGGACAAGAAAGGTGGGAATCTGTTTCAAGTATGTCTATTGAACTATTTCCCTCCCTCTTTAGAGAAACTACTCCTTCTCTCCCTCCCTCCAGATCGGTGTTCTGTCATTTCACAGGATGCTTTCCCACAGTGATTGGCTGGGTGGTGGCTAACTTACCCAAGTTTAGCCAATCAATGTGACTCATTTCCTCCGGCTATTTCAATTGACCAAAGTGTGGTCATGTGGCCCAAAACAGGCCAATCGGACTTGTCTCTTGATTTTTCCAAAACCTGGATAGGAAAAGAGAGCTGCTTCCCTCCAGTTAGAGAGCTGGGAAGGTGTGAGCCTGGAAGCCGCAAAGAGCCAGTTAAGAAGCAGAGTAGAAAATGGGACAACAAGCAGAGATACTCCGAGACACAAGGTGGAGAAAGAGTCCTGCTGGCGTTCAAATCCCTGTTTCAGTCCTCCCTAGTTAACCACTTCTTCTGTTCCTCTGGCTGTTTGGTTACAGGAGCCGTTACCTTCCAGCTGGTTTCTGCCACTTGAAACCTCCCCAGTGCAGGCGCCTAGCATTGCAGAGCTCGGTGTTAAATGGTAGGATACGGGGATGGATAAGAGAGCCTCCTAGGGCTCGTGAAGCGGGTAGGTGCAAGGTCAAATGATTTAGCAAGATAGTGAGGGAGCTGATGTTGCATTGGGGGGACCTTATTGCACTTTCTCTCAGCTTTAAGCACCGTCCCCTCCCCCTTCGCTCAACATAAACTCATCCAGTATTTCCCTCCAGTCTGTGGACTTTAAAACTGAATGGATGCATGCTCGTTCTTCTTTCCTCCTTAATTTCATCCATATTACAGGGCAAATTAAAAGGGAGGATCCCACTTATGCCCATAACTGTGAAAATGCAACGTGTATTTGATGGAAAGATTCCGGACAACCACAAGATGGGGCTGTTAACGCAGGGAAAGTAGAATTTTATGGAGCACGTGGAGAGGAAGCAGTGTTCTCCAACATCCGGGATAGAACTTTGAAATGTTTCCTCTCTAAAAAATAAGAAAAACGTGTTTTGTGAACGTATATGCTGCTAAACTTTTTATAAAATCAAGGCGCTGCTTATAACAAATTTAGGGAGTACTCCTTAAAAAAGCCTACTGATTCCTTTTTGAGGAGAAAATACATGGTTATTACATTAGATCTTTTCCTTTCAGAGATTCTGGCTACATCAAAGTTGTTTACTTGTCTTCCCCTCCCCCCTTCCTTTCTTCACTCCAGTGTCTCTTTCTGTGAAAGGCCACAATATAAAATGGAAATGCATTGATTTATTTTTTTGTTACAGGCTTCCAGGTCCTCTGTATTCAATTTCGAAAACAAATGCATGGCATTTGACCTTTTCTATCAATATGCTCTTGTTTCCGGCTCTCTTCATCCTCAATCTAAATGAAATCATTTTGACCTCACTACTTCTATTCCCTTCAGGTTTATAGTTTGAAGATCTGGACAACTCTGGGTGAATAATGATAACGTGAGATTGCCACTCTCTCAGAAAAATCCAAAAGAGACTTCCGTCTCCCCCTTTTGAGGGAGAGTCCCCTCGGTATGCTTTTGCCTTCTCAGAAAGGACAGGGATTAATGGGACCAGGTGACCATAGGGGGCAAGGAGCTGGAGAGTTCCAGTCCCCTTGCCCTGGGAGGTGCACGAAGCAGGGGGGTCTGGGGAGCAAAGCTGGGAGAAGGCACAGAGACCAGGCCTCCCTCCTCCTCCACAGCACCAGACGGTCTGTGTTGCACTAACTTAAAACTGGGAACGTCCTGTTGAGAAATGGAAAACCTAAAAATAGGCCTGCAGAAAGTACTTTGACCTTGGCTTGAAAGTCAGCCCAGTGCTATGACAAGAAAGACCTTTTCCATGAAGATTATGTTCTTAAAAGCCATATTTCATCTGCACACAGCCTCTCAGTAAAACCACTCATAGAAAATGTGCATCTTGGCTATCCTTCAACTGTAAAATCATTATATTTGGCTCTGGTTATTCTGGACATTAGATGTCTATGTCAGGGTTTCTTTCCAAAATTCCTCATACAAAATGTTGGAGGTTATAATCTGGATTAATAGTGACATTTAAGCAAATCTGCTATTGCTGTATGTATCCAATACTTAATGATTTTTGGAAAGAATTCAAGGACAAGGCAAGAAAAATGTTGCATTCAAGTAATACAGAATGTACATGTTTTACAATTAACTACAATAAACTACTAACTTGTCTTGAGGAAATCTATCCAGGGTACCAAGAGAATGTATGTATTTTTAAGTTTTAGTAATTAAATCCAAAATTAAAGGGTACTGTCCTATAATTTCTTACATATGTTGGAATTAATAATATCTGAAAATTTCAATATCAAAGAACTTCAGGGGACCTTCAGATGTATTCCATATATATTTCAAGGATAACTTAAACCATGATTTTTTAAAAAGCCATTAAACGGGGAAAAAAGAACACTTTTATATACTTGGGTAACTTTCTAAGGAACAGCTGCCACCAATTAAACAACACATACTTTTTAAAGACTCCTGGGGGGGTTCAGTGCTCCTTTAGTGGACTGACAAATCTGGAAAAATGGACTCCATTAGCTATTACAAAATTATTGAAAGGATATTTGAAATGGCATTTAATACCTGCAAAGACAGCAACAATCGGTGGTTTAAAGTTTCACTGTAAAGATTGGTAAATAACACTGATTACAGGTCTTATTCGAACAGAAAATAATGAATATGTGATGAAAGGAGAATAATGATCCAAATTGCTCTTAATCTTGGAATTGTGCCTATTGATTGGCCTAGAAATAATGGTGCTAAGCGCACGGTAAGAAAGCCAAGTGCTTGAGAAAGTCATTAACTTTGGGGGAACAGGATATCCCTTTCATTGTACTTGTACAGCATTTTATTGAATAAACTCTCCAAACAACTGTGTAGTTTGGGACACATTTTAGTGTTAACCCAAGTCAAATAACATTTTCCTCCACTCCGCCATAACTTATAAAAGCTATTTAAGTATTCATTATAATTCATAAAACATTTGCTGAACACCTACTGTATACCTGGCACACAAGAGAATCAAATGACCAATTTAGTGTTCCAAGAGATAATTGCTAATCTCCCATGGGCTTGTTTCTAATAAGCTAAAGAAGCAATGGCCTCAAATCAGTATATTTACGCTTTCGACTGGCATTCCTGAAAGACTCTAGCAAATTTCATGAACAAACATATTTATAAGTAAGAAACCATGTTAAAGAGACACACAATGGGTTTTGTAATTGTAATTTCTCCTTTCTAAGAAAAGAATTTTGAATTTGAAATGTCCTTGTTTCCCATTAACCTGTCTTGAGGACCCATCTATCGAATTAAAGTTAAATTTGCATTCTTTTTAATCCATTTTTGAGACCTTAAGCATATTCTTAGAACCTAATGTTGACCATTGGTTGTACAATTATGTGGTAACACATAGGCTTCTGATTGATGAAAATACAAGTATGTAAAAAAGTCATGCTCCTCAGCAAACATGTGGCCCAAGGAACGCTAGTCAGTAGTAAGGATTGCCAGGTGGGGGCGGCAGAGAGCACCTTGGGAAGACACTGGTAAACTGAGGCCCTCAAGACACCGTGGTTGCCAGGGAACCCTCAGGACACCAAGCACTGGGCAAGATCAATCTGTTGTGAGGAAGTCAGCTGAATAGAGAGGCTAGTAACAGGAAGCACGAGCCAGGAGAAACAAGGAAAGGGAACAAGAGAGGGCTGAATGCAAAGAGGAAAGAGCTTGGGCTTTGAAGTCACAAAAACCTGACTTCTGACACTTACCAACTGTGTCACCTCAGGCAAAGGACTTAATCTCTCAGGGTTGGTGCTTTTCATGTGTAAAATGAGTATAATAATATTATATTACCACCTTGCAGAATTATTACAAGGTTGTAAGATGATGCACATTAAGTGCTTGGCACATTGCCTAACAGTATACAGAAAGGGCTTAACAAATGTTGTGAGCTATTATAATTTACTGCTGCTGCTGCCAGAGAGGCTGGCAAAGTGGAATGAGTGCCAGCCTCAGAGAAGGAAATGAATGGGTGCTCACAGACGTCCAAGTCTAGGGGATGAAGGAAGCAAGGCAAAGGGAGTCAGGAGGGTTAGGGCTCTCCTAACTGCTCTTTGAGTTGAGCCAATGGCTTTTGTTTCATAAAAATCGTGTACACTTAAATCTTTCCACTAAGGATGTCCACCTGTCCCCACAATCCCTTATAGATACCTTTGAATCCAGCCATTTGAAGTAGCTGCTCTGGAAAGAAAACCTAGTGTCGTGTCTGATCGAGACCCAGTTATATTACAAGTGCATTTATTAAATAAGAATGGAAATGAGAATGGGTCTTGCAGATACACATGGTAGGGCATCCACTAAGAAGAGATTGCTTTTTAGCTTGTTTGCCAAAACAACTGATTCTTGGGAGTTGCCTTTATTTTGTATTTACGTGAATGGCCCCCTTATTTCCAAAAATGTGAAGCAAGGACCTCTCTCTCTTGTTTTTGGCAATGACGGGAGGTTTCCAGATATCTGAGTACAGATGCTACAGTCTGCAAGATGTGAAGTGTTGTGCTTCATAGTGGGAGTTATGAACATTTTTAAGTAGATTGTGCTCTTAAAGAATTTAATGAATCTTTTTCTGGCCATAAGATTTCATAAACTGGACTATCCGCCCACTTACTGTACTTTACCAAAGAGCCCAGACTTTGAGAAATTCACTTTGGGGTGTTTTGCTGATTGGGTGGTGTAGCTGAGGTAATTGCCCCATGTGGAAGATGGTTTCTCCCATCCTTAATCATCCTGAGGTAGAAGATAAACACGCATCAGAATAGAAGAGTAGAGAAAAGTGCTTAGCTTCAAGGGGACTGATGGGTTAGGCATGGGACTGAGGCTTGCAGAGGCCTGGACATTTTGCAGGAGGGCGTTGGGCTGGTGCTGGCCATGCAGAGACCTCCAGGGGCTAGGCTGAGACGCCAAAGTTTGTTTCAAGCCAGGTGTAAGCCCCAAAAGTACCCATTGGTCCCTGTAGTGTCAGGCAGTCAATATTTCTTGAGATTCCTTTGGCACAAAGTTTTAATAAAACTTTGCCATGGGTTTTCCCCATTTTTAACGAATGGCACAGCCATATAAATTTACCCAAAAGTTTAAACTACAAACTCCCCTATTCCTTCCCACTCCCACATAAAATCCATCGGCAAGTACTTCAATTCTGCCTCCAAGTAGACCACATCCCAAGCCCATGCGGCTTCCCTGTCCTAGCTTCCTCTCCAGTCCAGCCTCCACATTTTCCACCTGGGTTACAGCACAGCCCCGCTTTTTCTGCTTCTTCTCTTGACTTTTCTGCTCCATTCTTTACAGAGCAACCTGAGGACTCTTTTTAAAATATAAGTGAAGTCAATCATTCTCTTCCTAAAACCTTTCTGTTTTCTCAGTGTTCTCCGGATATAGACCCAAGTATTCAGCATACTCTGCAAGGCCAAATCTAAACTCTATGTGCTTTGGAGACTTTAGTACAAGCCTTGGCCTCTGGGAAAAGCCACTTGGAAAACCCAATTATAGGGCAGTGCCAAAGTGACCATTTAAAGTGTGGACTCCTGGGTAAGTGACAAGAGACGGTGACAGATTTCTTGGGATTCCTTCGGGAAGGTAACCCAATAGAATTATGGACTTCCTATCCCTGTGGGAGAGAGGTGTGATAAGACAGTAAAGAAAATGTGACTAATCATGTAGGTTGGTAAGGTCTAGGGATATATCAGTGACACTCCCAACCCAGGGAAGTCAACAGCTTCCCTGTAAATCAAAGCAACCCTGTTTATTTAGTCACAAAAGCAAGAACCCAAAATTGTGGCTTCTGTTTATCAAGTACCTGCTAAGGGGCTGGCTTTATGCCAGACAGTTAACATATTTGATTACAACAACCTTATAAGATAATTATTATTATCTCCATTTTTGATATATGGAAACGGAAGCTCAAAAGGTTACTAAAAGTCAAATGATCAGTAAGACGTAGACTTTTAAAAATTACCAAATTACTTTTCTTCATGAAGGAAAGGGACTGATCTAATGTTCAGTTTATCACCAACTGGGTATCATATAAGACTGGGTGTTTATTATCTGTCTCCCCACTACTAGACTAAGAGAGCCCCATGAGGGCAGGGACTCTGTTTTGTTCACTGCAGCCTCCATAGCACATCAAACAGTATCTGGTCATAGGAGTTCTTAAGTAGGGTCTTGTCCATAGGTTGAAAAATAGAATAAATAAATGAATTTTGATAGCCGCTTTAATCACCCAGTGCTTCTGATTCAGAGCTGTGCAAAAGTAGGAAAAATTAGTGTAAATATCCATGTGTTCGTGGATTTGGTGTTGGATATGTTTTTCTCATTCTTTCTACTAAAGCACTGCTATTAAAATACAACTATGCCTTGTTCAACCAGAGGTTTCCATTAGCAACAAGAATTAATTAAATTATGAGTCATCAGCAGATGACATACTAAGGCAGATTATCCCCCTACGATTATTGGGTTTTTTTTCTAATTATAAAAGTGATAAGGTAAAGAACAAAGCTAGATTTATTAATTTTAAAAAACAAGGTATGTTTTGTTATGGAAAGATCTCCAAGATATATTCTTAGTGAAAACAGAAACAAGATGCAGCATAGTCTTCGTGATAGGCTTTTATCCCAGGGGATAATAATAATAGTTACTTAGAGCTTACTATGTGCCAGGCACTATATTATACCCGCTACTTGAATTATATCATTTAGTTCTTTTAACACCTCAATGTTGTTAGCATTATACCTCTATTTTAAATAGTACCTCTACCCTATAGTAACATGTTTTTAATTTCGATTTTGGAACCATCTCAAATTAGAGAAAGGTTGCAACATGCAAAGCACCCACAAAAACACCCATGTATATTTCACATCTATATTTACTTCTATATCTCCATTCATTGAAAAACATGAGATCATGTGAATATCCATAATTTAATTCTTATATCACAGGGTTTTATTTTTCTTTCTCTGTTTAAAGTTCATTTATTTATTTATGTAAGCTCTGCACCCAATATGGGGCTTGAACTCATGACCCCAAGATCAAGAATCACATGCTCTTCCAACTTAGCCAGGCACCCCCATTTTTCTCTTTTTATGTATATTTCTCTTTTCTAATAATGAGAAGTCTGACTCCAATTGTCCTCAGTATATTTCTTACTGAATCCATCCCCCTGCGTATAAGGAATCTCCTATTGCCTCCACTGTCCCCACCCCCCAGTAGGAGTGTCTCTCTCATTCCCAGTCTCCAAGGCCACATCAGCCACTCTTGCCACTCCCTCCCACCCTTCATGGAATAACCTCTCCCCCTACTCATGTTCTGACACCCATGCCAGCACAGAGCATAGACACTCTCCTTCCTCCATGCCAGGTTCTCCCTGTTCTACTAGCCAACTCATCCCAACACAGCAGGGACAGCTCCCTTGCCCATTTGAGGAACAGCTGCAAGAAACTGGTATGTGTGTGTGTAGGGGGCTAATATTTTGAAGTTGGGTCAAGTCTAACATGTTGGTGTCTTTGGTCATCAATTCTTGAAAAGACTAGGAGCATGGATGGCCATTTAGCCACCTGTTTGCATGAAAATGAACCATGAAAGGTGAAAGAAGGAAAATAAAGGAAAGGAAAAAGAAAAATAATTGCATGAGAGAGGAAAATATTTCATGAGCTGAATCTCAAGCAGCAAAGTCACCACTGATGTCACAACAGTGTTACCAGCTAATAATGGGCTGCTTCTTAACTGTCGGGAAATGCAAACAGCACAATATTAAAATGGTTCTATTTTTTCCATCCTTACAATAGCAACACAGTGACAGAGTGCTGATCTCCGAAAGACAAAGGCTGTGAAAATAAACATGCACTTAAGCCAGAGGGCACTTGGGTTGTGAGTTTTCTTTTGAGATATTAGGTAATATATCCAGGATATTCAAACCACCACTGGGACCATCTCTTCAGGTACCAGTGAAATCACCACCCTCCCCCCCCTCCCCCCCCCCCCCCCCCCCCCGGCCCTGGCCCCAATCTCAAATGGCTCAGCAAATCTCTTGTTTGGTGCAGGCCTGCTAGAAAGTCAGGCTCTCTCTTTTCCTCACTTGCCTTGGCTGAGTTGCTTCCAAGGTGTTTCAGAAAGCAAAAGGCCAGATTCAAAATAAAGAGCAGGCTCCCAGGCCAGACCTGCATTTGCCTCTAACCGAGTTAATCGGCAGCTGCTTGGCCTGTGGTTCATCTGTCACAGCCAAAGCTAGAGTAAGTCCTGCTCTTTCTCTCTACTTACAGGATAGCTTGTGGTTTCCAGGCTGCAAGTTTATCTCCAGTACTTCTCACTTTCCATATTTTAATTCTTCACCTGTCCCCTTGACTTCACTTTTATCTGTATATTTCCCAGCAACTTGCTTCAACCTCTTCCCCCCTCTCTTGTAGGTTATTACTATTAATTTGTATTTCCTTGCCCTACATGAGTGGCTTTCTCTCTAAAGACATTGAAAAATTATGGGGTGCCTGGGTGGCTCAGTTGGTTAAGCGACCCACTCTTGATATTGGCTCAGATCATGACCTCACTGTTCGTGGGATCTAGCCCCGCGTCAGCCTGTGCTGGCAGCCCACTTGGGATTCTCTCTCTCCTCTCTGCCCCTCCCCCCTCAAAATAAATAAGTAAACATTTAAAAAGAAAGACTTTGAAAACTGAGGTGAATTTTGTGTCTGTGGTAGATGCTGAGGTGGATCTTTATTTATTTTTTTTTTCAACGTTTATTTATTTTTGGGACAGAGAGAGACACAGCATGAACGGGGGAGGGGCAGAGAGAGAGGGAGACACAGAATCAGAAACAGGCTCCAGGCTCTGAGCCATCAGCCCAGAGCCCAACACGGGGCTCGAACTCACAGACCACGAGATCGTGACCTGGCTGAAGTCAGACGCTTAACTGACTGCGCCACCCAGGCGCCCCTGAGGTGGATCTTTAAAGCCACTGTCAGTTGTGTCCTCCTACATGAGTCCATGTAAGGTAACAGCACTCCTTTTTTGATGCAGATTCTCTCCAGTCAAGCAGTAAAACTGTCCCTTTCAAAAAACGGCTTGATTTAGTTCAGGGCTGAAGAACAAAACCTCCTGTCCCAAGGCTGCATATGTCAGGCACTTGCAACTGGCATTTTGCTTTCTTAAATACCAGACTGTGGCTTGCAGGTCATTTTCCCCATTCCAGGTTATAGAAGCCCAGAGTTTCCTACCTTGGGACCAGAGAAATCCTGAACATCCAAAGGTTTTGTGAATATGATTGGGAATAGATTGTTCTGAGAAGAGGGACAAAACCCTGAATCCAAGTGGACCGGCATATCAAGCAACAGGGTTAAGGTGGGCGTGATGCACACCCCTAGGGAAAAGGCCCAAAGATCTAGCATATGCTGCACATGCCCCATTTGTTCATCTAGTCTACTCTTTGCCCTCTGCCCCCCTTCTCTCTTCCCCAGGCAGGAGGCTGGCCTATTGGACTGTAACAACAGGCTCCTTGTCCTATGGCTTCCTGCTGGATTCACCTAGTGGGGAGCACCAGAGATCAGGGAGAGGTAGAGGTCAGGTTATTTATTCACTGGCTCCCTGTCTGTGGGATTACTACAGGCTGGCTGAATGTCCCAGCCCTGGCAGGTGCCCTCTCTCTCTGGTTCTAGTTACTATTCTGTCCTTTGTCCTTTCAGGCCTTGGAAAATAGCAGTACCCTCCTACTAGCCCTGGGTCCTGCCCCACCCCTCCTGATTTCCCTATAACCTGCCAGCACCCTTGTTAATAATCTCTTTGTTAAACTCTCTTCAAATTACCACCTCGAGTGGACTGTCTGCTTCCTGCTGCTAAGTTGACACAGGGGATTTCTGCATAGGGAAGGCAGAAACAAGTATATTTGAGAAATTACAATGGAAAATGATCAGGAACCCAGTTACCTGGAAACTGAGGCCCACAGGTGAGAATTCAGGTCATTCTTGGCCCAGAGAGACAAAGGAGAAACTTCTTTACTGAGAATTAGTGATGCAGAGAAGTGAGTAAATTTACTGACATCTGGAAATACCAAACTCAGATTAGTGATAGTCATGTAAGATGTACTGTGCGTTTATGACAGGCCAGACACTGTGCTCAACTCTTAATACATTATCACATTTTACATTGTTTTACAGATGAGGAAACTGGGTGCTGGAGATCAATGCTGTTTTGTCAACTCAATGCCCCTCCCTCAGTAACTTCTAGTAACAAAACTGGTCAATTGACCAGTCAACTGGTCAACTGACCCAAACAGGTCAATAAGTCTTCCTTGAGATTAGTTGTATGGGCTTAAGGAAGGGGCTAGCAGGATGATTATGTAAGCTGCTACTGCTTGGAACCATTTTACAACTCTGCTTGGCAGAAGGTCTCTCCAGTAAGAAATCATATGTTATTATGCACACACATTGGAGACCAGAGTTAGCTGGATAAAGGGCAAGAGTGAGCACAAGAGAGAAGACCTAGTTTTGCTTTTGCATCCACTGTCCTCAAGTGGGTTCTATCCCTAGATTTTTCTTATGAGTTAACAAATATTTTTTATTTTTTACCTAATCTGAGTTTCTGTTATTTACCATTAAAAATATCCTACAAATATGATGAGGCTTACTTGGAGATTCTTCAGCTGCATATCGATCAGCATATGCATGTGCAGAAACCATTGAAGTCTGGGGAAAGACACTCAGAGGAAGCAGGTGAAATGACCTTCACAGCTCACATATATCCAGAAAGAGATGGTGATCCCACAAGCCAGAATGAAAAAAAAATCTTGTAATACATGGGACACCAGGTAGAGTACTCAGAAATAAATTACATGATTAGTAGGGGGAGAGCATCAGCCCTAGACTTTGTCAGTACTGCAAACCTTAAAAGTATCTGTTTCCAAGTAAATTAACTATATTCTAGAGCAAAGCTCAGTGATATATATGTAGAAACACAAAAATATACAGCATCTAAAAATGTAAATTTCACAATTACTAGCATCTAATAAAAAATTACTAAGCATGCAAAAAACTAAAAACAAAACAAAACAAAAACACCCCATAATGAACGATAAAGAAAAATCCATTAAAACCAACTCCAAATATCCCTATCAAAATACCAAGAGCATTTTTCATAGAACTAAGACAAACAATCCTAAAATTTGTATGGAGCCACAAAGGACCTTGAATAGCCAAAGGGGTATTGAAAAACAAAACTAGAGGTATCACAAACCAGACCTCAAGCTAGACTACAAAGCTGTAGTAAACAAAAATGTATGGTACTGGCACAAAAATAGACACATAGATTAATAGAACAGAATAGAAAGCCCATAAATAAACCCACAATTATATGATCAATGAATCTTAGATAAAGGAGACAAGAACATGCAATGAGAAAAAGACAGTCCTTTCAACAAATGCTGTTGGGAAAGCTACATGCAAAAGTATAAAACTGGGCCACTTTCTTACACCATATACAAAAATAAACTCAAAATAAATTAAGGGCCTAAATGTGAGACCTGAAACCATAAAAATCCTAGAAGAGAACACAGGCAGTAATTTCTCTGACATTGGCAATAGCAATATCTTTCTAGATATGTCTCCTGAGGAATAAGGGAAACAAAAGCAAAAATAAAGTATTTGGACTAGATCAAAATAAAAAGCTTCTAGGCATTAAAGGAAACAACCAAAAGAACTAAAATACAACCTACTGAATGGGAGAAGATATTTGCAAATGACATATCTGATAAAGGGTTAGCATCCAAAGTCTATAAAGAACATACACACTCAACACCAAAAATAATAATAATAATCAAATTAAAAATGGGCAGAAGATATAAGCAGACATTTCTCCAAAGAAAACATACAGATGGCTAACAGACACATAAAAAGATGCTCAACATCACTCATCATCAGGGAAATGCAAATCAAAACCAAATGAGATATCACCTCCTACCTGTCAGAATGGCTAAAACCAAAAAAGATAAGAAACCACAAGTGTTGGCAAGGATGTGGAGAAAAAGGAACCCTCACACACTGTTGGTAGGAATGCACACTGCGGTGCCTGGGTGGCTCAGTTGGTTGGGCGTCTGACTTTGGCTCAGGTCATCATCTCACAGTCCATGAGTTCAAGCCCCATGTCGGGCTCTGTGCTGACAGCTCAGAGTCTGGAGCCTGCTTCACATTCTGTGTCTCCCTCTCTCTCTGCCCCTTCCCTGCTCATGCTCTCTCTCTGTCTCAAAAATAAATAAACATTAAAAAAAAAGGAATGCACACTGATACAGCCACTATGGAAATCAGTATGGAGGTTTCTCAAAAAGTTGCTTTTATCCCCAAAATGCAAAAACACTAATTCAAAGGGATACATGCACCCCTATGCTTATTGCAGCATTATTTATAACAGCCAAATTATGGAAGCAGCTCAAATGTCCATCAATAGATGAATATACATAGTTCTATGTATATGTACATATATATGTGTGTGTGTATAATATATATATATATATATATATATATAGTATGTACATATATAATAGAATGTTACTCAGCCATAAAAAAAGAATGAAATCTTGACATTTACAACAACATGGATGGAACTAGAGAGTATATACTTTTAAAGATATTTTTGTTAAAGTTTTATTTATTTTGAGAAAGAGAGAGAGAGAGACACAGAGAGGGAGCACATGTTGGGGAGGGACAGAGAGAGAGGGAGAGAGAATCCCAAGCAGACTCTGCACTGTCAGCACAGAGCCTGATGTAGGGCCCAAACTCACAAACCATGAGGTCATGACTTGAGCTAAGATCAAGAGTCAGGTGCTCAACCAACTGAGCCACCCATGCACCCCTAAGATTTTATTTTTAAGTAATCTCTGCAACCAACATGAGGCTTGAACTCACAACCCCAAGGTCAAGAGTCACATGTCTATCGACTGAGCCAGCCAGGCACCTTGGAGCTAGAGATTATAATGCTAAGTGAACTAAGTTAGTCAGAGAAAGGCAAATACAATATGATTTCATTTACATGTGGAATTTAAGAACCAAAACAAATGAGCAAAGGAAAAAGAGAGAGAGAGAGAGAGAGAGAGAGAAACAAGAAACAGACTTTTAACTATAACAGAATAAATGATGGGGGCACCTGGATGGCTCAGTAAGTTGAACATCTGACTTTGGCTCAGATCATGATCTCATGGTTGGTGGGTTTGAGCCCTACATCAGGGTCTGTGCTGACAACTCACAGCCTGGAGCCTGCTTCAGATTCTGTGTCTTCCTCTTTTTCTGTTCCTCCCTTGCTCACACTCTGGCTCTCTCTGTCTCTCAAAAATGAATAAACGTTAAAAAGAGAGAGAGAGAGAGAGAGAGAGAGAGAACAAATGATGGTTACCAGAGGGGACGTGGGGATAGTGGTGGTGTAATAGATGATGAGCACTAGGTGATGCATGGATGTGCTGAATCACTATAATGCACACCTGAAACTAATATAGCACTGTGTATTAACTACCCTAGAATTAAAAGAAAACAAAGCAAAATAAAATAAAACTAACCCAGAATAACACATATATTAGAACTAAGTAGTTAAGGGCATTATAACTATAGTCCACATCTTTAAGAAAGTAGAGAGAACCATAAGCATGTTAGGGGGAAAAATATAGAATAGTCTTTTAAAAAGACCCAAATCAAACTTCTGGAGTGGAAACATACAATGCCTGAGGTGAAAAATATACTGGATAGGATTAAAAGAAGATTAGAAACTACAGAATAAAGCATTAGTGAATTCAAAGACATGTCAATAGAAACTACTCAAAATGAAACAGAAAAGAATGATTGGGGAAAAAATCAACAGAGCATACTATGGGACAACCTTAGGTGGTCTACCTTCCATATAATTGTAGTCACCAAAGGAAAGGAGAGAGAATAGGGGACAGAAAAAATATTTGAGAAAATAATGACTGAAAATTATCCAAATTTATTGAAAAACATAAACATCCAGATCCAATAAACTTAATAAAGCCTAATTTAGAAAACAAACGAGAAGAAACCATACCAAAGCACTTCATAATCAATGACAGCATCCCCGACAGTTCGTACCTGGCCTTCAAATGAGAGCAACTACAGTATTTAAAAGATGCAGATATTCCCTTCACTAATGCATTTTTCAATGGCTTAATGCAAGGGCCTTCTAGTGGAACAAAGGTGTGGGATGGTATGTAAGTTGCAGATGATAAATCCGGTTCAACGTTCCTATCTCCCCCAGCCTGTGGATTTCCTCCTCTACATCATGTCTAGGAAGTTTTGACATGTCATCTCATTAAATGCAGGTCTCCACTAAGTCCAAGTTCTAACTGATTGACCAAGAAAGATGTTAGAGCAACCTCCAGCTTCATGAACTGACACATTAAATCCAGAATCTCTAGGAAGTGCACTTATATCAATGAGTTCAAACCAATCTACTGTTATATCTTCTTTGGACAAATGCCCTTGGGATGCCCTAGGTTTCTATTGATACATATTATTAGCAAGGTCTTGAGATTCTTTTGGGGTGTAAATTGTTTCCTCTTGGATCATAGTGTGTACCCATTTCCTTGGAACATGCTGAGATTTGACTCAATCCATTGGTCCATGGTAACGGGGTGGTTGTGGTAAGGCTTAAGAAAATGGACATTTCCATTCTAGGCATCTGCCCCAAGTGAGGTTATCACAGGGTTTTCCCAGTCAAGAAAGTACAACAATGAACTAAATGATCATGGAATTACATGGTCTTACCACAGACCCATTTCTCAGAAATGGTTGGGCTATTTGAGGGCTGGGATGGCTTACTGAAGACTCTGTTATGGTGTTTATTGAGACAATAGCCTAAAAAAATGGAAGTTTTGTCTTACCAGATGCAGTATATGCTTTGAATCAGAGACCATTACATGGTGTCATTTCCACCATAGCCAATATACATAGATCTGGAAATTAAGGAGTGGGAGGAGCAGGAAAATCCATACTAAAAAGGGAATTCAAACTTTTATCTCTAGAGAAAGCAGAATTTGCTAACAATTTAAAAATAGCTATTTCCAGTCTCTTGTCCTGCCTTCTTTCTATTACTACTAAGCAACAGGGTTCTAAAAAAAATATTGAAATCCAATTTTAGCTACCTAAAAACGTGGGGATCTTTACACATGTTCAATAGTGGATTATAAAATGATAACCCTATAATAAAAAAAAATATGAGCAAAGATTTTCCAAAATGAGCAGTAGAGTGCCTAGCAGCAAAACAAAAAGTGAGAGACAGAAAGAAACAAAATATTATGTGGTGTCCCAAATATGTTTTCCTGATTCTCTGATGAGCTAATTCATCCTCCTACTTGACCTAATAACCAGAGAAGCAGCCCCCTTAGGTTCCAGGCAGACAAATTACCCTTCAAGTTTAGGACACAATTCCAAAGAGATGTTATAAGAGAACGAAAGGGAAGGACTCTTGTATGCAGTCCTTCCTTCAGCCTGCTAGAGGCTGCTAGAGTGGTGTAAAGATACACAGCTGAGGTTAAAAGATAAAGTCAAGTTGGTGTTATTATTCTCTTGGTCCTTTTGCTGACTAAAATGTATTAGTTGAGATGGAAACAGTTAATGAAAAGAATTATGATTACTTCATTAGTATGACTGAATAATGTCTCTTCAAAATGCACTTTATCATTCAAAACATGTCATATTGCCTTAAAATTACTTACTCCATTTCTGGCTAGAGAGGATTTCTTTTTAACAATTCTCTATTAAATTTCTCATTGATATGAGCCCTGATTGGCATGGCCTCCAGTAAAGCAAACCTAGAATTTGGAGAAGTATCTAAGCCCCTTTGAGTAATATCTGAGTTTACCCAAAATGTTGGTTTTCAGACTGCTGCTTCTCTGCTGAAATCTAGAAAGCTCTAGAATTTTAATAGCCATGAAAATCCTCAAAGAACACAACACAAGCATAAAAATGGCTATGAAAGGTTTAGAATTAATTGGAAGAGGGGCTCCTGGGTGGCTTAGTCAGTTGAGCATCTGATTCTTGGTATCAGCTCAGGTGGTGATCTCAAGGTCATGGGATTGAGCCCCACATTGGGCTTTGCACTGAAGGTGGAGCCTGCTTGGGATTCTTTCTATCCCTCTCTCTCTGCCCTTTCCCTGCTCGCTCTCTATCTCTCTAAAAATAAATAAATAAATATTTTTAAAAAAGGAATTCGTTGGAAGAATTATTTTCTTTAGGATCTAATACTCATTAAGTCATTTTTAGGAGTTCAAAATTAGGCAAAATTAAGCAACAACAGGACTAACTCTGACTTCAGATTGGAAACCTTCCATTGATAGGAGATAAACAAGTTCTAGGGCAGCATGTGAGAGAATCAATTAGTCATTTTCTTCTAGTAAGAAAAGAAAAGCCTAGAGAAAATTAGAGCTTAGCTTTAAAAAAAAAATGTATGTTTAGGGACTAGTCATGTCTCCTAACCAGAGCTATGGTGAATAAAGGCATAGAAAAGCTATAGTAAATCATGAAGAAAAGCTCTTTTCTCCAAAGGAGAGATAAATTTGTGGTCTCTACAATCATGTGGACCCAGTGGATGTGGTATAGTGGCCGAACATCTCTGCTCTCCTGAGGTTCACAGGATGCACCTTGGGTTGACAAGCTGTTAGAAGGAGAAAATTAAATAGATTGAGATCCAAACTTTATTTTTTAAATTTTTTTAATGTTTATTTTTATTTTTGAGAGACAGAGAGAGACAGATCATGAGCAGGGGAGGGGAAGAGAGAGAGGGAGACACAGATTCCGAGCAGGCTCCAGGCTCTGAGCTGTCAGCACAGAGCCTGACGCAGGGCTCGAACTCACAAACCATGAGATCATGACCTGAGCCAAAGTCAGACACGTAACCAACTGAGCCACCCAGTTGCCCCCATGATCCAAACTTTAAAAAGAGGTGTATGCAAATAGGCATTCTCACACTAAACTGTGATTGTATATTGGTAAAGCCAATCTGTAGGGCAAATTGGCAATATACATCAAGGGCCTCAAAATTTTTCATGTCTTTTAGCCTAAGAAAATAGATTTTTTTTACAATGGTCTTTATAGCAAAAATTAAAAATTAAAAAGTAATGGAAATAATTAAAATGCCCAAGAGAACCATTGAAGTGGTTGTTTTTTGTGTGTTTTTTTTTTCAAAATTATTAAAGCTCAGTACACTAAGTAGAAGAAAATCCAGGTTAAAACCATATGCCCATTATTTTCCATTTTGTAACTCTGTATGTGTGTGCATATAAAAAAATATGGAAGGACTTAGAATAATTTTTCTAGAGTCTTTCTTTTTGTATTGTCTAATTTTTCTCTGACTTAAAAAAGTTCTTTTTAAACATTTTTTCTAATGTTTATTTATTTTTGAGAGAGACAGACAGACAGAACACCAGTGTGGGAGGAGCAGAGAGAGAGGGAGACACAGAATCTGAAGCAGGCTCCAGGCTCTGAGCTGTCAGCACAGAGCTTGACACAGGGCTTGAACCCACAAACCGTGAGGTCATGACCTGAGCTGAAGTTGGACACTAAACCAACTGAGCCACTTAGGTGCCCATAAAGTTCTTTCTTAAAAAAGATATTAAGAGTAGCCAACCACCTCAGAGAGAATTATGAATGTATAATTAAATAAGGTGATTGAAAATAAGGCACCCATATAGGGCTGCTCACAGAGCATGCTCTTCTAAAATACTCTTCTCTATCTTCTATAATAGCTGCCTGACTTTCAGTGGGCCTATAGCTTCAAAACACTTGCAAAATTGTGCCAGTATGTGTTCCATCATCCTTAATTATTTGTGCCAACTGATGGGAGCTGAAATATGGAAAACATCACAAAGATAATCCTAAATTAATTTGGATTTGGGTTTGGAATATGACCAGACACATGTGCTTAGACATGAATGTATTTACCCCCCACTAAACCTCAGACCTGGTCCTCACCACTTCTTGGCCTGGCTCCCACATGCAGCACTGGGGAGGTCTCCAGACACCAAAGAAATTCTGAGAATGATTGTTTGGTGATGGAGATGTGGCTCTGAATTATGGATATGGATAGGTATAAATGTTAAAACACCCACATATAATCATCCACATATTTATAGTCCACCTACAGTAGTTATTTTTCCGTATTTCTTTGATTAAAAGAGTTTTATTTGTGTAGAACCCTCCAGATTTGATGAAAGTGGTGACTGAAGTAGTGGAAAGAGAAGATGTCTCGGCAAGCCTGGCTACATAATCTAAGGGAGCCTGTGCAAAATGAAAATGTGGGGCCTGTTGTTCTAAAAGTACGAAGCATTTCAAGATGGTGACAACAGAGCAAACCAAGAATGGGACCCTTCTAAGCACAGAGCCTGGTATGAATGTACATAGAGCTGAGTCTTGGAGTCAGGTACACATGAAATCAAATTCTAAGGTTTTTCATTTATAAGTTGAGTGAGTATCTTCAGAAAGTTACTTAAACTTTTAAAGCTTTACTTTTCTCATCTGTCAAATCAGAGTAATGAGAGTACAGCAACGTTCCCAAGATTGTTGTGATAATTAAGAGAGACCATTACATATATACAACATTATTCCTACACTGAGTGTATGGCCTAGTGCCTGGCTTGTGGAACTCTGTCTTCATCGTGTGTACTGCAGCAAGAATTCATATGCTAAATGTAAGCTTGAGGGTCTCTCCCCAACTTAAAGTTATTTTTGGTTACCCACTATCTATAAAACAAAATAAAAATGTACATTATGGCACGTGAAGACCTTTACTACCAGGCTTTATGCACTTCTCTGGATATGCCACCTGTCACTGTCTCATGTATTAAGGTCTAAAATACAATTCGTGAGGGCACCTGGGTGGCACAGTTGGTTCAGTATCCAATTCTTGATTTTGGCTCAGATCATGATCCCACAGTTTGTGAGTTCGAGCTCCATGTCAGGCTCTGTACTGACAGTGTGGAGCCTGCCTGGGATTCTCTCTCTCCCTCTCTCTCCACCCCTCCCCCACTCATGCTCTCGCTCTCTCTCTCTCTCTCTCTCAAAATAAGTAAGTAAATAAATAAATAAAAACTTTAATGTATAATTTGTGAATATTTTCACATTTCCTTAAGAATCAATAATTATAATAGGTGTAAGTGGACATATGTTAAAAATAAGACAACAGGCCATAAAGGCTTAAGCTAAACCTTACATCACCAAAGGTGAGTCCTAATTAGGTTCAGTTCTCCCAGAAATGTAATCTTAAACCAGTCAGGCAGGATTCGCCTGATCAGCACTAGTTAGGTAATCTGGCTAACAGACCCCTGCCATCCCTTCATAGAAAGCCACTTTGCAATAACCAACCATCTTTTGGCCTAGTCTGACTTCTCTGGTCCTGCCCCCTCTGCTGAGTCTTTCATTTTGTACAGCTCGTAGGAGCTTCTTTTTACCTGCTAGCTGGAATGCTTCCTGATTTGAATCAATTTTTGTTCAAATAAACTCTTACCATGTTTAATATGCCTCAGTTTATCTGATTATATTATCATATAATAAATGTTTCTTTGTGCCAGATCCTGGGTTAAATATTCTGTTGCAGGGACCACTAATTTTCCACTCCCGATGTTTTTTTTTCCCATGAGAGGAAGCTCCATGAGCTGTAACACACACAAATGGATACCTTCCACCCAACCCCAGGGGAGGAGTGATTTGTTTCATTGGGGAGCTTGGAAGAAACTGGGTATTTATATTCCAGCCTCTTCCGCTCTCTGTAGCAAATCTCACAGAGAACATGTGTTCTCAGTTGATCTCAGGCACGCTTTAATTTAAGCTTAGTAGCAAATACCCTTTCCCAGTAGGAGATCTGTTGTATAGGCTTGCTTGTGACCCGGTTGGTCAGTCTGTTCATTTCTGGTGGTTGGTGTCAGGAAGCCCATGTTTACCAGTGTCAGCTTTTCCTATGGTAATGTCTTTTGTCTGCCCTACTCTAGTCTATTTGTTAATTGGTTCAGAACTTGGGTGGGGAAAATGAGTACTTTCTATTGAAGCTACACAAACACCTTAGTACCATCTACATCCATTAGCTCCTTTAAACTTCATAGTTACTATAAGAGATAGGCATTTTTGTCACCCAATTTTTACAGACAAAGTGAGAATTAGCAATCAACGAAGTGGCACTGTCAAGATCTGAACTAGGTCTATCTGATGCCAAAAATCATGTCCTTAAATTTTCCCTTTTTTTTCTTTTTGCACGACAGTTTAATAATAAACAATAAGAACATTCAGATTTGAGGTTGATGTTGAAAAGAAAGCTAACGTAGTATTGTATCCGGTATACTTATATTCTGTTTGGCAGAGAAGAAAGCCAAGCTAAACTTAAATTCAGCAAATGCTGAGTTTTATTTTAAGAAGAGCAAGCTGCAACCATAATAAAGCACTGTATTTACAGCTAACAGCAATACCCATGTTACTCTATAGGTCTTACACTACAATTTGAAACTACGTTTCAGGATTTATAAGGTCTGAAACATAAACAGTAAGGGTATGTTTTTGGACATTGCTCATTAACAACCATAAAACTAAGGATTTTGTGTCGAATTGTTTTGTCTATTCTTTTTCAAAACATGTGCAAGACATCTCTGCTGGTGAACTCATTCTGATTTGAACATCTGCCTATTTTCAACATCTGAGGAACTCCTTCACACCCCACCTATCTCTGGGAAGGTTCAACTCCCTACTCATTTGGTAGAAAGGGGGAAATTTAGAACATTTGAAGTATCAGACTGCCAATTTATGATCAGCTGAAGAATGACTCTGCCTAACCCAGGTCCTTCAGGCTGGTACACAAATGAGTCATCCAAAATTCACTAATATTTCAATTATTTATGCTGATGGCTGTTGTGCTAATGAGAAAGACAACAAAAGCGTGCGGTGCCCAAGAAGTAGTAGATCTGGCAAATTTCATGTGTTCATTTATATTCATAGTCTAACCCCTTCTCATATGTTCCTAGTTATTATGTTCCAGAAGAATTCCTACCAAGACCCCATCCAGTGTCCCCTCTCTCGTGGTCCTAGGAATGTGAACACTGTGCAGTATTTTCTTCTTTATTATGTCTGTATCCCTCCATATGTTGCTGATCAAGATGTATTTTTCCCTTTGTCATTTGTATCTAATCCTACCGATTCACTGCATTATCTTTCTACAAAGAAAGCAATACATATAGAAGACTCCCAAGCATTTAACCAATTTAAAAATGTCGGTCTTTCTACATTTCCCATATACATTCCCTGACCTGCCATGTCTCCCTTTTCAAATACAGTGCTTGCCACTCTTGATCGTGTCTTTAACATTTTATCCAAAATCTCAACTGGAAATGCAAAGAAGACAGAAGGTGAAAGAATGTAATTTGTAATCTTTGTAACTTTCAGTATTTATCAAATATACTTTTTTTATATATATAACCACTTTTGTAAAAGTTCAAGACATGCCTAACGGCCAGTGTTTGTTCACTCTTTTATAGGCCCAGTGACTAATGGAAAACCTAGAGAATCCTGGCTTGGAAAAAGCAATCAGTAGGGTTAGTTTGATGCTACTTACTCTTGGAGAAATCATGTTTTCTTTAAGAGAGGTTGACTGATGGAAACCCAGAAGAGGTTCTAGAGAACAGTTGTAGACTCAAAACATGGGTGTTAGTCTGCATGGGCGTAGCACCTTGTTTACAAAATGGCTTCACCTTATTGCCTCACTGATAGTCATATAACCTAGTAACATAGAGAGAATTTTGTCCATCTTTTAAGGAATGATAACATGAGGCACAGAGAGGTAAATGACTATAAAAAGAACAGGTGATCAAATAAGTTTCAAGTTGTAAACTTTGAATCCAAATTCTACTCAATAACCTGATGGTAAAAAGGACTTCCCATTCTCAAATTTCCTCAAATGCATAATGTAAAGAATTTGGGAGCATGGCACCAACTTGATTTGTCTTGTTGCATAGAAGGCTATCTAGGGGCACCTGGTTGGTTCAGTTGGTAGGGTGCTGGACTCTTGATTTCAGCTTGGGTCATGATCTCATGGTTCGTGGGATTAAGTCCCACGTCGGGCTCTGTGCTAGCAGCGTGGAGACCGTTTGTGATTCTCTCTCTCCCTCCCTCTCTCTCTCTGCCCTTACCTGCTCACACTCACTCTCTCTTAGAATAAAAAGATAGACATTAAAAATATGTTTAAAAAAAAAGAGGGATATCCAACTTGGGGTTGAGAATTCCACATCAAGGTCTACAGGCCTTTTCCTTCCTTCCCTTTCTGCCTTTCCTGCCCAGTAGTCTTTAGTCTACCCTCAATCTGCTGCCAACAGCACTCCTTACCTCTCTGTTTTAGGCAGGCAGTTCTAAATAGTTGGTGGTGGTTACCATGGTAACAGACACTTAAGTTTCAGCTTCAAATACCCCTTTTAATGAGGCAAATTTGAGAATATTCATGATAAGTTACCAGACCACAAACTTAACTGTGGGAAGTTTTGTTTTTGGAAAACCTAATAAGAAGAAAGCAGAAAGAATGAACAGCAAGGGCAATAGAGAAAATGGGGCCAGACTTGGAGGGGTGAATGGAAGAAATGCCAGCTCTGCTTACCACAAGCCAAATCCAAATCAATTCACACCAGAGCTTTAAATTATAGATGGTCATTGAAGGGCTATAACCAGATGGAGCCAAGATTCCTTGGGAGGAAGAATGGTAGAGTGAGGGGTGGAGAGGGCAAGCATTGAGTGTGTCCTCCAGAAGGCTGTGCATTTTAAAGAGCTTCCGTTTTCTATTTTATTGCTGACTGTGATGGCCAAATGTAAGCAACAATCTTCCTTTTGTTTCTCCATGTCTCCATTTATGAAACCAAGAAACACTGCAATCTGGAGAGAACGCAATTGACTAGAATGTAAAATTTGGCATAAGTGAATTTTGTAGCAACATAGGTTATCCACAAACCCCAAAGACATAGCAGTCCTGATAATGTTCCAGGATTCTGTTCTTAATCTCCTGTCTGTTCTACCCACTAAAATTTCACAGAAAAATACAAAGACTTACAATACATTGCTAAACGCTTACATGGAAAGGAACATAATTACCCAAAGGAAAACGTGTCAATGATCCTTGTTATTATTTAATATAAAAGTATGCCTCATCTAGATAAGATAGTTTGATTTTATACCTGGTCAAAGGAAGACAAGCAGATAGCCTAAAAGAGCTTTTACAGACACTTTAAGTTTCTGGCCAGGTTCCTTAGGTCCCTACAGGAATGTCTTACTCTTGCTGCTCACAGAAAGCACCAGGGAACAGATGCATTACAGTTTGTGACAGGAGAACAGCCTGTGGATTCCGCCTACTCCCTCCAGTCCATCTGGGAGGTGGGTGAGACAGGGAGCCCACAGAGAGGGGGGCTCTCCTGGGAATCCCTTTGGGGTGTCATGGCTATTGGTGCTTTATTTTCAGTAGATGGCACTGTGTCTATTGAGATAAGCAAAAGGGGAATCTAGATGGGAAATCTAATTATTTCTGGAGAAAGCACACTGCATGTAAGAATGCATTTTTTTTTCTATTTAGTAACATGATAACACAAATACTACTCAGTATTCATGTTAGCACCCTCTTTGGAGCTTTAAGGAACTTTGTGATTTATTATTCTGGCTCAGATGCAGGGTTGTGGCAGAGCTCAGGGCCATTCTATGAGGGATATAGTTGGGATAAGAATAAATCACACTGAATGTTCATTCATTTGATCACCCAAACACACATATCAGTACCTGTACTCCATCTGTGCCCTGGGTCCCCACCCTTACCCCTAAAAGGAAATTCTGACATCTCAGTTTCTACCCAGCACACAGGAATCCTCACACCCCCAGAGTCAAGGCAATCAGAACAGTTTCTTACACACTGGTGGTCCTGTGTGGCAGATACCATTACTTACCCATTAGCCATTTTCCTTTATAATACACACTCAATTATTTTTTCTCTTCTGAGTGCTTTCAGAAAAGTAGAGCCCAGCACCAGAAGACAAATCAAGTTTATTTTAAGCCAGTTATGGTTTTTAATTTTTTAATTTTTAATTTAATTTTTTTAGAGAGAGTGAGAGAGACAGCATGAGCGCAGGGAGAAGGGCAGAGGGAGAAAGAGAGAATCTTAAGCAGGCTCCACGTTCAGCATGGAGCCCAATGAGGGACTTGATCCCACAACCCTGGGATGATGACCTGAGCCAAAATCAAGAGTTGGACACTCAACTGACTGAGCAACCCAGAAGCTCCAGCCAGTTATGGTCTTTTATATGGGAAGAGAATCTTAAGTTTGCTTCTTAGAAAATAAACTCTAAACACAGTATGGAGGATGAAATAGAAGAAAGAAGGCTCTGTGATCCAGGCAATGTGCTATGCACTTAGTAGAATACTCTCTTTTATTCTTTACAATAATCTTAAGACAGGTACTATGCTACCTATTTCACAAATGTGAAACTGAAGCTCAGAAAGTATAAATAATCTACATAAAATCACCCTTGGAATTGACTGGGCATTATGAGATTCTAACCATTAGAAGAGAAATCTGCTATGTGCCTTACAGGAAAGGAAGATGCAAGGAAAAACCTCCTATTTCTGTCCGAGGACATTACCTTCTGAATATAATCCCCAGGACTCCCTCAGTCATCTTGAGACAATCACAGGAGCCATAAGAGAATGAGACAAAACTCTGAGGATGACAGGGCAAAATGCTGTGCAAGAACCTGGGACCTCGATAATGCCATTGAGCTATTGAATTCACCAACCCTCAAACTTCAGATTTATATTTCAACCACTTTGAAATATATGTTCTGTTACTTGTGGCCCAAAATGTAATATCCTAACTAATACAACCTAAGATCCTAGCCATAGATGATTAGAAAAGGATTAGCGCTTGAGCTGAAAGCAGCCATCCATATGGTGAATGCCAAGGAGTCAGGATAGGAGAGTTCACAAGCAGAGTCTCTATAATGGATCATGTCTGATGAGACTAATCAGATCTTTTCTGGAGGAGTCTGAAAAAGATAATGTTTTCTCTCATCTTCTCAGGAACATTTCTCCATAAGTTACCCTATCTCTTTTCTGTATCTTCAATGTTTTCTGTGGAAAGGATCTCTTTACTGGGTCACTGGGGAACCATAGTTCTAAGTATTTTCTTTTGTCATGCAGGTATATTAGTGTTGGTGCTGTGGCGTGGGGATGCACCTTCTTAAATACCATTTAAATTTCTCATATAAAAAGCTAACAACACCTTTGTAAAATTCAGGCCTTCTTATATATATCACTCTAAATAGCTTTTACTCTTTCATAATCAACTTATTAAAATAGTTGTCTCCAGTTTCTGTCCTTTGTCACTCTTCAGTCCATGGCAATTTACACCTGCAAAACCTCAACAGGACATTGTCTCTTATAAAGATTAAAACATAGTAATAAAATAAATTATCAATTGCTAAGTAACAAGCTGCCCCAAATTTAATCATTTTAAACAGCAGCCACTACTTATTATCCTTCATGATTCTGTGCGTTGACTAAGCTTGAGGGGATACTTTTTTTCTGCATGGCTTTGGCTGGAGCTGTGGTCATCTGGAAGCTTGACTGGACTAGAACATCCACTATGTCTCATTCACATGGCTGGCAGGTGGTGTTGACTCTTGGTTGGGAGCTTAGCTGGAAGTGACTCCTTTTCATGGCTCTTCCATATGTGGGCTTCCCACAGCATGAAAGCTAAGCTTGAGGAGGGAATGTTTTAAGTTTGTGAAAGCAGAAGCTCTCCAGTCGCAGATGTTAAACAACCTCACTTCTGCCACATTTTATTGGTCAATATAAGCTCTATACAGTCCAGATTCAAGAGAAGGGAAAATGATTTTATCTCTTGACGTGAGGAATAGCAAAGAATTTGCAGCTCTCTTTAATATGCTACTGTAATTAATGGCTTTCCTTATTGCTAACTCCAATAAAAACAATATGGTCCTTAGTTTACGTGACATCTCAATTCTTGAAATATTCTCTTCTTTCAACTTCCATGACAACACACTCTTCTTGTTTTCTGGCTACTTCTAGAGCTATTCTCATTTTCTTGTGATGAATCCTCAAACTCAAAACATCACTATTCCTTAGGTTTCAACCTTTGGTCCTTTCCTATCATCACTTCATACACTCTCATTGGACAGTCTAATAAACTCTCAAGACTTTCATTAATATCTGCATATTAATCATTTTCAAATATTTACTCACAGCTCCTATTGCTCACTTAAGTTTCAAACCTAGATACCCCATCTTTAGTGAACTCTCCTATTTTCATTTAAATATCCTACTAGCATCACAAATTTAAAAAGTCTAAAATTGAACTCATTGTATTTTTCCCCAAAGCTCCTATTTCAATGTTATCCTTATCTGTGAATAGCACCATAATTCTCTCAGAGAATTAGTCATTTTGTCTCTCCTTTTACTCAACTATACATCCAGTTGCCAAGGCTAGTTGATATTATCTTCTAAATATCTTTCAAATTTGTTAAGTTGCCTACATCTATTCTCCAATAAACTAGTGCTGAATCTAGATCAGACCTCTATCATCTTTACCTGATTTACTTCAGCATTTTCTAACTAGTCTTCTCACCTCCAGACTGGTCTCCTCTTTGGTTCATTTTTCACACTGAAATCAGAGTAGTTTTTAATGCCAATATTAGATCATGTTATGCCCAATTTGGCAGCATATATACTGAAATTGAAACAATACAAACAAGACTAGTATGGCCTCTGTGCAAGTATAACTTATACATGTATAAAGTATTCCTTATATTTTCTGTGTTGATAGGCACACAGTCTATAAAGATGCAATTTACTGCACAAATGAGGGGAGAGGTTGAACTCATATAAGAGCAAAGTTTTGCATACTATTACAATGAAATTGGTATTAATCTAAACTAGATTGTTATGAATTAAGATAATTGAACCCTCATAGCCACCACTAAGAAAACAACTCAAAAAATATAGTAAGAGAAATAATGACATTAAAATAGTCCACTAGAAAATATTCTTTTAAAACAAAAGTCATCAGTTATGGAGGAAGTATAAAAAAATACATTTAGAACACAAATAGAAAAATGGCAAGCATAAACTTGACTTTATGAGTAATTTCATTATATTAATAGGGATTGAATTAAAGGGGAGAGATTTTCAGGATAGCTTAAAACAAAACAAAACAAAAAACCCAAAACCCAACTATATGCTGTCTACTAGAGACACACTTTTATTCAAAGACACAAAGAAGTTGAAAATAAAAGTATGAGAAAAGATATACTAGGTGAACAATAACCGAAAGAGACCTAGAATGGCTATACTAATATCAGACAAAGTAGACTTTAAGACAAGAATTATTTCTAGAGCCTAAGAAAGACATTTGATAATAACAGAATTAACTCATCAAGAAGATATAATACCCATAAACATATACACACCAAATTTATGAAGCAAAAGCTATCATAATTGAAGAGAAAATGGTCAATTCAACAATAGTCAGAATTATCAATATCTCACTTTCAATAATGGTAGAACAACTAAACAAAAAAATCATCAAGCAAATAGAAGACTTGAACAACACTATAATTCAACTAACAAACAGACCTATAGAGCCTTTTATTCAACAACTGCAGAATACATATTCTCAAGTAAATGTGAAACATTTACCAAGGTAGAACGTATGTTAGGCCATAAAACAAGTGTCAATAAATTTTAAAAGACTGAAATCATGTGACGTATGCTCTCCAATCACAATGAATGAAACTAGAAATTAATAACAGAAGGAAGTTAAACAAATTTACAAATGGAAGTTAAACACAATCATAAATAATCACAGGGCCAAAAAAGAAATCACAAAGGAAGTTAGAAAATACTTTGAGGAAAACACAACATACCAAATCTTAGGGATACAGTGAAAACAGTATGTAGAGGGAAATTTATAACTGTAATTGCCTGTCTTAAAAAAGAAAAAAAAAATCTAAAATCAGTAACAACATTCCACCTTAAGGAACTAGAACAACAAAAGCAAACTAAATCCAAAGCAAGCAGAGGGAGGTAAATAATATAGGTTGGACTAAAAATAAATGAAATAGAGAATTGGGGCACGTGGGTGGCTCAGTCAGCTAAGCATCTGACTTCAGCGCAGGTCATGATGTCATGGTTCCTGGGTTAGAGCCTTTCATTGAACTCCATGCTGACAGCATGGAACCTGAAGCCTGCTTCGGATTCTGTGTCTCCCTCTCTCTGCCCCTCCCTCACTGGCTCTCTGTCTCTCTCTCCCAAAAGTAAATAAACAAAAAAATTTTTTTAATGAAATAGAGAATAGAGAAACAATAGAGAAAATCAACAAAAGTTGGTTTATTGAAAAGATTAACAAAATGACTTAATCAAGCAAAAAGAGAGATAAGACTGGGATGCCTGGGTGGCTCAGTCAGTTAACCGTCTGACTTCGGCTCAGGTCATGATCCCTCGGTCTGATGGTTCAAGCCCATGTCAAGCCCTGTGCTGACATCTCAGAGCCTGGAGTTTGCTTTGGATTCTGTGTCTCTCTCTCTCCCTCTCTGCCCCCCTCCCCCCCGTTCACTCTCTCTCTCTCTCTCAAAAATAAACATTAAATAAACAAACAAACAAATAAATAAAGACTAAAATTACCAACAAAAGAAAAGACACTACCAAACTTACAGGGAAAAAAAAAAAGATTCTAAGGTATTGTGGACTGAATGTTCATGTCCCTCACAATTCTTACATTGAAGTCCTAACACTCAGTGTGATGGTGTTTAAAAATTGGGCCTTGGGGAGGTAATTTGGGCTAGGGTAAGTCATGAGAGTGAGGCTCTCATAATGAGATTAGTGACCTTAGAAGAAGAGAAAGAGAGGCACCTTGGTGGCTCAGTGGGTTAAACCTCCGACTTCAGCTCAGGTCATGATCTCGTGGCATGAGTTTGAGTCCCACATCAGGCTCTGTGCTGACAGCTCAGAGCCTAGAGCCTGCCTCAGATCCTGTCTCCCTCTCTCTCTGGCCCTTTGCCACTCAGGCTCTGTGTCTCTCTCTCCCTCAAAAATAAGCAAACGTTTAAAAAATTAAAAATAAAAAGAAGAGAAAGATTCTTCTCTCTCTCCCCACCCTTCTTCCCCACGCCACCCCCATCCCAGGTGCACACACTCAGGAAAGGCCTTGTGAAGACAATGAGAGGGTGGTGCTCTGTAAGCCAGGTAGAGAGCTCTCACCAGGAACTAAATTAGTTGGCACTTTGATCTTGGACTTCCCCACCTCCAGAACTGTGAAAAATAAACTTCTATTGTTTAAGCCACTCGGTCTATAGCATTTTATTATGGCAGCCTGAGCTAACTCAGATTTTGGTGCTGAGAAATGGAGTACCACTGTAACAAATATCTAAACATGTGGAAGTGGCTTTGAAACTAGATAATGAATAGAGGCTGAAAGAGTTTTGAAGTGCATGCCAGAAATGTGGACATTAAGGGAGATTTTGGTAAGGGCTCAAAAAGAAGGGGAAAGCTAAAGAGGAAGCTCCTTCTTCTTAAAAAAGACCTAAGGAATCATAAATGGACTTTGGTAGGAATATGGACATTGAAAGTCCTTGGTGAAAGCTCAGATGGAAATGAGAAGCATGTTACTGGAAACTGGAGAAAAAGAGATACTTGTTATAAAATGGCAAAGACCTTGGCTGAATTGTGCTTGTGTCCTCGTGTGTTGTGGAAGGTAGAACTTGTGAGTTATGGAATTGAATATTTAGTTTAAGAGATTTTTTAATATATTTTATTTTATTCTTGAAATATTTAGTTGGCACACAATGTAATGTTAGTTTCAGGTTTTACAGCATAGTGATTCAATAAGTCTATATGTTATGCAATGTTCTTCACAAATGTACCAACATACAACATGGTTACCACATCATTGGCTATATTCCCTATGCTGGGCCTTTCATCCTCGTAGACTTATTCATTCTATAACTGGAAGCCTGTATCTCCCATTCCCCTTTAATTATTTTGCCCATCACCTACCCCTCTCCCCTCTGGCAGCCATCAGCTTGTCTCCCTGTACTTATGGCTATATTTCTGCTTTTTTCTTGTTCATGTATTCATTTGTTATGTTTCTTAGATTCCAAAATAACTGAAATCATGGTATTTGTCTTTCTCTGACTTATTTCATTTAGCATAATAACCCTCTGGGTCCATCCACATTGTTGCAAATGGCAAGGGCTCATTCCTTTTTATGGTTATGTAATATTCCATTGTTTATGTATACCACTTCTTCTTTATCCATTTGTCTATCGATGGACACCTAGGTTGCTTCCATGTCTTCACTATTGTAAATGATGCTGTAATAAACGTAGGAATGTGTATAACTTTTTGAATTGGTATTTTCATTTTCTTGGGTAAATACCTAGTGGTGGAATTACTGGATCATGTAGTCGTTCCATTTTTAATTTTTGAGGAACCTCCATACTGTTTTCCACAGTGGCTTCTCCAGTTTACATTCCTACCGACAGTGCATGAAGGTCCCTTTTTCTCCATGTCCTTGTTAACACTTGTTATTTCTTGTCTTCTTTATCTTAGCCATTCTGACAGGTGTGAGGTGATATCCCATTGTGCTTTGACTTGCATTTCCCTGATGATGAGTGATGTTGATCATCTTTTCATGTGTTTCTTGGCCATCTGGCATCCTTTGGAAAAAATGTCTGTTCATGTCCTCTGCCCATTTTATTTATTTTTTAATGTTTATTTATTTATTTTGTGAGAAAGAGCATGCAAGTGGGAGAGGGGCAGAGGAAGAGAGAGAGAGAATCCCAAACAGGCTCCGTTCTGTCAGCTCAGAGCCCAATGCAGGGTTCGATCCCAAGACCATGAGATCATGACCTGATCCAAAATCAAAAGACGCTCAACTAACTGAGCTACCCAGGTGCCCCAATTCTCTGCCCATTTTAAATTGGATTATTTGGGATATTTTTTGTGTTGTGCTATGTAAGTTCTTTATATATTTTGGATAATAACCCTTTCTCAGATATATGATTTGTAAATATCTTCTCCTCAGTGGGTAGCCTTTTCATTTTGTAAATGGTTTTCTTTGCCATGTAAAAGCTTTTTACTTTGGTATAGTCCCCATAGTTAATTTTTGCTGTTGTTTCTCTTGCCTGAGAAGATATGTTAGAATAATGTAGCTAAAGCAATATCAAAGAAATTACCAACCCTGTTTCCTTCCAGGATTTTTATGGTTTCATATCTCACATTTAGGTCTTTGATCCATTTTGAGTTTATTTTTGTTTATGACGTGAAAAAGTGGTCCAGATTCGTTCTGCATGTAGCTGTCCAGTTTTCCCAGAACCATTTATAGAAGAGACTATCTTTTCCCCATGATATATTCTTATCTCCTTTGTCATAGATTAATTGACCATATAATCATGGATTTATTTCTCATCTTTCTATTCTGTTTAATTGATCTATATGTCTATTTTTGTGCCAGTACCGTATCGTTTGATTACTACAGCTTTGTAGTGTATCTTGAAATCTGGAATTAGCTGAAAATCTTTCTAAGCAAAGTTTTGAAGGAGTATCTTGGATCCTCATGACTGCTCATATTAAAACACAAAAAGAGAGAAATGAATTGAAGAAGGGATTGTTAAGCAAAAACAAACCCAAACCTGAAGATTTGAAAAATTCTCCACCTATCCATATTACAAAAAATTAGAACATATGTATTAAAGAGAACACCATGAGTGTGCCTGTGTCTCTTGATAAAGACTTTGTGGGATCATATAATCAGAAATGCTGCTGGTTTGAACTGAAGAAAATGGAGGTGAGGCAAAATGAAGAAATGCTATGGGACTTTATGAAATTAATAGCACTGGATGATAGTGCTATTCAGCTAGAACATGTGTTATTCTTCAAGAAGAAGAAAAAATGACCCCAAGGGTGATTCAGAGATCATCAGAACCACACCTTGGTTTCAATAGACCAGAAGGCCTCTCACAGAGACCTTGGAATTGGGACCATCATGCAGAGCTGTGGGCTCTGTGGGGGCGAAGCCTCTACCTGGCAGTCCTCAGGGCACAACCCCAGCCCAAAAGAGCCTCAGAGACAGGATCTCTGCTTCAGTGGTCCAAAAGCATCAAACCAAAGATGGTAATCTCAAGCCTTAGGATCTGATGGAACTCACCTCTAGGGTTTTTACTTGCTTGGGACCCATTACTCTTTCCTTGTTTCCTATTTCTCCCTTTTGGAGATAGATTGTCTATCCTATGCCTGTTCCACCATTGTATTTTTGAAGCACATAATTTGTCTGGTTTCACAGGTTTACAGCTGGAGAGGAAATTGTCTTAGGATGAATCACACCTCGAGTTTCACTATATCCAATTTAGATATTTAAATGAGACTTTGGACGTTAGACTTTAGAGTTGATACTGGAGCAAGTTAAGATTCTTAGGATTGTTGGGATGGAAAAAATATATTTTGCATCTGAGAAAACGTGAATTTGAGCCTAGGCTGGAATATTATGGACTAAATGTTTGTGCCCCTCCCCCAAATCCATATGTTGAAGCCCTGTACCCCAGTGAAATTGTATGTGGAGATGAGGCATTTGGAATTTAATTAGGTAATTAAGATTAGATTAAATCATGAGGATGGGCCCCTCATGAAGGGTTTAATGACCTTAGAAGTAGAAGAGGAAGAGAGTAAAATCTCTCTTTCTCTCTCTCTTTCTATATATCTCAACATGTGCATGCACTGAAGAAAGACCATGTGAGATCATAATGGGAAGGTGGCTGTCTGTAAGCCAGGAACAGGGCTCTCACCAGGATCCAAACCAACCAGCACCTTGACCTTGGACTTTATAGCCTTCAGAACTGTGAAATAAATTTCTACTGTTTAAACAACGCAGTCTGTGGTGAACAATTGTAGGCCAACAAAGTAGATAACCTAAATGAAGTGTACCAATTCCTAGAAACACAGAAACAAACAAAATTGATTGATGAAGAAATAGAGGATCTGAAAACACATATAGCGAGTAAATAGCTTAAGTTAGTAATCAACAAACTTCCAGCAAAGAAAAGCCCAGGACTTTATGGTTTCACTGGTAAATCCTACCAAATATTTAAAGAAGAATTAATACCATTCTGAATAAACTTTTGCAGATAATAAAAGAGGAAAGAACATTTTCTAATTTATCATTTAAGTCCAGCATTTCCTTAATGTCAAAGCAACACAAAGACCACAAGAAAAGAAAACTTCAGATCAATATCCTTATAAATATAGAATCAAAACTCCTCAACCAAGTAGTGGTAAACTAAATTTGGCAAAACATATAAAAAGATTTTAGACCTTACCAAGTGAGATTTATTGTGGGAGTGCAAGATTGTTTCAACATATGAAAATCAATCCATATGATATAACATATTAATAGAATAAAGGGGAAAAGGCTTACACGATCATCTCAATAGATGCAGAAAAAATATTTGATCAAATCCAACACTTTTTTATGATAAAACACACTTAGCAAGTTAGGAATGGAATGGGGCTTCCTCAATCTCATAAAAGGCATCTATAAAAACTCCCATAGCTAACCTCATACTTAAGGATGAAAGAGTGGATGTTTCCCCTACCAAGAGCCAGGAACAAGACAATCACCTGCAGTCTGACATTACTTTATAATTTTATAATTATGTGTTGTAGCTAAAAATACTTTTTGCATGCTATGACACAATTTTTATTCTTTATAAAATTACATATGGCGCATAGAAATGATTTTTTGGAAGTCTATGCACCAAGATGATGGCTGTGGTAATCTTGGGATGGTGGCAATGCCAGTAATCTTTATATATGTTTTGTTTTGTTTTGTTTTAAACATTATTGAGTATAACACATACCCTACACTCCACCAACTTAAAGTGTGCAATTCACTGGTTTTTAGTATACTTATTCAAGCATCATCACTATCCAATTCCAGAACTTATTCACCACTCCAAAAAGAAACCTCATACCTATTAGAAGTCACCTCACTTTTCCCTCTCTCAGCTCCTGACAACCACTAATCTACTTTCTGTTTGTATGGATTTGCTTATTCTGGACATATACCATATAAATAGTATCAATGTGGCTTTTGTGCTGGCTTCTTTTCATCTAGCATAATGTTTTCAAAATTCATCCATGTCATAGCATATATCAGTACTTGCTTTTTCATGGCTGAATAATATTCGATTAGATGGATAGATACCACTTTTGTGGTATACCATTCATCAGTTGATAGGCATTTGAGTTGTTTCTACATCTTGGCTATTGTTAATAATGTTGCTATTAACATTCAAGTACAGGGTTTTGTGTACATATGTGTTTTCATTTCTCTTGGATGTATAGTAAGTGTGTGTTTAACATTGTAAGAAACTGCCAAGGAGTTTCTGAAGTATTTGTGTATTTAACATTCCCATCAGCAATGTATGAAAGTTCTAATTGTTCTATAGCCACAGCACCATTTGGTTTGGTTCATTTTTTTTTTAATTTTTACTCTTCTAATGGATATATAATAGTATCTTGTGATTTCAATTTTCATTTCTCTGATGACTAATCATGTTGAGTGTCTTTTTATGTGTTTATTGACTACAAGTGTATTGTCTTTTCTAAAGTGTCTTTTCAAGATTTTGTCCATTTTAATTTTTAAATTGTTTTTAATTTTGGTACTGATTTGTAGTTTTTATATATTCTGAACACAAAGGTTTATGAATATTTGCTACCAGTCTGTGGCTTGCTTTTTCATTTTCCAACTTTGAGTCAGGCTCTACTAGGCTTCATACATCGGACAAATCTTAAATGTTATCATCTGTCCCACATCCATACTTCCTGTGAAACCATTAAAAGTGAAAATATCAAGGTCACCAGAGTTTGTCACATACACCTAAGGCAAAATCCATGCCTAGGACTTCCTCACCTCCTAGGAGTTCTTTGTTCACTTCACTTTTTGGCTTCTTACAATCTTTACTTCTTAGCAGCTCAGTGATGTACCTAAAAGGTTTTGTTTCTCTCTTTGTGTTTTACATTTGATATGCCAGTATTATTGCTTTCTGTGGGAGGATCATAGCTTCCCTTGCAGCCAACACTAGCCATGTGACACAGTTCTGTCCAATAAGATAGGAAAGGAAGTCTACTAGCAATGATCCTTTCCTCTTCCTTCACCTTTTCTGCTTTGAACACAGATGTAAGACCCAAAGATGCTGTGGTGATCTTTAATTCATGAAGTGATAAAAGAACAGGCTTGCCAAATGGCAAAATGGAAGGAAAATAGGAACCATAGACAATGACAATGTTATGAGTTGTGGCGCCAAACCTGGGTGGCCTAACTCTAAACTTCTTAGTTAAAAAAAAGTTTGTATACTCTAATTTGTCGAACTAGAGTTAGCTGGATTTTTTGCTACTTGCCATCAGAAGTTAAAGTTATTTTTAGAAATATAACATTCAGGGATGCCTGGGTGGCTCAGCTGGTTAAGTGTCCAACTTCAGCTCAGGTCATGATCTCGCGGTTCTTGAGTTCAAGCCCTGCATCGGGCTCTGTGCTGACAGTTCAGAGCCTGGAGCCTGCTTCAGATTCTGTGTCTCCCTCTCTCTTTGTTCCTCCCCTGCTCATGCTCTGTCTCTCTCTCTATCTCAAAAGTAAAGATTTAGGGGCGCCTGGGTGGCTCAGTTAAGTGTCCGACTTCGGCTCAGGTCATGATCTCGCGGTTCGTGAGTTTGAGCCCTGCGTCAGGCTCTGTGCTGATGCCTCGGAGCCTGGAGCCTGCTTCGGATTCTGTGTCTCCCTCTCTCTCTGCCCCTCCCTTGCTCATGCTCTGTCTCTGTCTCTAAAAAATGAATAAATGTTAAAAAAAATTTTTTTTAAAGATTTAAAAAATAAGAAAAAAGAAATATAACATTTATACATTCATTCATCCATCCCATCAATAAACGGGAATTAAACACATACTAAGTGACAGATAGTGCTTATAGCAGAATTTCTCAATAAGCATAATATTACTTGATATCATTATATACATTTGTTACAAGGACTTTACAGTGTCAAAATAACTGGGATCTACTAGATGGTACTAAGAACATTGCATTTATTTTTTTAAATTAATTTATTTATTTTGAGAGAGAGAGAGAGACATAGAGAGTGAGTAGGGGAGGGGCAGAGAGAGGGGGACAGAGAATCCCAAACGGGTTCCTCGCCATCAGCATGGAGCCTGATGTGGGGTTAGAACTCACCAACTGTGATATTATTACCTGAGCTGAAACCAAGAGCCAGATGTTTAACCAACTGAGCCACCCAGGTGCCCCTGAACATTGCATTTCTTAAAATGCATGGGGCAGTCCCATGAAGTAAGAATTGTCCTGTATCCTTCATACTTTTTGACATCCACTGGGACATATCTTTAGGTAGAAGTGGTTTTTTAATTATCTGAACTTAGAACCTAACTCCATTCTACAAATAAATACCAAATATTTTCTGCACATGTTTAACAGATTTAAATTTTCTAGGAATATTTTGTTAGAAATTTACCACAAATTATTCAACATTTAAGCAAATAACATCAGGAGCAGCATGCTGCACAAAGTTTTTGAGTCTCTGGTATAATATACTTGTATCAGTTTACATTTGCTGTGGTCTCATTTACAAGATTCTACATATAGATGCAAACATCTATGTTATTATGTCTACTAGTCAACCTCGACATTTTCACATATAAGTACACACTAGTTTATAATAACCAACTCTGCTTTTATTACTCTTTTATATTTATAATTAGGCATTGTGTTGCTTTTTTGAAATTATGTACATATGTATGTTATATTCATTTAACATACATTATTTATTTAAGGACAGAATTATAATCAGACCATAAAATATCTATCATAAACAGGGGAGCTGGACTTTGATAGAATTAAGAGTTGCTGGTTTTCTTCCTGGCTAAGTTTTGGAAGGTTATATGTTTCTAGGAATTTATCCATTTCTTCTAAATTGTTCGACTTGTTGCCACACAGTTTTTCATGATATTCTCTTACAATCCTTTGTATTTCTGTGGTGTCCATTGTTTCTGCTCCTTCTTTTCTGATTTTGAGTCCTCTCTCTGTCTCTCTCCCAGTAACTCTGGCTATAGGGCAGAAGTTCATCAATTTTGTTGATCTTTTCAAAGAGCTAGTTCCTAGTTTCATTGATCCATTCTATTGTTTCCTCAGTTGCTGTTTCATTTATTTCTGCTCTGATTTTTATTATATCCTCTCTTCTACTGACGTTGGATTTCATTTGTTTCTACTTTTTCTAGTTACTTTAGGTGTAAGAGTAGGTTGTTTGAGATTTTGCTTGCTTCTTGAGGCAGGCCTGTTTTGCTATAATCTTCCCTCTAGAACAGATTTTGCTGCATCTGAAAGGTTTTGGATCATTGTGTTTTCAGTTTCATTTGTCTCCATGTACTTTTTTTAAAATTTTCTCTTTGATTTCTTGGTTGACTCATTCATTGTTTAGTAGCATGTAATTTAGCCTCCATGTATTTGTATTCTTTCAAGATTTTTTTGTCATGATTGATTCCTAGTTTCATATAGTTGTGACCAGAAAAGGTGCACGATATGATTTCAATATTTTTTTTTAATTCGTTGAGACTTTTTTTGTGGCCTAATGTGATCTATTCTGGAGAATGTTCCATGTGTACTTGAAAAGGATGTGTATTCCACTGTATTTGGATGAAATTTTTGGAATATATCTGTAAGATCCATCTGGCCCAATGTGTCATTCAAAGCCACTGTTTCTTTGTTGATTTTCTCTCTGGATAATCTATCCATTGTTGTAAGTGGGGTGCTAAAGTCACCTAGTATTATTATATTACTATTAATTTCTTCCTTTGTATCTGTTAATAGTTACTATATGTATTTGGGTGCTCAAATGCTGGTGCATAAATATTTATAACTGTTATTATATGGTTATATTCCTTTTTAAATTTTTTTTATTTTTAAAATTTTAGTTCTATTATAGTTAACATACAGTGTATATTGATTTCAGATGTACAACATAGTGATTCAACAATTCCATACATCACCCAGTGCTCATCATGCCAAGTACAGTCCTTAATCTTCATCACCTATTTCACCCATGCTCCCCACCCACCTCCCCTCTGGTAACCATCACTTTGTTCTCTTAGAGCTAAGAGTCTGTTTCTTGGTTTCTCTCTCTTTCTTTCCCTTTGTTCATTTGTTTTGTTTCTTAAATGCCACATAAGAGTGAAATCATATGGTATTTACCTTTCTCTGACTGACTTATTTCATTAGGATTATACTCTGTAGTTCCATCCATGTTGTTGCAAATGGCAAGATTTCATTCCTTTTTATGGCTGAATAATATTATGATATATATATATATATATATATATACACTACACCTTCTTTATCTATTCATCTATTGATGGACCCTTGGGTTGCTTCCATAATTTGGTTATTGTAAATAATGTTGCAATAAACATAGAGGTGCATATGTCCCTTTGAGTAAGTGTTTTTGTATTTGGGGGGTAAATATCCAGTAGTGTGATTACTGGATGGTAGGGTAGTTCTATTTTTAACTTTTTGAGGAAACTTAAGACTGTTTTCCATGGTGGCTGCACCAGTTTGCATTCTTACCGATAGTGCGAGAGGGTTCCTTTTTCTCCACATCCTTGCCAATAATTGTTGTTTCTTATGTTCTTCATTTTAGCCATTCTGACATGTGTGATGTGATATCTCATTGTGGTTTTGATTTGCATTTCCCTGATGATGAATGATGTTGAGCATCTTTTCATATGTCTGTTGGCCATCTGGATGTCTTCTTTGGAGAAATGTCTGTTCATATATGGTTATATTCCTGAAACAAGAAAGAAATAGAAAATTTGAACAGACTGATTACTAGCCATCAAGTTTAATCAGTAATCAAAAAACTCAGAACAAGCCTAAGTCCAGGAACAGATGACTGCATAGGTGAATTCTACCAAACATTTAAAGACGAGTTAATAGGATACCTGGGTGGCTCAGTTGGTTAAGCATCTGACTCTTGATTTCAGCTCAGGTCATGATCTCACAGTTATGAGATCGAGCCCCATATCAGGCTCCACGTTGGGTGTGGAGCCTGTTTAACATTCTCTCTCTCTCCCTCTCCCTCTGTGTCCCTCTCCATCTCATGCTCTCTCATTCTTGCAAAGAAAAAAAAAGAGTTAATACCTTTTCTTCTCAAACTATTCTAAAAAATAAAGGAGGAAAGATTCCAAATTCATTCTATAAGGGCAGCATTACCCTGATACTAACACCAGATAATAATACTACAAAATAAGTCTTCCCTGGCAAGGGAAACAAAAGCAAAATTAAACTATTGGGACTACACCAAAGTAAAATATTTTTTCAGGGGTGCCCAGGGGGCTCAGTCAGTTGAGCGTCCGACTTCGGCTCAGGTCATGATCTCACAGTTTGTGAGGTCGAGCCCTGTGTTGGACTCTGTGCTGACAGCTCAGAGCCTGGAGCCTGCTTCGGATTGTGTGTCTCCCTCTCTCTCTGCCCCTCCCCCGTTCATGCTCTGTCTCTCCCTCTGTCAAAAATAAATAAACATTAAAAATAAATAAATAAAAAAAAAGCTTTTTCACAGCAAAGGAAACCAGGAGCAAAATAAAAAAGCAACTTACTGAATAGCAGAAGATATTTGCAAGTGATATATCCAATAAGAGGTTAATATCCAAATATACACAGAATTTATGCAACTCAATACAAAAAAAAGCAAAAAACTAATAATTCAATTTAAAATGGGCAGAGGACAGGTATAAACATTTTCCCAAGGAAGACATCCATATTGCCAATAGACACATGAAAAGATGCTCAACATCATTCATCATCAGGGAAATGCTAATTAAAACTGCAATGAGATACCATCTCATACCTGTCAGAATACCTAAAATCAAAAGACAAGAAATAACAAGTGGTGACAAGGACATGGATAAAAAAGGATCCTCATGCACTGTTGATGGGAATGCAAACTGGTTCAGCCATTGTGGAAAACAGTATGGAGAAAGGATGATATCATACCATTTGAGACAGCCTGGATGGATCTAGAGTATAATGCTAAGTGAAATAAGTCAGTAAGAGAAAGACAAATACCATATGATTTACTCATATGTGGAATTTAAGAAATAAAGGAAAAAGAGACAAACCAAACAATAGATTTAACTATAGAGAACAAACTAGTGGTTCCTAGATGGGAGGTGTGGGGATGGGTGAAACAGGTGAAGGGGATTAAGGGTACACTTGTAGTTATAAGCACTTAGTAATGTATAGAATTGTTGAATCATTATACTGCACACCTAAAAGAAAGAGTCACTGGTTTTAATAATTCCATATCTTTAAGAAATTGTTAATAGTATTTAATTTGTTTTTACAAGGGATGTTAAGAAAATGTCTGCAGACAAAGAAAACTCCTGGTTGTCTGGAAAAGTTGACCCTCCCCAGGAATTCTCTGCCAATAGATTTTAAGCATCTGAGTTTATATGCTATGGCTGTTTCACTCAGATTACTTAGAAGTTCGTGCCTCTCTACAAACTGCCCCCATTCCTGGTGTCTCCTGGGGAGGGTTGTGAAATCATCTTTCCAAAAGTTTGGATTTATTTCTACAGAGGTGTGACATCTTTCCTTTGAAGGGAAGAGCACAAGTAAGGGGGACTTACATTTAGTAAAAGATTGACAGAAGTGTACCTTGTCTAAGATCATGCAAAAGTGAGCAAGTGTTGGCACAAAAACAGACACATAGACCAAAGGAAGGACGCACAGTATGGCCAACTAATCTTTGACAAAGCAGGAAAGAATATCCAATGGAAAAAAGACAGTCTCTTTAACAAATGGTGCTGGGAGAACTGGACAGCAACATGCAGAATGATGAAACTAGACCACTTTCTTACACCATTCACAAAAATAAACTAAAAACGGATAAAGGACCTGAATGTGAGACAGGAAACCATCAAAACCCTAGAGGAGAAAACAGAAAAAAACCTCTCTGACCTCAGTCACAGCAATTTCTTACTTGACACATCTCCAAAGGCAAGGGAATTAAAAGCAAAAAATGAACTATTGGGACCTCATAAAGATAAAAAGCTTCTGCACTGCAAAGGAAACAATCAACGAAACTGAAAGGCAACCAATGGAATGGGAAAAGATATTTGTAAATGACATATCGGACAAGGGGCTAGTATCCAAAATCTATAAAGAACTCACCAAACTCCACACCTGAAAAACAAATAATCCAGTGAAGAAATTGGCAGAAAACATGAATAGACACTTCTCTAAAGAAGACATCCAGATGGTCAACAGACACATGAAAAGATGCTCAACATCGCTCCTCATCAGGGAACTACAAATCAAAACCACACTCAGATATCACCTCAGGCCAATCAGAGTGGCTAAAATGAACAAATCAGGAGACTATAGATGCTGCAGAGGATGTGGAGAAATGGGAACCCTCTTGCACTGTTGGTGGGAATGCAAACTGGTTCAGCCGCTCTGGAAAACAGTGTAAAGCGTCCTCAAAAAATTAAAAATTGGTCTGCCCTGTGACCCAGCATAGCACTGCTAGGAATTTACCCAAGGGATACAGGAGTGCTGATGCATAGGGGCACGTGTACCCCAATGTTTATAGCAGCACTTTCAACAATAGCCAAATTATGGAAAGAGCCTAAGTGTCCATCAACTGATGAATGGATAAAGAAATTGTGGTTTATATACGCAATGGAATATGACTTGGCAATGAGAAAGAATGAAATATGGCCTTTTGTAGCAACGTGGATGGAACTGGAGAGTGTTATGTTAAGTGAAATAAGTCATACAGAGAAAGACAGATACCATATGTTTTCACTCTTATGTGGATCCTGAGAAACTTAACAGAAGACCATAGGGGTGGGGGGGGAGGAAAAAAAAGAGAGAGGAAGGGAGGAAAACCATAAGAGGATTTTAAAAACTGAGAATAAACTGAGGGTAGATGGGAGGTGGGAAGGAGGGGAAAGTGGGTGATGGGCATTGAGGAGGGCACCTGTTGGGATGGGCACTGGGTGTTGTACGGAAACCAATTTGACAATAAATTTCATACTAAAAAAAAACCAAAAAAAGAAAAAAACAAAAGTGAGCAAGTGTTAACAGCTAAATGAAAATCCAAATTTTCTGACTCCTGAGGCCAAATAAGTTTTAATCTACTACTGTATGTTTTACATGTTGGAAAAAAAGGGGGGTGGGAAATGAGAATATCTGTGTATGGTCAGGAAAATCTATCTCCTTCTTTGAGCTTAATGATTAAAAAAAAAGTGGCTTATGCTTCCATATGAACATCTTCCACTGAATCTTCTTTTCCTAAGTAATTTCACATGCATAGTTGCCTTGGAGCCTCAAGGTAACAATCCTGTTACCCCACTTTGTAAGTGTCAAATATTAATTGACAAGGTGGAGATCGAGCTCTCTGAAGTTCTAGTCAAACTTCTTTCATATAGCAGAGTATTTATGAAGGGAGTCAATGTTCACCTTTATTATGATTTTAAAATGTCCTCATTAGCCAATTATGCTGGGTCCTCCTATGACTCTGCCATCATCTTACTCAGTCACCCACCCCCCACCCCCCGCCCCATCTCTTGTGCTTGGTACGTGAAGGTTTCTTCCTTCATGTTGAGATCTTTCCCTATGGCACTACCAGATAAATTTTATGTAAGCAAATTATCAGAATCCGATGAGAGATTTCAAATACAATGTGACCCTTGGACTCACCTAAGTCTTGGGCAAATGTCTGAAAGTCACCATAATTCAGTTTATCATAGCTTTATATCTGTGATTATTTGTGCTTTATAACATTTTTTATGTTTATTTATTTTTGAGAGAGAGAGGCAGAGGAGGGGAAGAGAGAGAGGGAGACACAGAATCTGGAGCAGGCTCTAGGCTCTGAGCTGTCAGCAAGAGCCTGATGTGGGGCTCAAATTCACCAACTGTGAGACCATGACCAGAGCTGAAGTTGGACGCTTAACCGACTGAGCCACCCAGGTGCCCCTATTTGTGCTTTATAAATATCCACAAGAGGGTTATAAAATGCCAGGCATTAATTGAACCCATAAAGCTATCTGAAAATTTATGTGGATGGTAAAGAGAAACAGAGATGGGTCTGGTTCTACTGGGAATCCAATAGGTCTTTGACAGTGTGGACTCTTTTCTTGTTTTGCTTGTGGAGGTGGTCCAAAACTAAAGTAAGAAAACTTATGCAGGATATAGGGGTGAAATACAAGGCAAAAAGGTAGGAAATTGAAGAGAACAAGAATATATATATGTATATATATAGTACATTTTGTAATTAAGAATGTAAAGGGGAATGCTCAAATAGTATGCTGTGAAATAATAATAGCACATAGCAAATGGAAAAATTTTGCCTGCACAGGACAGAAAACTCAACCAATAGTGACAACCATTAGGACAATTCTTCTTCAACTGGGAGCAATCTGGAAGTAGGTGATCCCTATTTGGTCTGGAAGCTCATGGTGAAGTCAAGGGTCTAGGGCTTTTCCTATCTTTCTTCCGGGCTGTCCTCCACATGTCAACCAAGTCTCCCATTGTGGTCATAGAGTGGCTGCTGGAACTCCAAGCATAGGTCTCACAAAATACCTAAACAGGAAGGGAGGAGGAGTGGTTAAAAGAAGACTTTCTTTTCATGCCTTTCTCTTACCTAAGAAGCTGGTCTTTTCCTCAAGTTCTCATCAGAGCAGAACTTGATGACATGCCTCTAGACCAATTATAGTCAAAGAGAAATGGGATTTCCATGATGGTTTAAACCAATCATATATAATTCATGTCCTGGGATAACACATATTACAGCAAGAAAGAAGGTAGAAAGGCCAATGGGTGGGAAAACATCAGAGTCTGTCACATAAATAAATAAACACACACCTATATACATATGCCCACATAAGTATGCACATGCACAGACTAGCAAATATAGGCATAGTCATACTTATTTTATATATTACCCTTAATCTCAATGTTCTTTTACAAATCTTAATATGTTTTGCAGATTTTTATTTCTGCTTCAGTATACATATAGAGCCATCTCTGTTTTTAAATTACTGCGGAGTATTCCATAGCATGAATGTGCCATTGTTTATGTAGTTAGTCCCTAACTGGTGGGCAATGTGTTAACCATGCCCTTTTTAAACCCCCCTAACACGATCACCACCCGTTCCTGGTCATAAGGACTGGGTAGGCCAGGTAACTTAACACCAGTTGGTAACTTCACATCAACTGTGATTTCTTTATTGGTTCAGTTCAATTCAAATGCATTAAAAAGTCATTAAATGAGTAACTCCTATGTTTCCGGTACTGGACTTAACACAAGGAGTACAAAGATTAGTAATACACAATCCCCCAAATCAACTAGCTTACAGTCTATTTGATTACCTCTAAATAAGTACTGAGATAGAGGCAATTACACGGTGTGATGGCCATTCAGAAGAAGAGCATTTAGGCCAAACTGGGGGGTTTAGAGCAGGCTTCCTGAAAATAGTAACAGTGTACAGGATCCCTAAGTTCAGGCCTCCTCAGCCGTGCCTGACTCACTGCATGTGCACATGCTCGGTGCTGTGCTCCACAGGGGTTGAGGGGCAAGAGCACTTACACAAACATGAAGCTCCTTGCTGTGCCAGAACCAAGAAAGTTCTTTATACTGACGCCTGCGTTTCATGTCTTCTGTGGGCACCAGTGAAACTATGGCAGGCTAACCTGTTAATCTGCAAATAGAGTAAACTCTCCGACCCTTCACAATTCTTAACAAACGTGCTTCTAGAACAATAGGATGTTTTATGATCATCTTGTTCTTTTCCTGCCTCAGCCATTTCTTCAACGAGCTCTGGTTCCTTGAGTAGAAAATAGTATTACAAAGACACATCTTGGTACTAAATATGCTCCTTAGGGTCAGCATGTCCCTGGGCTCAGTCCTTCTCAGTAGACACAGCCAGCTACACGCACGCACGTGCACGCACACACATACAGTTGCATCTATTTTTTATTTATCTATATCTATATGTTAACAACCAAGAGTTCACACCAATACCTCCCCCACCAAGCTCAAGAATGTATTCTTATTTTCTCCTTTTCTGTGTTTGTACTTCTCCAACAGTGAGAAAACCGGCTTCCACTGTCTTAAATTTATATTTACTTGTTTGACGACCCCTCCAGATTTGCTCGGCCAGAGCTCCCCCGGCTTTCCGCCAGGACAGAGGGGTAGAGGACCCCTCGGCGTCCACCTGGCCAGCTGCGGTGGAGTATGTCCCAGGGGTCGCCCGAGGCACAGACATGCAGAGCTGCAGGAAGGCCTCCCAGAGGGCACCCCCGGGCTGGAACGACCTGGAGCTTCACTTCCCCAGGGCGCAGCACCTGCCACTTTGCTGCAGCTGCGGGAGCCAGCTGGGACCCACCCGGGGGCCCTGGGGAGTTTGTCCCAGACGCGGATGTGTGCGGGGCTGCAGCGGCTTGAGTTCTAGGTGCAGGACATGGAGTATACAGCAAAGTTTTTAGAAGAAAGCATGATCACCTCACTGGGAGAGGCCTGAGGAAGTACTGCTAACCATGTACACTGTCATCAAAATAAAAATCTTCTTGGATTCACATAAGCCACAAGTTAGATCCAGATCATCGCCCCCATGACCATCAGAAGGCCATCCCCATCTATGAGGGACCGCAAGTTGAGAAATTCCTGAGCATACTCAGGCTCCAGAAGCAGATGACACCATGAAGTAGGCAGCTTTGTCCAAGATCTTGAATCAAGAACGTTGTCTTCATTTATCTACCCTTTCTCCCTGACCTGGAAAATTCTCTGATCTAGAAATTTTTTTAAAACCCTTCCTCTTTTATTTACAAAATTAATCAATGAATCAGTTTATTCATTTTTATTTGTTTGATTAATTCCCCAGTATTGTAAATCTTCAAACTCTGCTGTCGTTCTTGCTTCCCTATATATGCTTTCCTTGCCCTGATCAGTAGTTCTTCTGTCCCATTCCATACTAGTGCCACTTTGAGGATACCCTCCTCACATCTTCAGAGTAGGGATCAAGGCTGATATTATAGGTTGAGCTCCAGGAGCAAACTCTGAGATAAAGTTTCATGCAAAGGAAACTGTTAAAAAAATCAACATTCATGGAAAGAAGGGGAAGGAAGTATGATTGAGCAGAGACAGAAGTTGAACTACAATGGGATTCTAGCAAAGTCTTAAGTAACTGCACTGGGAACTCTGGAATATATATATATATATATATATATATATAGTTAATCAAAGTTGTTGCATAGTAACCCAAAATGGCTAGGCCTTTAAACCCTCACATGACAAGTCATTGGATATAAGATACCCTGGAAAGGGTGTGGTGTTGAGCAAGGCAACTGAGATCAAGTCTGAAGGAACTAACAGAACAGCAAGTCTTTTCTCGAAGGGGATCATTGTAGCTCATGTCCATATCCATTACTGTTCACTCCTGGTGCCACTTGGAAACATTTCTTCAAGGACAATACACATATATATGAAGAGTGATTCTTCCAGGATTCTAATGTACCTCTCTTCCCAAAAGAAACTTAGAAGAGAAAGGTTAATGGGACAAATTACAGTTCCTGCCTAGAGCTGGTCTTAGGACCATGATACTCATCGTCTTTCTCCTCTAATATCCATTCTAGATTCCTCTTACCTCAGCACTACTTCTGATTTTGGTGACTTATCTATTGGTGTTACCCAGACTCCCACACCTGAGGGGTGTTATTAGTCTCAGGACACCATGTCCTCTTGAGGCCAGGGTTGCTGACATGTCTATTTACCATTACAATTGAGCAAAGGAGTACAAAAACACACTCAAGTGTATTATCTGGATGCCACACATATTTACCCCTTGTGTAAAAGCACCTCCACTGCCTCCTGAAGACCAAGGTCCCATTACCCCCTCCAAGATGGTAACTCCTCTCCTTGTTGGCCAGTCCCTGGACACAAGGAATCTGAAGTGCCTAGTAGCACTTGTAGTGGCAATTGTAGTCTATATTTCAATGGGAAGCTTGCTAGGTCCCCTTGCAAAAGTGTCCTCCTTTGGAATCCAGGACCTCTCACCTTATAGAGTGTAGAATTATGGAGCCAAAAAGGACAAAGTCCCTAGTGGATCATTAGGAGATACAGTAATTGAGGTCTCTCCTACTTCCATCCCTTAGTTACTGGACCTATGCATTCATCTTACTTGGGGATACAGTGTCATATAAATTTTTTTTAATTCAGTCTTCTGGAGGATGGATACCTTTTCTTACAAAGGGCTGCTTCTAAGCTAGCATTTCAACTGTGTCCTCAGAAGATCATTTTAAGGCTCTATCAGGTAGGTCACTTCTGATTACAATGGTATGTGGTATGACCAGTGGATCCAGTAGTCATAAGCCCACTCTCATACCTCCTTTTAAAAAAAATTTTTTTGGGTCGCTTGGGTGGCTCGGTTGGTTAAGCACCTGAGTCTTTATTTCAGCTCAGGTCATGATCTGGTCGTTTGTGAGATCAAGCCCCACATTGGGCTCTGTGCTGATGGCACAGAGCCTGCTTGGGATTCTCACTCTCCCTCTCTTTCTCTCTGCCCCTTCCCTGCTCTCTTTCTCTCTCTCTCAAAAGAAATAAACTTGAAAAAAAGTTTTAAATAAAGAATTTCTCTTTATTAAGTAATTTCTACGCTCAACGTGGGGGCTCGAACTCACAACCTGAGGATCAAGAGTCATATGCTGTATAGACTGAGCCAGTCAGGTGCCCCTTCCATATCTCTTCTGCAGTAAAATAGGCTCTGTGTTCTGACACAATTTTATATAGGATCCTTTCTCAGGGATAAAATATTCCATAAGTTTCTGGATAGTCATAGTGGCTGTGGAGGGCATTAACATATAATGCAAAGATTTTCATACTCTGTTTTTCCACTATGCTCATCCACCTCCTTGCTCCATTCTTTAAATCTTACTCTTTTCTGTGTATCTGCCTGTGAGTCCTGATATATTGCAACCTCAAGCCACTTCTTTCACACAAAGTGGATAAACAGGTGCATCACCCAAACGCCTGCCCATCAGGAGGATTTTCCCTCACTAGTGTCTTTCAAAGCCACTTCCGAATGAGGCTGCAGTGTGGCTGCTTCCATTTTTAAGCACTGGCATACTAAGCTTTTCTATTTGTAAACCAAGCTTGTAGATTTTGCTTTTCCGTCAGCTGAGGATAAGAGATTCCCAGTATGATCAAAGTGAGGTGAGGGAGAGGTGCTGGCGCACAGTGGTGAGGGTCACGGGCTACTTGCTCATGCAGCTTGTTTTTGCTCTCCAGTCCTTCGCGTGCTTGAGCTCGTGCTCATCTCACAATAGACTGCTACAGGATTCTAGCAACCTTACATGAACCCAGCTCTGAATGGGTGGTTCTAGAAGCATGGTCATTTAGTGTCTCCTGGTCAGGCATTCCATCTCTACCAATGTCCATTAGCACCCCAGATGTTTTTGTTTCTTTTAAGTATATAATGTTGTTTATGCCAGAATCTCAGGAATGTGCACCATTATTCTCTCGCTGGGACTTGCCATAAACCATGCTGCTACATTGCATCTTTCCTGCCACTTATCTCTAATACCATGGGACTTGTGGGGACTTACAGCTCAGGTGGCAAAGCTGCTTGCACTGCAGCTTGAATTTGCTGAAGAACTCTTTTTTGTGCTGGCACCTACTGAAGGCTGGCATCATTTCTTGTCACCTGGAATATGAGCTAGATAAGTATTCTCTTGTGTGGAATATGCTGACTCTAGAACTGAGAGCAACCTATCAAGGATAGGAGTTCCCACTCAGTACTGGGAGGTCAAGGTATAATGATTTGTCTTTTACTTTGGAAGGTATGCCCTAGCACACCACTGACCTCAAGACTACAAAATTTTGGGGTGTCTGGGTGGTTCAGTTGGTTGAGTGTCCAACTCGATTTCGGCTCAAGGTCATGATCTCAGTGTCATGGGATTGAACCCTGGATTGGGCTCTGCATTGAGCATGGAGCCTGCTTGGGATTCTCTCCCTCCCACCCTCTGCCCACCCCTCCCCTCTGCCTCTCTCTCTAAAAAAAAAAAAAAAAGACTACAACATTTTATTTATGTGTCAGGATTCTCATTCTTTATAGGGTTCATCTTGCATGGAATGTATGTGTCTTACTAAGTCCTCCAGCATGCTAACCAATCTTATTCATTAGCTCCAATTAGCATAACATCATTGATATAACGGATCAATGTGAAGTTCTCTGAGATGCCCAGATGGTCCAGATCATTTTGGCCTATATTCTTATAGAAAACATAGAATTAACATAGCTTTGGGAAAAACTGTAGAAATGTATTATTTACTCTATGTAAATGCAAACTGTTTCTGATGCTATTTTTTAATCAGAATATAAAAGAGTATATTTGCCAACTTAATTGGCATGTGTCATGTACCTGAAACCATATTAATTTATTCTAGCAAATATATTAATCATACATAGTACCATGGTTGCAATTAGGGAGACAATTCATTTAAGTTTGCCATAAACTATCATTTTCCAAGAGCCATCTTACTTCTTCTGGGGGCCAGGTGGTCAAATTAAATGGAGATATGGTAGAGTCTTCCATTTCTACAAAAGTTATAGCCTTAACTTTTGCCATCTCCCTATCTGGGGTTGTGATATTAGTTTTGGTTCTTAGATGGGACTGGGGGGATGAAGAAATATTTTCAGAGTCTTCTACTAGGGATTCCCCGTTATGACAGCCCATACCCTAAAGGCCAAGAACCCAAAGTTGGAGTTATGCCAACTACAACATAGGTCAATCCCAACTACACATTTGGAGATCATGAAAATGACTGTTGGGCAGATCAGTAGATCCAGTAGGTTCACTGTAAGCAGGACCTTGGTCGAAACTCCACAAACCTCCATTCAGGAAAACCATGATGATACTTTGAGTATCTTAAGATCTATGTTAACTGAGACCTTTGTTTCCCACAGTCTCCAAAATGTTTGTGATAACTAACTATAAGTGACTATTCAGTCAATGGGTTCTACACCTGAAAAACAATTCAGGTCCAGGATCATAGCAAGACATCAAAGCATATAATTGCCCTCAATTTAGTGTCCATCCATCTCTTTTTCTTCTAACCGTATAAGCTGAGTTGTACCCTTATTGGGTGCCCATCTACTTTGCCCCTAGGCATACTGTGTCCATTAACCATCTCTATTTTTCTGCAGATCAGGCCCCCTTAGGTACCCTATGACTCTGCCACTCATTAAGAAAATTACATCCATCTTGCTTCTGGCAGTTAAGTGGCATTACCTACTCTGTATTGTTTTGGAGTCCTAACATCCCTATTGCTATTATTGAGCCTAATTCTGTAACTTTCCCACTTTCCTAATTCTGTAATCGTTCCTAATGTTAACCCTGTCTTATCGAGGACTTTCCTCACTGAACCTTTTAGTGATGCTGTTGCCCCTCCCGTGAGTGCATTACTTATGACCTTGGGAATGATGTGCCCATTAGTCCTTTCCAGGGTACATAATCATCTGGTGTCTTTTTAGCCTTACATATATATCCATTTAAGCATGCCCATTTCCCTGGGCATTTAATCCCTTTCTCCACTGTCTACCATAGCAATTTTGGCATTTCACCTTCATCTAGCATGAGCCACCTTTTTTCCATGTTTCTAGCATCCATACTAGTGGTGAGTTCACACTGTCTCCTCAGATCTTTGACAGGCTGTTAAATCTTATATTTTGGGAAGTGTCCACAAATCAGTAAACTCTCCTTTATCCAACTGTTCTGCCTGCGTGATGGAGTGGCCTCAGAATCCAGTTTCTGTAATACTCCCTCAGCTACTACCAATACATTATAATTAGGTCTTAAAACTCCTTTAGGTAAGTCTCTTTCCTTCCTTATCAGGCCCAGCATGTCCCCCAACTATGTTATGTTGAAAGTTAACCCTAATGATATAGGCCTAATGACCAGAAAGAAAAATGGGGGCAGATCATGAGGAAGGCACATTCTGCATGCAGGGAAAGACATCTTAATGGTCCTCAAGAAGGAAAGAGTGCTGGCTTTTAATGGAGATGGGCGATCACTTCTGTGAACCAGGAGGATTCAAAGAAGTCAAGGGTTCAAAAGCTTAAATAGCATCTACCCAAACGTCTCCAGCTTGAGTGTCAGTGTTCTATATTTTTGAACCATGGCCCTGATCTTGGCATAACAGAGTTGCTTTGATTCAGCAATTGGCCTTTTCCAATTATTGATATCAGATTAAAACAAAAAAACAAAAATCCTCTGTGTCTATGTGTACAAGTACACATACAGGCACATACATGCCATTGGAGTACACAGGCATTTAAAGAAATTTCTGGAAGGAAACATTTTACCACGGTTAAATATATGGAAGGGAGTATAATGGGAAGTTGTGGAGAGAGGAACTTGAACTATTTACTATACATTCTTCTGTATTTTTTACAAATATTTGTACAATATTTTTAAAGTATTAGAAACATTAGAATGATCATTGCCATAAGAGGAGAGAAATGAAAGAAGTCTTTAGTAATGTTCTTTATTTTCCCGCAAGATGCTTGACCTCACTTGACCTCATCCCTTGGGGAGAGAAGGGATATGTGAAGGCCATTGTGCAATGAACCAGTCTCTTGCTCCTGGAGAAGTGAGGGGGAAAGTGCTTGTTATCTGCAGTCAGCCATATTCTTTTACTTCTCTTCAGAAGGGGTCGAAGAGCTTTGCAACTAAGACCCAGGAACAATGGAAACTGCATCAGAAGCAGAGCAACCTGTGTGCCTGTTAAAGAAAATCATTCAGTTGGGGGTGGTCTGTACATGATACCACAGAAGGAGTTGAATCTCTGCATTAACAACTTTTCTTGGGAACACCTGGCTGGCTCAGTCGGTAGAGCATATGACTCTTGATCTTGGGGTTGTGAGTTCATGCCCCACTTTGGGTGCAGAAAAAGAACAAGAACAACTTTTCTCAGCTTTTTGGTAAGTTTGCAGGATAGAATGTGCCAAATAACTCACATAAATAGAATAAAATTTCTGTCTTTTATAGCTTTTGGTTAGACAGATTTTCAATACATTTGACAAATGTATTTAAGATGGTGTATTTGTTTCCTGCAGCTGCTGTAACAAATTATCACAAATTTGGTGTCTTCAAACAACAGAAATTTATTCTCTCACAGTTCTGCAGGCCAGAAATCCAAAATCAGTTTCACTAAGCAAAAATCAAATCATCAGCAGTGCCACACTCCCTCTGGAGGCTCTACAGGAGAATCCCTTCCTTGACTCTTCCAGTTTCTGGTGGCTGTATGTCTTGGCTTGCAGTCACATCACTCCGATTCTGCCTGTCTTCACATACCCCTCTTTTCTGGGTGTGGGTGTAAATTCCCTCTGCCTCTCTCTTATAAGGACATTGTAGCAAATTGGGCCCACCCATATAATCCTGGATAATGTCTCTATCTTAAGATCCTTGACTAAATCACATTTGCAAAGACCCCCTTTTCCTGATAAGTTAACATTTACAGGTTCCAGGAATTAGGACTGACATCTCTGAGGTCCATTATTCAGTCTACTACCAAGGGACTGATTTAAAACATGTAATACATGTGAAATCAGTTTGTGGGGCTCCGTCTTTTCAAAGACCAATCTGCTTCTAGAACCCAATACTGAGAAACAATGGGAGTTTCATGTATCTTCCAATCAGAAGAAAACTACCATATGAATTAACACACCATAGATAGAGAAAATAATTGGTAATTTCAAATTTGACTTTCCCACCCCTGACCTTCTGAATCAGAATCTTTCCATCTAATTCTTACCCTACCCAAAGGTATAAGAGTAGACACTGATATATAGTCTCCAGTTCAGAGTCAAACTTCTTCTCACATGGGAAACTCCACATAGCTGACTTCTGGGTAATAAGCAGGGATTTGCTTATTTAACCATGTAGGATTCACCGGTCAGGAAGTCAAGCTGGAATACTAGTAAACATTTATTAAACGTTTATTATATCCCCAGTACTGAGTGAATTACCTCACACATATTATCTTATTTCTCAGAGCTAACTTTATTTTTTTAGTTTATTTATTTATTTTGAGAGAGTGTATGTGTGTGCATGCAAGCAAGGGAGAGGCAGAGAAAGAGGGAAAGAAGGAGTCCCAAACAGGCTCTGCACTGTCAGCATGGAGCCCTAACCCGGGGCTCGATCTCATGAACCATGAAATCATGACCTGATCCGAAATCAAGAGGTGGACACTTAACCAACTAAGCCACCCAGTCGCTCCTCAGAGCTACCTTTTGAGGTGGAGTGATTCACTAAGGCTCTTTGGTTGGATCCCGCATAACCAAAAACAGATTTATGAGTAGGCCTCTGGACTGGCTCGTGAATCAGAAGAGCTGCACAAACAGGGTTAGGAAAGACAGAAAGGACAACACTCTGAGGCACTCAGCCACAGCTCTCGGTTCTCTTCTCCGTCTGTGGCCCTATCATCAGATGACTCTACCTACACTGCCTTCTACTGTGGGTTTTCACTGACAATTTGAATTCCAAGCAGAGTTTAATTTGACTCCGCTGGAACAAAGGTACTAATGTTGGCCCTCCCTGAGACAATGCCCACGATGGGCCAGAGGTACATATTCAGTTATAGGGGGAAAAAGAGTGAGCAGGAGGAATGGATCAGACCAAAGTGATAATTGCTTCATAAATAATGTTACCCTCATTTTATAAATGGGAAAAAAAATTGAGCCTCAGAGAATTTGCAGCTTAGTAGCAAGTTGTAAAGCCATAATTTGGACCCACTTCTGCCCAACCTGAAGCCTGGATTCTTAACCACTATTCCCATCTTGGTATCTGCTGAAGCCCAGGAATCAAAGACAGATTCCAAAGCAGTTTCTGCATGAATTTCCAGCAAGAGTTGTGGTATTTCAGCCAATTTGGAGACCCAGGAAAGTAAATGTACAGTGAGAAATCTCTCTGTGCCTATTTTGTGAGCAGGTATTGATTGCAGTGTTGGATAAAATGGATATTTAAAAAAATGTTTATTTTTGAGAGAGAGAGAGAGAGAGGGAGAGAGAGAGAACGCAAGCAGTGGGGGTGGGGGAGTTCAGAGAGAGACACAAACACCCATAGATAGGAAGACAGAGGATCCGAATCAGGCTCTGCACTGAGAGAAGAGAGCCTGATGCACGGCTGGAACACCCAAGCCATGAGATCATGACCTGAGCTGAAGTTGGATGCTTAACTGACTGACCCACCCAGGCATGCCTAAAATGGACATGTTTTATAGCTTAAGTGTGGTTGCAAGAAGGTAAAACCCAACTGTAACAAGCTTAAACCAAACAGTATTTATTGACTCAGGGGAATGGGCAACCTAAGGGAGAAACAGCCTTCAGCAAATCTAGATGCAGTGCCATCAAGACTGGTCCCTCTCACTCTTCATCTTCACGTTCTCCTTCCCTTTGTGTTCACTTCACTCCCAGGTAGACTCTATCTGTGTGAGAACAAAGATGGCCATCAGCATCACTAACAGTCAGCAACATCAAGGAAAAGAACTCTTTTTCTCCCTGCATCCATGGCAATCCTGAGAAAAGATTCTGATTGGCTCTTCATGGATCAGGTGCTAAGTGACAAGCAGACCAATCACTGTGTCCAGAGAAATGGTGTACACATTCTGACATGCTGTTCTAACTCCTGTGTCGATTACTATGGTGGATTACATGGGACCACATGACTGACGGACTCACCAGAATCACACAGAGTGGGCTAAAATCATTTCCTAAAAAAAGAAAGAGAAAGGCTGTTGCAAAAAAATGGGGGTGGAGAAGGAGAGCAGGTATAAAAAAATTGTAAACACATTATAGACAAACGATGGTACACACCTTTGGGCCCCACTTCACCTACTGAATCAGAATATTTCTGCATGATTCTTACACATGCTAAGGTTTGATCCATACTACAGTTTGTAAAATGAAAGGAATTCCAGGAAAGACATTGAGGAAAAATAAGATTATGAGGTGAAAGAAGTAAATCAGAGCTAGAATGAAGAGTAGGTAATAGATGGATGAAATAAAGGGGAGAAAGGGAGAAATAGAAAAGCAAAAACAAGCAATAGCACAAGCAGCATTTGGACAAACAAGGCATGTTCTCAGGAGTCAGTCAACTTTACCTTCATATATCCTAGGGGCTGTTGTATAGAAATCACTTCAGCACAGTGCTGGAAAGAGCCAGGCTTAGGAAGGAGAAAGGCTTGGGTGTGAATTCTCATTTTGCCACTAATCAGCTTTATGAATTTAGGCAGATGACTCATCCTCTCTGGTATCAGTCTTCTGATCTATAAACTGGGGATAATGATATCTTGCTCACAATATTCTCCTGAGGCTCCAGAGACTGTAATGCATGCAAAAATAGTTGTTCTTGTCTTAGATGCCTCCCAGTTCTCTTAACCCTTGCTGCAGAATTAAGACCCAAGAGGTAGGGAAAATTTAGGAAGAGAAAGGCTTGTGCTTAATATGAAGAGCTTTCTAGCAACTTGAGTCACCCTACAACCTAATTAGCTGTGACCTCATTGATAAGGACTGAATGTGTTTCCCCCGACCCCAGATTCATATGTGGAAACCTCAAACCCCAATGTGACTGTATTTGCAGAAAGAGCCTTTATTGAAGCAATTAAGCTTAAATGAGGTTATAAGGGTGGAGCCCTGATCCAATAGGATTAGTGTCCTTATAAGAAGAGGCATCAGAGAGCTTGTTGCCCTTTCTCCGTGGAAGGGACACAGCAAAGAGGCAGCCATTTGCAAGTCAGAAAGAGAGCTCTCACCAGGAACTGATCCCTGCTAGAACCTTGATCTTGGACTTCCCAGTTCCCAGACCTGTGAGAAAACAAACTTCTGTTAAGCCACCAGCCGACAGTGTTTTATTATCACAGCCTGAGCAGACTAAGATCCTCTCCTCACTGGAATTAAAACAAGCTGACAGTCACCTTTCAGAGATACAGAGGGACTTTCCATAGGAGGACAGTAGAATAAGAACAAACTATCTCTAAGTCTATCCCAGGACTTCTCAACCTTGGCTGCATATTAGAATGACCTGGGAACTTTTTATTTTTATTTTCCAAGATTAAATAATTATTTAAAAAAGAATGCCACTCATGGGAGGGAAATCAATGTTGTCTCCCATAATTCTCTGCATCTGGGACTATAGAAATATCACTGTCCCTGCCCCACAGCTTCAAATTAACATTCTCAAGTCACGACAATAACTCTTCCCAAAGGGGACCTTCTGGAAAGACAAGCTATTTCATCAGCTCATATTTCCCTCTTTTTGTAGCATGTACTAGCTACCTATCCAAGAAATATACACTGGGGAGTAAGGAGGGGATCCAAGAAAGCCCCCAGTTGTTGACAGCCACAAGATTAGAGACAAGCACAAAGGAGTAGCTCAACATACTGGTAAAAAGTCCTATGACAGCTTGGGAATAACTTCATTTCGTTCATGGTAGAAACCCCACTGTCTAGTGCATAGGTAACAGAGCAGTGAGTTATAAAGCCACAAGGAAATGATGTCACCTAGGAGTTGAGGAATAAAACCCACAAAAAATCCTAGGATGCCCTCTTCACAATAGAAGGTTACTATGGAGTCACAAATTCCACAGTACTTGGATTCTCTGCCAATGAATTGTACCATAGATCTCAGAGTTGGTCATGTGTAAGGGATTTATGATGATGGTAGCAGCAGAACGAACTGTCATCTCTCCTGAGTTGTATCATTCATAACTTGGTCAAAGGAAGGTGTGACTTCTTTCTGTTCATTTCCAGGGCCTAAATCCTGTAAAACTTTACCATAGACCACAGTTCCAAGGACTCCTGAACACAGTCTTAGAGTCTGTGAACAACTCATGCTTCTCATCTATGCTCCCAATGTGCTGAACATGATAAAACAGACAGGAAACTGACATACTTGCTGCCCCCAAATATTTCGTTCTATTGTTGGAAGAAGAGGCTTATATCCCACCTGGATGAGCACCTTCAAGTGCATGAGAGACTGGGACAGGATAGTGAGGCAGGAGCCCAGGAGCACTTGACAGACCATATTTGCCATGATGGCACCTGGAGATGGACAGACATATGGAACCACCAAGCAACTGAGTTACTCCCAGGTCTGACCTCGGAACTTTTTAAATATACTGATGTGAAAGAAAGAAAGAAAGAAAGAAAGAAAGAAAGAAAGAAAGAAAGAAAAAAGAAAGAAGGAAGGAAAGAAAGAAAGAAGAAATACAAAGGAAAGAAAGAAAGAAAGAAAGAAAGAAAGACAAAGAAAAGAAATACAAAGAAAAGGAAGGAAGGAAGGAAGGAAGGAAGGAAGGAAGGTACTGATGCCCAAATTCTCCCTCCTAGACCAATTAAATCAGGCTTTCTGGGTGTGTGCGTTCTAAAATAGTGTTCCAGGTTACTTTAATGCACAGCCACGGCAAGATTGAGAATCGATACCTTAAGAGATCTGAGACTCTTTCCAGCTCAGAGTTAGTATTAATTTATTGAGACTTACATCTGGTGACCTAAGAAAGGAGTATGTGTCATGAACCCCACTTTGCCAGTACGAAAGAGAGAAAAGAAAGAATTGTGAAGTTAGTTCCCCAAGTCATTAAACAAGCAGATAATGAAGTTGTAATATCTTATCTTTCCATGTATGACCTTTGGAATTCCTAAACTATATTTAACAGTGTAGTAGACATTTGTCATTTTTGCTAGCCAGCATCCTTCCCCTTGTATTGGAAGTAGCTTGTCTTTGGGCCGACTACTCCTTACAATTCTATGGAGTCTTAATAGGACAGTTGATTACAAGGTGCCACATCACAAATTAATCCACCAGACTCTTTCTTTAGGGAGAATGACAGAGGGACTCTAGGTAGGTGGAGCTGTACTATTCCCATGTCACAACTAAGGAAAGAGAATGTATTCCTCAGTGAGACCCTATAGCTCCCTCCTTCCCTTTCTTCCCAACACATGGCTCTCAGCATTTCCTTTAATTCTGTGAGCTATTGAGTATGCTTCCACTAACTTCCTTTTTCCACATAGATGATTCAGAGCTTCTTCCAGTAGCTTGCAGGACTGGTTCAAAATAGGTATCTGGAAGTAAGCACTGCAAGCAACAGAAATCTCAGCCGTGGAAATAGCAGATGTAGGTAGGTACAAGGCAGTGGAAATCCTCCAATTTGGTTGAAAAAGTTGAAGCCAGTTCTTTTCTTGAAATTTCCAATTTTCACATGCATGAGTAAATTTCTTGTTTTGCTCAATCTAGTTCTGATTAAACAAGCTATGTATGCAAAATGCAAGGAGTCACAACAGCAAGGTGTTCCCCTCTTTGTGGTTATTTGGGACATCAGTAGGTTGGGGTTGCCATTGGGTGGGCCTTATAGCACTTTTTTTTAACCCATTAGAGTAGTCTTAATGCACATCAACACCTGGCTGAAACCAAGCCTTTTGCTGTTATAGGCCTCCAAACAATAAATGGGAATTGGAAATTTAGGCCCAGAGTGTAGTACCCAACCAAACTCCCCATCTAAGATTATTGTAATAGAAAGAGCCTATAGAAAGCAAAAAGGCAGAGACAGCAAGTGGACATAATAATAATGATGATGACCACCATTTGTTAAGCCCTTACTGTGAGCCACTGATCTATGATGTCATTTAATCCTAGAAGAGCGATACTGTTATGTTTTGTTTTGTTTTATTTTGTTTCTAAGGTTGAACTGCAGATGCACAGAATTGAATTGATTCAGTCAGTCATTCTTTCCTGTTACTGGCATGATATAATCATCTGTCTAGATATGACCCCTATTTTTTCTTATCTTCTTTATCCCTCATTCCTGAGTATATCGAATATGTGTTGTTCCAATCTATTCTCCATAGACTTACAGATCCACAAAAATATGTAGTGTAGTGTCTGCTTTTAAAATATATATAAATGGATCATACTGCATGTCTAACTCTGCAATTTGCTTTTTTTATTCAGCATTATGTTTCTGAGACCCATCCATGTTGATATATATAGAGAGAGCTAGTTCATCTGTTTAAACTGCTCCATGGTATACTATCATATGGATATACTATAGCTTATCTATATATTTCCCCCTGATAGAATCTATGTATAGATAGATATCTATGTATTTCTCCCTGTTGTTAATTCTTTCCTATTACAAAAAACGCTTCAATGAGTAATCTTGTATATGTCCCTCAATGCATTGGGCAAGAGTCTCTCTAAGATTTACCTAGAAGGAGAATGGTGGGGCTTTAGGCTTCATGCATTTTCAGTTTTAGTAAATCCTGCCAAATTACAGAGTACTTTTGCTAGTTTACACTCCCATCAACAGTATAGGAGAGTTCTTGGGATAGATACTATTATTATCTCCATTTTGCAGATGAGGAAACACACAAAATGTCCAAAGTTAAACACTATCTATCTGAACCACATCTATCTGACTCCAGGTCTACACAACACAATGTCACTACACAATATGCACTCATTAACACCTGGAAATACATTCAGCTGCAAGTGACAGAATCCCCTACCTGTGGCTTAAGTAGCATGAGTATTTATCATCTCACTTAACAAAAACAGTAGAAGGAGGTGGTTCCAGAGTAGCTAAGCAGCCCAGCTATGTCATCGGCAACATGGACACTTTTCGTTTTTAATTTCGCTATCCTCTACTGTCGAGTTATCACCCCCATTTCATTTTCTCTCAGCCTTAGGATGCCTGACATTGCTCTGACACCATGTCTAAGTTCATAACAGTAAAGGGGGGTTGGGGATGCGCAGTGGCACCATGCATGAAGTTCTTCTTGTTCTTTTTTTATAATAAAGGAAAGAAAAATGCCTTCCGTGAATTCCCCACTCACTACATCCTTTACCATTTCTTCTCATTGGTTAGAGCCCACAACTGGTCCAATCTTTGGGCAGAGTGGCATGAGATTATGCCTGGTTTAGATCAACCACAACTCAGCCACAGGGACTACAGAGAGGACTTATCTTTTTAATACCAATCCATCTCCATGTCTCAAATCTGTTCTGTCAGCAAAAAAGAAAGACATTGGCTGTTGGATAGCAAGTTGGTTTTCTTTCATCTTTGACATTTTCTTCTCAATTTTTTTTACTGGCTTCTCCTCCTCACTCAGTAGTTAAATACTTGCTTCACCTTGGGACTCTTCTCTTCCCAAAATAGTTAAGAGAGGACTCACAGATGGCCAGCAGGTCAAAATTGAGTTTGTGACCCCTGCTGTATACCCTCTCCCTATGTTGACAGCATCCATTTTCATGGTTTCATATACCATCTACATATTGATAACTCCTAAATTTGTATCCCCAGTTTCTTCTTTCTTGAGCTTCATATTCATATGTAACATAGCCTCTTTAGAGATTCCTCAGACATATCAAACTCAACATGTCCAAAACTGAGCTTTTTACCCGCCACCCAGACTTGCTCTTTCTTTTCTGGTACAGTCCATCTCCAAGAATACGATTCCCTTCCACTAGAGTCACCCAAGTCAGAGACCTGTTTCACTTCCCACACAATAGCTCTCAAGTTTGTTTGCTTTTCTTCATCTGTACTGCAAACACCTTAATCTAAAACTGCTAGTAGAGAGGCGCCTGGGTGGCTCAGTTTGTTGAGCATCTGGCTCTTGGTACAGGCTCAGGTCATGATCTTACTGGCATGAGAAGAGCCCCACATCCAGCTCTGCACTGACAGCATGGAGCCTGCTTGGTATTCTCTCTCTCTCTCTCTCTCTCTGCTCCTCCTCCACTCTTGAGAGCTCTATACCTCTCTCAAAATAAATAAATAAACTTTAAAATAATAAAACTGCTAGTAGAAACTTTGTGGTATATCTCCAGACCAGCACCTGTGCACCTGGGTTATAAATGCAAATCTTAGGCCCCACCCCAGATCACTCCTGGATCAGAATCTGCATTGTAACAGGATTCCCAGGCAATTCATTAAAATTTGAGAACTTTTCATGTTGACTTTTGCTATAGCTTATTAACTGGTTTCCCTGGATCAGTGTCTTGCCCCTAAAACTCTTTCTTGACACTACAAACCTCATAAGTCACTTCCCTTATTAAATCCTGTAACTAACCCCCCCCCCCAAGATCCCCCTCCTCACTGTTGCCTTGGAGACAGAAGGCAAAAGCCTACAGAATAGACACCTTATAGAAGTTCCCCTCCTGAACAATCTCCCGCTGCATTCTGGCTTGCCCTCTGGGCTCTAGCCACATTAGTCTTCCAATTTCTGTGCCCAGCCATCTTTTTCCCAAGTCAGGGACTTTTTGCCTGCGATACCCAGCATGATCCCAACTTTCTCTGGCACATAGCTAACTCCCACTCACTTCCTCAAAGAAGTCCCCCTCTCTTACAGGCCTTGTGAGGTCAGCCACTCTCATGTTAACCTCTCTTTTTGCACACTGTGCTCCTTCAGATATTTATCACAGTTGTAGTTAAAAAAAAAGATGGTGTGCATGTTTTATTGTTTAATGTCAGGCTTTCCCCATTGAATGGAAGCTCTAAGACAACTGCATCAGCTCTAGTGTTGTTACATCCTTCTGGCACCTAGGAACAGTGCTTGACACATGTTCCGTACTCAATGAGTAGTTGTTGACTCAATGAATATGAATGAATAACAGTCCCCAGGGAGTTGTCCTGGCCCGCGGTGGCCCTGCTTTCTTAGTTCAACTGGAATTAAGAATCTGCAAAAGACTGAGGAGGGCCAAGGAAGCATAATTTGACCACCAGCAAGCTAACTGGGGATGAAAACGTCCAATTCTGACAGATGTACCCCATGCACGTGCTGAAAGAAAAACAGAAGCAGCCGCCTGAGAGTGATGGTAAACATTTTGTTCCCCAGCCAGTGCCCTCCTCAATACACTCCCAAACTGACCTTTAGAAGGACTTTTGTATAGTGGGAGGTCTCTTTTAACCTCCAATGAATAAGAGTGTGAAGTGGTGTTTGCTTTTTTCCCTTTGTTCTCTGGCTGAGAAAAGTCTGGAGGCGGTAGAGTGAGGCTTAGCAATACAATTGCCTTCCCTTTCAAATGCTAAAGAGGGTTTTTGCTACTGGTTTAGTATAATCTGAGAGTTGTAGAGGTCTGGAAGGGATCCACTCCCCTTCCTTTTGGCATCTCATTTCCTGCAGGCTAGGGGCAACTTGGCAATTAATAGAGAAACCAAGGCTGCAAAAATATAGTCAACATTGTCCTCCAAGTGTCTCTGCAGGGTGAACAGCAGAGAGCTAGATGCTTCTCTCAGGAGAAGTACAGGATGTATAAATTCCCACAGTTCTGAGGTGGGCCAGAGATTGTGCGGTTTGTGGCTTTCTCTTCAACTGGGAGGGAGCTGGAATCAGAGGGCAACTCATTCAAGATAGCTGTTAGCACTGCCTTTTGACTCCCCTACAGCATGGATCTGTGTTTTGAGGGACCATAATGTTTAAACAGTTTGGAGGGCTCTTATAAAGAAAGAGAACATAAAACTATGAATAAAAACAGATTCAGGGCTTTGGAAAGAACTGAGGGTCTTCATTAGCTTAATGATACATCTATCTCTGACCCCGTGAGTGTACAGGAAAAGCTGAGGCTTTGAAAGTCTTGGGCAAGTTATTTACTCCCTAGAGCCTTAATTGGGTAACCAAAAAAATAAGACCCTCTAGTCCTCCTTCTTAGAAATGGTTTAAGGAGAAGATGCATGAAACAAAAGTACCTGTTATTTGATAGGATGTGCTCAATAAAAATGTCATTTTGGAGACCTCCTCTTTAGGGACTTATAGATCCATTCGAGTCACCTTCTTTCCTTAGGTTTACTGAAGTTTTTGCAGGTGTTGCTATAATCTATCTGGAATAGATATGATTACTTGGAGACTTAATCGAAGGTCCCATACTGGTAGCTGAAATCAACACATTTTTTTGGACATTCCAAGGATCCCTAATAAATTTAATTTGTATTACTTTTTAAAAAGCTAGTCCACGGCTATTTGGTTTGGTTTTCAGTTTAATTTGATGTGTTGTTTAACGTGTGTGTGTGTGTGCACATGCCCAGGCTGAGAATCATATTGTTTACCATCCCTAACATTGATCATACTTCACCAGTTCTTTCTACGTGTATAATCCTAAAGGCATCTGAGTCTATAATAAATCAGGATCAGCAGTAAACCTGTGGAGGAATGGAACAGGAAGAAGGAAAATAAAAAGGCGATGAGGTGAAATCATAGCTAGCAAGTAGGTCAATAGTATTGGGGTTAGTGGGGGAGCCTCTGGCCTTGTACTTCCTTCTTCAACTCCCAGCTCTGCCACTTACCAGTTTTCACCTATAGCTACATTCATTTGAACCTTTTAAATCTCACTTTGCTCATCTATAAAACTGGGATATTTATAGGAGTTTCCTAAGAGGTTTGCTATGAGGATTAAAATGAGAAAATCCTCTCAATGTGCTAAGAACGGTAACTGGAACAGGGCAAACCCTCCATAAATGTTAGTTATTATTAAGAGCAATTCCTGCATAGCCTGTAGTGAGCATTACGTATGTCATGTCTTGTTCACAATACTGGGGGATTAAATGGCCCTCCCCAAATGGGGAACTATCGGAATTTAGACAAGAGTCCAGTTTTAATGAGTCTCTGTTTAGTGTTCTTCACCAAATCAAAGATCCATGGATTTGTAAGATGAATGCCTATTTCTAAGTAGTAAGATGTGGGAAAAAGTGTTTCTCAGAAATGAAATATAGTAGCGCTTTTTCCTCTGTGTTATCTCTTGCATCTCTTCTACCAATTTCCCTTCACTAGAACTGTTAAAAGATAAACATAGGCATATGTAAAAATTTTAAGAGTTTATTTGGGCAAAAATAAACTCAAATCAAGCAGCATCCAAACTAGCAGACCGAATAGGGCTCCACGGAGCTGTACAAAATGATAGAATTTTAATGATCTCATGGTTCATGAGTTCGAGCCTTGCATTGGGCTCTGAGCTGATAGTGCAGACCTGCTTGGGATTCTCTGTCTCTCTCTCTCTCTCTCTCAAAATAAAAATAAACTTAAAAAATGATAGACTTTTATAGGCAGAAGGGAGCAGCTCTTTTTTTACTAGGCAAAAAAGTGGGTTGGTTATCGCAAGGTTACTTTCCTTTAGGGGATGGGGCTCTATCAGGCAGAATACCCTAACTGGTGCTGATCAGGCGATTCCTGATCGAATGGTTTAAGAATCCATTTCTGGGAGAGCAGAAACTATGGTTAAGTCTCAGATTGGTGTTGTGGAGTTTAGCATAAGTGACTCTTCCTTGGGCCCACTGTGTTGTTTTGTCTTATTTTGTTTTGTTTTGTTTTACCAGCATATTGTTCAGTAGTGAATGTGCCCATTGCCAGAAATATTTATGTATAAAGTTAGGTTATATATAGAAACATCAGTGTGGAGTCCTGTAGAATTTTCATCATACCCTCCATTGTCATCACTTCAAGATGTAATCCAGATACTTGGTAAAGTTTGGAAGGCCACTCTTTTCCTATCTAAAGAAAACTACTAGGCAACTACATGGTGATGTTCAAAATCATATCCTAATTCAGGTTTTGATCTGACGTACACTGTAGAACACTTTAGCTGAGGCTGAGAAGACTCAGATGTGGAAATCCCACTGTAGGGAACAGTGCGATGTAGTAAAGAAACATGTTTTTTGGTATGGAGGACTCAAGTCACAACTTCTTCAGCACAAGTAGCCTTGAGACTTTGCGTGAATAACATTGCCTATAAAATGGCACCAATAATCCTACCCTGCCTATTTCTACCATCAGAGTAAGGGTCAGAATATAACAAATGTGAAATGTTATACATGTGAGTGTCCTGTAGAAATGTAACCTTTTTAAATGTAATTTTTAATTGCTATAGGTTGTTATTTTTAGAGGAAATGAGATGGTGGAAGTTGGACAAGTCATATGTAGAAAAAAAAAATATATATATATAATTATGTATGTATTCTGAAAAGTTTATAAGGGTATAGACCAACTTGCTTACATGATGAGGCTTTCATATTTACTTCTTTATGGATTGTTTGGATTCATTTTACAACAAGCATGTATTTTTATAATATTTTTATTTCAATAAATTCCTCTAAAAACAACAAAGAAACCCTGTGCTAAAAAGAAGTTCTTTCAAAAGCTGTAATTTGGTCAAATTGAATCTATTTTAACACATTTTATTCCAGTCCCCCACCCCAGTAAGTTATTAGATGATGTGAAAACAGCTCCTACTAACACACTTCTCTTTAAATTCTACGGCCTAATATTTGGTTGTTGGTTTTGGTTAGATACCCTCACATAAGAATAGAATACCTCTTTTGGAAGAAAAATGATGAATTTTCACAATTTCTAATCAAAAGGGACCCAACTGAGCAGAGGATTGGCAGTTTCCTCAAATCACAAGTATGATGTCTCAGAAATTGTTAGTTTCCATAACACGTTAAAGACAAAAAAGTTACTTTTTTGGAAAACTAAAATGTGTAATTTTACCTCGGTGGCCAGTCTTTGTCTGGCTCTTTTGCTACTCAGAATTCCTCCTCTCATCTTAGAAACTAGTAACGTGTTTTGTGTGTGTGTGTGTGTGTGTGTGTGTGTGTGTGTGTGTGTGTTTTAATGCAGCTTAATTTGTAATAGCCAAAAACTGGAAACAATTAACATGTCCATCAATAGGTGAATGGATTAACATGAATGTATGGTCACACAATGGAATACAACTCCACCATAAAAATGGGTGAACTATTTACAAACACTATGGCATGCATAAATCTTAAAATAATATGCTGAGTGAGAGAAGTCGGATGAAAACAAGAGTACATACGTACCATATGATTCCATTTATATAAAATTCTAGAAATGCAAGCTAATCTACAATAACTAAAGCAGATTCAGTGGTCACCTGGAACCAAGTGGAGGGTGAAGAGGGATGAGAGGGAGGGAATCACAAAGGGCATGAATAAATTTTTGAGGGTGACAGCCACATTTCTTCTTTTTCTTTTTTTCCCTCATAACTATTCTCTTTATAGATAAGCTTACCATTGGTGGCAAATTTTTATAGAGTGGAAAGCTTTCACTATATATTGTCTATATTTAAAGCTTGTTTATCTTTCTGCAGAGAGAAGTTCTAAGACTAATAGGTACTGGAGCTAACAAATTTAAGAAATTAGATAAACTGCTAGTTTATTAAATTTGTTTAACCTGTTAGTTATAGCTTGTTAAGTTAAAGTTATATATTTTGTTTGAGAGTGATTGGTAGTGATAAAAGTTATCAAAAACAATGACTCATGTGATATTTGGGCTTTAAAATGATACCATACTCCAAAAAATATCAACTTTCATCTTTTAGGAATTGGTCAAATGTAAATACATGTTTTTCATTATATGTTTGTCTCTCTGGTTTATTTCTCACAATAGTTTTTGAAAACGATCACCATAACAGGGTTTATTTCACAGAGGGACTTATGCAGTGAAACATAGCCAACAAGCACTACTCATACACATAAGACAACTCAGTTACCAGTGCCTGTTCACATACCTTTTCTCTGTCATCCCATCTAAAAGCCACACTCTCCAGCCTCAAGAAAACTGTCATTTTCATAACCAATTCCCAGATTACCAGGTCTGTCAAACTTCAGCACTCCTACCCCATCCATCACTCCCCATCCCCACCATATATTCACACACTTCATTATAAATTCTTACATGCATCAAGCAACCTTAAGGAATTTAAAATCCATCATTCTAATATCAAATAGCTCTTTAAAAACTATGGTAAGCACAGAGAAACACATAGGGCTTGTTGTAATGCAGATTTTCATGCCTACTCAGACCTTTTAATTTTATAGTTCTGGGTAAGGAATCAGCATTTTTATCTTGAATCTTTGACATTTTAATTATTACATGTCATGGTGTGGACCTCCTTGGGTTTATCTTGTTTGGAGCTCTCTGTGCTTCCTGAACCTGGATGTCTACTTCCGTCCCCAGATTATGGAAGTTTTCAAGTATTATTTCTTCAAATAATTTTTCTGTCCCCTTACCCTCTTCTCCTTTTGGGATCCCCTACAATGCAAGTGTTTGTTCACTGCTGTTGTCTAAGACATCCCTTAACCTATCCTTACTTTTTTTTTTAGTTCTTTTTTCTTTTTGCTGTTCAGCCTGGGTGCTTTCCATTACCCTATCTTCCAGATTGGCTGGTCTGTTCTTCTGCATCCTCTAATCTGCTATTGATTACCTCTAATGTATTTTTTCATTTCAGTTATTGTATCCTTCAACTCTATTTGGTTCTTTCTTGTATTTTCTCTTTGTTGAAGTTCTCACTGACTTCACCCACTTTTCTCTCTAGTCTGAAAAGCACCTTCATGACCATTACTTTGAACTCTTTATCAGGTAGATTGCTTATCACTGTTTCATTTAGTTCTTTTTCTGAGCTTTTGTCTTGTTCTTTTATTTGGAGCATATTCCTCTGTCTCCTCATCTTGCTTGACTTTCTGTGTTTGTTTCTATGAATGGGACAGCTACTGCTCCTAAACTTGAAGAAATGATTCTGTGTATGTATGTACCCTTTGTAAACTATGTGTGCCTGGTGACTTTGGCTGCCTGGAGCTGTGGCTGGCATGGGCAGGGGGTCCTGGGACACTCTGTGCTGGGGCTGCCCTGGTGGGATGGCTGGAGCTGAAGTGGGCACAGGCCAGGGCTGTCTGTATTGAGGGCACCCTGGGATGACAGCTGATACTGAAGTGGATGCAAGCTCAGGTATTTCAGGGTCCCCCATGCAGGGGAGACCTGGCAGGGCAGCTGAAGCTGAGGCATGTGTAAGCCAGATGCTCCATGCAGGGGTACCTTAGTGGAAAGAGTCTGGAGCTAAGGTGGGGTGTGGACCAGGGATCCTGAAGCACTCTGCGCAGGGGGTGCTGTGGCAAGACAGATAGAGCTGAGGCAGGTGCGGGCCATGGGGTCCTGAGGTGCTCTGTTCTGCGGGTGCTCTAGCCAGTCATCTGGAGCTGAAGTGGTGTCGGCCTGAAGTGTTCGGGGTATTTTGCATGCATGTCATCTTGGTGAGATGGCTAGAGCTATAGTGAGAGCTGACCAGGGGTGTCCCAGTAAGCTGGGACTGCCTTGGTGGGACAGCTGGGACTGATGTGAGCTAGGGACCTGGGTCCCACTGAGATGGTAGACTGGCTATGATATCCAGAGTCCTGTTCCCATCTCAAAGTGGAAGGGGAATGTAAACCATGCCACCTGCAAGCCTGTCTGACCCAGAGAGAGTTCCAGCAGCCCCCTTACCATTTGGCAGGGCTCTAATGTTAGTTCTTCTGTGTTCTAGTTGTTCTTTTAGACTACACCTTTTTTTTTTCCTGTGCCGTAGGGCATTTGGGGTTGGTGTGGGCTAGGGGCCTGGGGCCCTGCTGAGGTGGCAGGCCAGCTATGGTGCCTGCACTCTGCTCCTGTCTGCACAATCAAGGTAGAGGGCAGATGTAAACTCTGGCACTCATCAGTTCCTCTGACCTGGAAAGAGTTCCAGCAACTCTCCTGCTGTTTGGCAGGTTTCTAGAGATGGCTCTTCTATATTCTAGTTGCCCTTTTAAACCATGGCTTTTTTTTCTGTGCCCCAGTGCAGATGAATCTGTTGATGGTCCCTGTTCGTCCCTTCTTTACTGTAGTTCACCATGTGGGCAGACGGGGTTTCCCTTTGTTACCCTGCTTCCATCTCTCTTGCCATTCTCTATTTGGTTTGTTTTTGTTTTTGTTTGTTTTTCTTTGTCTATTTTTTTTTTCAGGACGAATTGCTTTATAAATAGGTGTAGACTTGGTGTGTCCACAGAGGAAGTGAGTTCAGGGTCTTCCTATGTTGACATTTTGGACTGGAACTCTGATAACATGTTTATAGTCTAACCTCAGGCCAACCTTTTCCCTAACAGAATCTTCTATCCCTTTATTCCCCACACATCTGGTATCATCTCTTTGCATGTAAATTCCAAATATTTTTCTCTAGCTTGAACCACTCTTTTCATTTCTGAAAGGCTTTTTAATGTTTCTTTTTTTTTTTTTCAACGTTTATTTATTTTTGGGACAGAGAGAGACAGAGCATGAACGGGGGAGGGGCAGAGAGAGAGGGAGACACAGAATCGGAAACAGGCTCCAGGCTCTGAGCCATCAGCCCAGAGCCTGACGCGGGGCTCGAACTCCGGGACCGCGAGATCGTGACCTGGCTGAAGTCGGACGCTTAACCGACTGCGCCACCCAGGCGCCCCTCTGAAAAGCTTTTTAATTATCAACTCAGTTTGGGTTCATTGCTGATCTCTCAACTCAAACATACTCAAAGCCAAATTAATCTTTTTCTTTTGTTCTTTTCCTTCCCCTCCTTTCCCTTCTCTTCCCTTCCCTTCCCTCCCCTCCCCTCCCCTATTCTTTCTTTCTTTCTTTCTTTCTTTCTTCCCTTTTGTCAAGGGAGACACGATAATTCTCTCCAGGTAACTGGGCCTGGCCAAGACTATCATTTTATCTTGAACTTCTCCCTTCTCTGTGTCCATCTTCCCCACAATCCTTTGCTTAGACTTTTATTACCTACTTTGCTTCTTCCCACATCTACTTCCACCTCTCTGGTTCAGGCTCTTGCTTTCAAAGAAAACAACATGAGTGAAGAGAACAAGCAATGAGAAGCCCTCATAATGGGGCTAGCACAGGACTCAGAAATTGAAAGATATTTTCCTTGAGTAGAGAATTTTATTCCAAAGTAATGGAACATCATCAATAAAGGCAACCCAGGCATACAAATGCCTGGCATCATTAAATAAAGGCAGGGAAGCTTGTGCGGCTTTTTCAGGTTGGGTATGTGTAGACATACTCAATGATTAGACTGGACAAGTATGTTTATTCTGGAAGACTTTGAATTTCATTCAGTAGCCAGTGGAAAAATACAGACTTATGTGGCACAAAAACTTGTTATAAAATTGTGTGATAGTTAAGAGAACATACCATGCAAGCATTAACTATGGCACTAGGAATTGATATACAACATATTTTGCTCCTAGAATTGGTTGTTTTAGTGGCTAGTTGCTTGTGGGAGTGGAAAGGATGGGAGAGGAAGGTGCCAGAGATGACTCTGAGTTTGGTAGCCTGGGCGTTTAAAAGCATGATTAACCTGAGGAAAAACACAAATTGAGTTTCGTGTTTGTGACTGACAGTGGAGTTCAGTCTTAGGCACGCAGAGTGTGATGTGTCAGTGGGATATACAGGTGGAGGTTTCCAGGACATACTATTACCTCTGTGAGGATGATCTAGAAAATCTATTCCTAGCTCACCATTGGATATATGGTTTTTATTTATATATTCCATCAACACAAAGACAACCTGTCTGGCCCTAAACCCATCATGACTGCCTTACCTCAAACATCTTGACCTTCCCACTGCCCCAGTTGGTTAATGACATTTTTATTTCCAAACCCCTTGTCTACTATCTATGGGTTGTTTTCAATTCCTCTCTTTCCTTTGATGCTCTCATATTTACTTAGGCATCAAATCTTATTGATTTTTCTTTTACAGTGTCTCTCACGTCTGCATATCTTCTGCCTCTTTTAACTTTACTGCCTAATCCTGGTCATTTTTTATAGCTTAATAACCACCTTCTAACAAGACTCTTCCTCCAGTCGGTCTGCTAAGAACCCATTCCGTCTACCACAATAAGATCACTCTTGCTAAAACATAAGTTGATCTTGTCACTCCCTTTCTCACAAACTTTCATTGACTTTCTGTCACCAATAAGAGGAAGTTCAAATTCCTTAATATTATAAAATTCATAATATACCTACTCTAGCATTCTCTCCAGCCAAACTGATCTATTCTGCATCTGACAACCTACTTTTCTCTCTCCCAGCCTTGCTTCATTGCCTGAAATGTTATTGGAAGTTTGTGAAGGGTGAAAGATGTTTATAGAAATATTTTGAGATGGAAGAAGAAAAGATCTTAGTATCCTGGCAAAGTCTCAAATGGGACCCTACTGAATATACCTAGCTAACCTGCCATGCTAGTGGGCTCCAATCACAGACCTAACACCTAGAGAAGGGAAGAAAAAGAAGAGGAAATGAGGGAAAGAAGGGGAGATAAAAGAAAGAGATGCATAGGAGTTAGCCAGGAATGACACAAATATCAGAGCTAAATAACAGTCTTTATAAACCTAAGAGTGATTATTCTCTTGTATTTAAGCTTCTCAAGGGCAGAAACCAGATCTTGACTCTCTCTGTCTCCCAGCACCCAGCACAAAGGCTGGCATATAGATACTGCTCAGTAAGCATTTCTGAAATGAATTGTCAGCAATTGACTGGTCTTCAACTAAAAGATCTCAGTTCCCTCACTATTCCCTCAGGTTGTATTTTGTAATTGTAAAAATTTCCTTTACTTTTTGTATGCCTTTTCCAATAAGTCCAGAACAATATTGAGGGGAAAAAAAACACAGGACTCAAAAGAGTGTTTCAAATATGGTATATAATGGGGAAATTGATTTACTCCAACAAAGTCTTATTTTTTCAGTACATTTCCAGAATCAGACTTGACTTTTCTGTCTCACTTCCAGCTTATGAGCAACTTTAACCATTAACTCTTTCCAGCAACAATTATTCATTGTTAGTCACTGCCCTTGCTATGCTGGTATAATGTTTTCCCTCTTAATAAATGTATTACTCTGTGCTAGTTGCTAATGAAGTTCATTCTTTTTGCCTCCACCTCTTCTCCATCTTGCCAGACCATTTGGAATTCTAATCCTGTCCTGGATGCTAGCCCTCCTAACTGACGATGGGTGTCATCTGCTAACAGCATGTATCATCTGTCAGCTTTAGGAGCTTATTTTCTGTTCTATCCATGTAAATCATTGATGAAATATTAAAGAATCAGTCCCAGAATGAATGCTGTGGGACATTATTTCTAATATCTCTGAGTTTGACATCAATGCCATTGATAATGAACTTGTTGTAAGACTGCCTACCATACAGTCAACATTTCTCCAGTGTATTCATTGAATGCGTTCTTGGAGAAGACAATCAAAAGTCTTTCTGGGGCCAAATAGCTATGGAAAAGTTTAGGGAGAAACTTAACATGCTGACTGCCTGCTTTTCTGCTAGGCATTTTATGTGTGTTAATTTAATCAATCCTTCCACAACTCTCTAAGGCAGTATAGTATAGTGGTTAACACCATGGTTCCTAAGGTTAGACTACCTGAGGTTGAATTTTTCCTCCATCACTTAGAGCTGTCTGATCTTGGCAAGATATAGAAATTCTCTGTGCTTTAGTTTTATCATCTGAAAAATAAGGAAAATAGAATTCACCTCAGGGGACTTTATTGAGGATTCCATTGCATGTAAAGCACTTAACCAGTGTCTGGCACGTAATGAATCTTAAACGAATCTTAGTTATTATTATTATCCCACATTAAAGTTGAGGAAATTAAGGCTGGTATATAATGGAACCAAAATTTGAGATCCAGCAGTGTCTGATTCCAATTTATAAGCTCTTTCTACTCTCCTGTATAGACTTTTAAAATTATATCCCAAATATTTTCAAAAGAGACTTCAGATGAAAATGGCCATGGCAGTCAGAAATATATTTGATTATACCCAAACTTTATGATTTAAGCCAATATATTTGGGGGGGGGAGGGCGTTTATATTTGACTAAAATCTTTTTTAAAGACAAGTTACTTTATGAGAAAAACAATCAACGTAAACTTAAAATAAAAATCATAGAATCTTAAGTTTGAAAAACTATAGGGATCATCTAGTTGAAGCTACTAGTGAATAAGAGATTTTGGAGTTGTTTTTTTTTTCTTTTTACTCCCCCCACACCCCCTCCCACTTACATAAGTGGTAAGTGCTCAACATACAAGACTTGGATAACCCTGAGAAGCTCTGAAGAGGAAAATCACCCATAATTCAAACACTAATGGCAATCATTATTAATGTTTTCATGTACGGACTTTTTAGTGTTATTCTTCCACACACAAATATTTTTTGACAAAATGGCATCACAATATATATGCTATTATAGCCTGTTTTTTTTTCACTTACTAACAGATTATGAGCATTTCCCATGTCATCATTTTATTGATGTTTAACATCTGTAAAATCTGTAAAAAATAAATAAATCATATGAGAGTACCATAAAAATCTAATCCCCTACTGTTGGACATTTAGGTTGATTCTATTTTCTTTCCCACTATTATAAATAAAACTGTCATGAAGAGCCTTGTATTATGTTGTTGCATAATTCTCTCATTATGTACAAATCCTTTTTATCCTTAGCAGATGGTTAGCCAGCCTCTGTTTGATCACTTCCAGTAACAGGGAGCTCACTTCTTTGCCAGACAGCTCATTCCATTTATGGACAACTCTAATTGTTAGAAAGTTCTTTATTTTTAACCAAAATCTGTTCCCTTTAACTTACACTCATTGATTCTAGTTTTGTGGTTTGGAATTACCCAAAGCAATCTTTCCTTTTTGTACTTGGCAGCCCATCAAATACTTGAAAGAGGCCGTAGTGAAACTCCCCAAGTATTCTCTTCCTGAAGATAATTATCCATGCTCATGAATCTTATGATAAAAAAGGATGAGGAATTGGTAGCAGTAGGGGGTTCCTCATGAAAGATATACATTTGGTAGCATAATATTTCCCTTTCTGCTTTGGCCTACTGGAAGCTCAGAGCCTCATTGGTTGCCCCATCTTTCTAACAGTATCACCTTATACCTGCGTATCTTTGTGTTATCTTTGCCCTTGGGTCCAATAGCCTATATTTTCTTGGCTATTACTTTTCCTTAAAAAAATTTACTGAAGATGACTCTATAAGTTCTGTACCTCCATGGTGCAAGGTATATTGTAATGAAAAAAGTTTCTCTATTTCTTTTGGCAATTCTTTGTATGAAACTAGTTGACATTTTTGTCCCCTCTCATCATTTAGGATACACGCATGTCTTCTACTCCCCAAAGCTACCAGAACAATGGAATAGTTTCAATTCCCTGCCCCTTCTCTCTGTTGGAGAAGCTTAATGTAATGTGAGAATAGAAAGCCATCTCAATCCTCCTGAATCATTAGTTCCTATAAAATTGTCAATATCTCTTCTGTCATCCAGCAGCACCATTTTCTGTTCTTCAAAGAAATTAGAGAACATACCTTTCCAGCCCCCAGATCCATGATGAACATGTGTGTGCCACTGTAGGATGGGTAACCCTCCCCACAACGCCTCTGAGAGGATGGTAGTGTTATCCTCATTTACCCTAAGAGAACAGGGGCCCGACAGGCGAGGTTTGAACCCAGGCCCCTCTGACTCTGAATCTGAGAGCCCATCCCGGTCCCTAAAGGGCGCGGGCTTCAGATGAGCTCTGGACTGACTCAGGCCACAAGGATTCCACTGCCATTGGGCGAGAGGCAGGCGACTCCGCATGTTCCTCCTTTCATTCAGGAATCCAGCTCTGATTATCCTCTTCCCACTGAGAGAAGTGTGGTGGCTGCCAGTTGCATATGGCTTGACGAAGATAGGAGAGGACATAAAGGCGGCCCCCCTCCTCTCTGTGCTCCTGGATGAGAATCAAGCAGATTGTTTCCTATTTGGAGGAAGTCGATGTGAGAAACCTAAGGCAGCAGGCAAACCCCAAATGGGTGAGAATAAAAAATACTCCCCCGACCCCCTTGTGAGGTTCTGCCTGGAGGAGCCAGGTGTGAAGGCACCAGGGTTGTCTGTGGGCCAGAGAGCCAGAATATTTCTGCCCCAGGAGCTTCCTTCCTGCATATCCCCTCCTGACGAGAGGCCGCGATTGCCTTCGGCCTCCCTGGAAGACCTCTTCTGCTGGCAGGCTGGCCTGTGTAACAGCTCTGAGTTGAAACCCTCTTAAAAATAGCTCTGTTCCCTTCTGGGTTGAGCAACTCACACTTGAAAAGCTCTTTATTCTTTATAATGAATAGAGAGCAGGGACTTTTCATTGAAAAAGAAGAGCGATAATGCAAAATAAAGGCAGACTGAGGGTAGTTGTTCTTTTGAAGCGGCGGACAGGGAGGCCTTCGGCACTCACAGCTTTTACAGGTAGCAACCCTTTCCTCGGATTATTCCCGGAATAGAGGCATGGAGAGGCTTTTGAGTGGCTCTTGCTGTCAAAAGCATGTGTGTGGCGGGCAGTATCTCAGGTGATAGCACGGGCTAGAGACGCGGGCAGAGCATCCTCAAGTTGAAATTTTGATCTCATTAATTGACTGAAGAAGCAAAAAGCCTCCCCCCTCGGCCCCCAAAAGAACGCATAACTCTTTGCTCTCCAGACCTCTGAGGCTCATGCCTGTACCCTGGAAGGACCAAGAAAGGATGGAAATTAAAGCGGGAGGCCAGAAAGCTGGTGCCTACCTTGGCAGGAAGAATCACAGGTGTGTTGTGGAGAGTCTTGTCTGTTAGGGAGGCCGGACTCCACCATTTGCGTCTCTTCCAGAAAGAAAGAGGAGTTCAGATGGAGAAATGAGATAAAACTCTTGGCCTGCAACGTCAAATCTTCTTTTAAAGTAACATGTCTCCTTTACATCAAGTTCAATGCAACTCTTAGGATCCCAGTGAACCAGCGAACAGCTCTATCTCAGCTGTTACTTGGGTATCCTGCTCTATACCAGATATAAGCCTCTGAGAGGTATGTGTTGCATGGGAGCGAGGGGTTAGACATCTGAATTGGGCAGGGCAATTAAAGCTAGTTATTGTGTAAGAAAAAAAAAAAAAAACCTCCAGATCACAGTCTCTTAGGATAAGAGGTTTGTCCCTTACTCGCATGAAGTCCAACATGGATATTCCTGGTCAGGTAGCCATGCTGGGCAGCTCTTGTCAAGTGGTAACTCAGGGAATCTTTCCATCATGGGATCTTCCAATCATCCTCTGGGCTTTGCAATCCTTTGCTTCCTGCCACTCAGACCAGAAAGTGATTTAAGGTGGTAATGGGGAGATCATGGAGACATCCTTAAGGGGCAGGCCTAAATGTGGTGTACATTACTTCAGCCAGACTCAGGCACTTGGCTCTAATTAAATGGAATGGGACTAGCAGATAAGAAGAATTGACTTGTGTATCCAGGAAGGATGGGTGAAGTAGATATTGATGGAATTTAGCATTCTTCTCCAAAATATCTAATCTTCAGGCCACATGATTTCTTGTTATTTTTTCTGTTCACCCCACGTGGTCCATACAAGCCAGGTTCTCTCTGTGGCTGCAGAATACAGTGAGGCTAGAAGCCATGTCCTCTTGTGGTCTTGCTACTTCTCTTGGTAAAAGGCATCATGGGACCATCAAATCCTAACCCTTTCCTGCCTGGGCAAAATCTCTTTCTCTCTCTTCTCTGATCTTCTCTAGAACTCTTAACATAAACTTTTCAACAAGCTCAGCTTTTCCCAGAAGATAAGAAACAAAGTTATTCTGACATAGCTTCAGGTTCAGCCAACCGATAGGCCAACCACCTTCTTGAAATGAAGGGAGAAGGAAAATACAGAGAACACATTACAAATCAACATTTCAAGAAACCATCATGCCACCAAAGTGCTTGAGTTCACTGGCATTCGTGAGACATTTGACTCAAGACATGTTTAAGCTTTTAAATTCAGGACTGCCATCTTTTCTTTAGACCTTTTTGATTTCCATCACAGCAATAAGAAATCACGTTTTCCCCCAGCATCTTTTTCTTTTTTTTTTTTTTTTTTAATTTTTTTTCAACGTTTATTTATTTTTGGGACAGAGAGAGACAGAGCATGAACGGGGAAGGGGCAGAGAGAGGGAGACACAGAATCGGAAACAGGCTCCAGGCTCTGAGCCATCAGCCCAGAGCCTGACGCGGGGCTCGAACTCCCGGACCGCGAGATCGTGACCTGGCTGAAGTCGGACGCTTAACCGACTGCGCCACCCAGGCGCCCCTCCCAGCATCTTTTTCATAAAGACAGAGTGGTTGTAATCACCATGATGAGATAAAAAGTACACACAGAACACATGGTTGAGATGGGGACATTGGGCAGGTGACTAGGCTGTCACCAGCTAGGCGAACTGATGCCACCTACCACTTATGAGAGTGGGCCAGACCAGATGCTCAGCAAAGTAACAAATTATTGCCGACCATGGATCTCTGAATCTCTCAGGCAGTTGACAGCTTGGAGTGACAATTGCTATGGTTTGTTTTAATTTTCTCAAGAGACAAGATTTGGTAGGAATTCATCTGTTTGGTTTTTTTGAATTCACGTCTCTGGACCTTGGGAATTACATTCCAAGGGACTGAAGGAAATGCAAGTGCCATTTGACAGCCACAGAAATCTTAGAGGAATTGTGGTTCATGGGAGTGGCTTTAAAAGACAAGACAAAGAGTAGTCTGATTATCAGAAAGGAGAAAAAGTGAGAATTGTGGAAAATACAAATATATAACTTGAAGGCTAATTCTTTTTAATACTCATCTAGGTTTTGCTAAACAGCAGATAACTCGTAAGTTTTTATAAGAACACAATAATTGCTATGGACTGAGTGTTTGTGTACTCTCCCAGATTCATATGTTGAAACCCTAATCCCCAATGTGATAGGATTAAGATACAGGGCCTTTGGGTGGTAATTAGGTCCTGAGGATACAGCCATCATGATGGAATTAGTGCCCTTAGAAGAGACACCAGAGAGCTTTCTGTCTCTTCCCTCCCTCTCTTTCTCCACCCCCTCCTCTGCCAACCCCAACTGTTTGAGGACATGAGATGGCCAACCAAAAAGTGAACTCTCACCAGAATCCTGACCATGCTGGCACCATGACCTTGGACTTTCCAGCCTCCAGAAGTGTAAGAAAATAAATTTCTGTTGTTCAAGCCTACCAGTCTAGGGTAATTTGTTATAGCAGCCTGAACGAAGATAACAATCATTTCAAACTATGATGTGTTTGCTTGGAATAAGTCGTACCTAATTCATTACTTTTCACTTTTTAGTTGGATTATCATGTTGTCCGATTAGGGGAATATCATAGATCTGTCTTTAATCCTGATTATGTTGAAAGTCTTGAATAGTAATATATTTTGATACATTTAAAGCTGTTGAACAATCAAATGTAGGCTGAACAATGAGAAAAAGCCTGAGCTTTGTTTGGGGTACCTGGCTGTAGGGAGAGCATGCAACTGTTGATCTCAGGGTTGTGAGTTTGAGCCCCACGTTGGGTGTAGAGATCATTTAAAAAGTAAAAAAAAAATTAATCTTTGGAAACAGGCAGTTAATAACAAATTGTTCTTATGTGTCTAGATTCTGAAGCAATGGATAAATAAATGTAGGTGTCAACCTAATAAAGAAAAAAAAAACAAACAAAAACCCAGGCCTTGTTTTTGGTTAAACTGATGGAAGAACCTGACTGGGTATATGCCCACAATCTCTCCCCTAACAGTTCCTAATATTTCAATGCTATCCAGTCATGGCATAGCTGGGCCACAACAGGTCATCCCTGAGGAGACAGCTCAGTGTTTGGTGGCGAAGAGTTTCCTAGAGCAGAGGCAACTCCGAAGAACTCAGAGAGGATGCACTCGGGCTATTTTCAGTGCTTTCTCCAAAAGTCACTAATCACCAAACATGGGCAGAAGTAGAGGGAATAGACTAGATGTGGCAGAAGTTATAAACCTGACATTTCTAGAAAGGCAGGAATTCTTATTTTACCAGCCAAGTCAGGAATGCATGGAGAGGACTAGAGTGACTACTCCTGGCAAACAATGAGAACCTAGAGTGAGTCTTCTCTTACTGCCACTGTTTCAGTCAATATTTTGCTATTTGATTCATATGAAAATACAGAAGGAATGTAGATCTTTGTTGAAGCTGGTGCCAAAATAGGGAGAATAGCTGACATGACAAATGATAACATTGCTATTAAACATTATCTAGGGGGCATCTGGGTGGCTCCATCAGTTGACTGTCCAACTCTCGATTTCAGCTCAGGTCCTGAATCCTGGGTCGTGAGATCAAGCCCCACATCAGGCTCCGTGCTGAGCGTGGAGCTGCTTGGGATTCTCTTTCTCTCTCTCTCTCTCTCTCTCTCTCTCTCTCTCTCTCTCTCTTTTTCCCTCTGCCCCACTCTCTCTCTCTCTCTCTCTCTCAATAAATAAATAAATAAAATAAATCCTTAAAAAAAAATAATCTCAACTGAGCTGGAATCCACCAGGCTGGAATCTCCTAGATATAACTGGCTAGCAATAAATATCAAGGCCTTTATTTAGGTAAAAATGATAAAAAGAAAATTCCATACACAATGCAACTGCTCAGACACAGGGTAGAGACAGACAGCTTTGACATTAGTTTATGTAAAAAATGTTCTAGGGGTTTTAGTTTATCTGAACTTACTATGACAACTATTATGTGTCTGCTGAAAATGTTAATGCAGTCTCCATCTGCATTTGCTCAATAAATGATTGCTTACAGTGTATTCCGTAGAAGACACTGTGATGAGTTCTGGGAGCTGCCAGTAGCACAGTGTCTGGAGCAATCTGTCCAGTGAAGGGCACATACTTTAAGAGCAGCATTAATAAGTTAAAATAGAGCACTGGTGGGTGAAGATTTAGTCCTACATCTTTAGGTTTTCATGAGGCGACTTTTACTAACCCGTGGGAACAATATTTGAGTATTTTATTGGTAAGAATTATTTTACCTGGACATGACAGAAACGCTGATAGACCTAGCTTAAATAACAATAAGGAAATTTAGTTTCTTTTATAATTAAAACAACAACAACAGGCGTGCTTTGGTGGCTCAGCCAGTTAAGTGTCCGACCTTGGCTCAGGTCATGATCTCGGGGTTCGCGAGTTCGAGCCCCACGTCGGGCTCTGTGCTGACAGCTCAGCACCTGGAGCCCTCTTCAGATTCTATGTCTCCCTCTCTCTCTGCCCCTCCCCAGCTCATACTCTGTCTGTCTCTCTCTCAAAAAAAAATTAAAAAACAACAACAAAAACAAATGAACAAAGATAGAGCAAACCTATTAGAGCTGGAAATCTATTTCTCTGCTCTTTTTTGCCTCTTCTCAGCCTCTAGGGGAAGGCTTTTTTCTTCAGACTGACTCTTCTGCAGTTACAAGATGGCTACTCTCAGTCCTTGAACAAAATGCTTCCTCATTAGAAAATCTCTTTTCCAATGTTCAAGCAAACTTCTTATTCAGTCTAATTAGGCTAGTTTGTATCATGTGCCCATCCCTGGTCCAATTGCAGGATCTAGAATAATGCTGTGCATTCTATAGCATTCTATAATAATGCTATGCTGAAAGCTGAATTCTAGAACCAATCACTTGCAAGGGGATTAGAGGTACTACGATTGGCTTGAGTTGAGAATAGGGTCACCTTCCAACATTTGGGCAACGTGGAAGAGGGGTCTTCTATAAGTAACATTGGGGATGTGTTTGAAAGAGACAAAATAGTGGGAGTGGGTGGCAAGTTGGCCACCAGAGGAGAAGGGCTGTCTTCTTAGATGGGTGAGTTTGAGGGAAGAGAAACTAGGTGTTTTTCCTTTCTCTTTCAGGGAAACCTGTCTACTAGTGGTGAAGCCTTTATATGGTAATAGCAGTGACTCTTACCCTCAAAACCTTGCACATTGGTGTAGATTCAAGCATCCTGCTTCTCTGTATCTGACTATGTAAAGATAAGTTCAACTAGGTGGGGGTTATAAGGAAGGCTGATTGCAGTGAAGGTCCAAGTTGTACTTTCCATATATGTTTGCTGGAAATAGAGCTGACCTTTTGATCTTAATCTGCTGGATTCTAGTGTCTAGTTCTAATTAATGTATAATAATGGGAGACATGACTATCATCCCCAAAAACCTTAGCAAGTATGCCCCCAGCAGCAACCCAGAATCTAGTGGATTCTGAGAATTCTGTCACACAAGGGATATATAGATAGAGTTCAATATTGAGATATTCAGCTGCTATCAGATATCTAGAGATGTCTAGATATATCAGATATTTAGAAAGTTCAAAGGGTGTGAATTTTCACAGGAATAGCTGTGGAAAAGGCTGATCTGCTGGTAATGAGAACCCTGTCATTGGAAGTATTCACACGTAGACTGGATGACCATCTTCCAAGTATGCTTTAAAATAGAATTCCTGAACACAGTTGTTTCTACAGTATAATGCAACTTTTAGTTTTATGTACTCCTATTTTGTAGGTATCTTAGACCTGTAGTTTTCAAAGTGTGATCCCTGGGGCAGCATCAGGATCACCTGGGAAGTTGTTACAAATGCAAATTATCAGGTCCCACCCTGGAATTCCTGTTATCTATTGAATGTGCCCCCTGCCCCTTAAAAAGATATGTTGAAGTCTTTAGCCCTAGTACACCAGAATATGAAACACGGTCATTACAGATGCAATTAGCTAAGTTAAGATGAAGTCATACTGGAGCAGGGTGGGCCCTTAATGCAATATGACTGGTGTCCTCTTAAGAAGAGAGACATACCCAGAGACACAGACGTAAGAGGTGAATGCTGTGTGATGATGGGATCAGAGATCAGAGCTACGTACCTTCAAGCCAAGAATCACCAGAGATTGCCAGCAAACCCCCAGAAGCTAGGAAGAGGCAAGGAAGGATTCTTCCCTACCTAAGGAAGGCTTCAGAGGGACCACGGCCTTGCCAACACCTTGATTTCAAACTTCTAGCCTCCAGAATTGAGAGACAGCATAGATTTCTTTTGTTTTCAACCACCCAGCTTGTGGTAATTTGTTATGGCAGCACTGGGAAACTAGAATATACCTACTAAATCAGAAACTCTCAGATCGATGCCCAGCAATGTGTGTTTAATAATTCCTCCAGATGATTCTGATGCATGCTAAACTCTGAGAACCACCAATTTCTATTTTGGATCTAGACCGATGCCTCTCACTTGGACATGCGTATGAATGAATTAGGGATTTTGTTAAAATGCAGAGTCTCATGAAGTGGACCTGGGGTAGGGCCCGAGATCCTGCATTTCCAGTAAGCTCCCATGTGATGCCATACTGCTGGCTCAAGGATCAGATTTCGAGTAGCCACGCCTAGATCAGCACTGCCCAATAGAACTTTGTATGGAAATAGAAACATTCATATCTGTGCTGCCCAGCAGGTCACTAGCCACGTGTAGTTGTCAGTCAATGTGACTATTCTGACAACTGATTTTTTTTTTAGTTTTATTTAATTTTAATGCACCTGAATTTCTATAACCCCACGTGTTAGAGACAGTGCAGGTCATTGTATCCTTATTCCTAGACTTAAATGTCATGTTTTAGACAAAGCTTGCAGGGCTTCAACTTCTGTTCATCCAAATCATCCATAATTTAGTAGTTAGGACTACTGGTGCCGTGCCCTATGGAAGACTATGTGTGCTCAACTGTGTACTAGGAGCCCCCGGAGAACATAAAGTAGATTAGAGGGTCTTTGCCCTTAAGGAACTTCCGGTTTGTAACCAACTCTCATTGTATTTCTACCAGTTTCTGCCAAGCCTGAAAGTGTTAGTTCAGTGTTAAAGGGGGAGGGGGGGGGTGGAATTAAGAAATAATTAGAAGAGATGATGCTTGGCAGGGGCTTTTTTATCTCAAGGCTACCAGATTTTGTTCATGGAATTTGAGAACATGAGTGATTTGCATATGTTGCATAAATTTGCATCTTGTATTCAAGAGCCTTGACTCCAAGTCTATGAAGTACAATTTAATTAATTAGTGGAACCTACTAGCGTTGTATTCAGAACAGGATTCAGGGCATAACACACATGGAATAACTAGCTGTTGACAACAATTCAGGAGATTCCAGACCAGGTTAGGAGACCAAAAAAAAAAAAAAAAGGGGGAGCGGAAGAGGGTCACAGCTGAAGGGAAGGAAGAGGTACCAGGAGCTTTGTTATCGCTGACCCCTGCCTTCTCTGCACCTCAAGCCTTTGTGTCAGCTATGGTTTACTTTTCACGAACTGCACAGCGTCAGCTGAAGTTCCGCGAATGCATGGAATTATGCCTTTTGTGCCAGCTAGTGTCTGTTTCCTCCTCTTTGGTATACCCCACCTCTCTTGCCTTGGTTCTTGGCCTACAACTGAATTCTGCATGGGTGTCAACAGATCATTTTAAGGAGAAAAGAGTGGATGGTAGGCCTACAGCAAAAGAGAGGATGCTAGGCTCCGGGGGTAGAAAGTTAAATAACACAGGGTCTCTGCCGTGAAGGAGCGCAACATCGCAGCGGGGGGATGGACGCACCAGCAGTAACTACCATACTGTGTGTTAAGGAAAATGGCGCAGCTGCGTTTTAGCAGGAGGAGGGCCCCCAGGAGACACAGCCAGACTCCTCTACTGTGGAGGGGTGGGAGGAGAGTCTTCACACAGGAGGAGCTTCACGACAGAGAAGGACTGTGGGTGGGGTGGTGGGTTCCAGGCCCAGAGAACAGCATGGTGTGTTTAGCAAACTCTAAACATCACTAAATGTGAAGGGGGGGAGGGAGGTCAGGGAGAGGTACGAAAGCCAGACCAGCCTATAAATGCGTTATTCACTCGCTTTCAGAGGCAGGGGGTTGTAACTAAAATAGAGCACTTTTGCGCACCTCACGGAGGAATGAAAACGTGGCAGAAATCCAAACAGAAAGGCTAAAAGGTCTTTCCCCGAGGAACGATGTCATCCTCTCCTAGCATCTCCTGACCTACGTTTGCTGTGAATCTGCCTTAACATTTCCTACATATGCCTTTTTCTAGGAGATTCTGAGTGCCTTTATGACCCGAGTTGACTAGGAACAAGCACCTATACAAAATAAGCTGTGTTTGAGGCACAGAACCAAATACACTCTCCTGTGTGCTGGGCGGCCGCGGGGGTTGGTTTAGACAGAATGGATGCCAAACATGGCACTTAAGTAGATGTTCACGAAAACCACCCAAAGATTTCCCTCGATTATCTCACCTCTTCACTGTGATGGCATTTATTCCCTCTTTCTCTTGGAACCTCAGAATAAACATGGCCCCTGGGTGCAGCCCCAGAGATACTACAGATTCATTTGGACCCTGCTGTGGCCAAATCTGAGAGCCACAGATTTCCCATCACTGCCAAACTAGCAGGATGGCTCAAGGAGGGGGACAGTCTGGTGCCTCCCCTGTCTCACCCATGTAACGCTGCTGTATGAGAAAACTGGCTTCCACATCTCGTTGATTTATGAATTGTTTGCGAAAACACAAAGTATAGAATATAAATTAACTAACTCATGTATGTGCCCCTCAGTTTAAGAAATAAAACATTTCGGGCACCTGGGTGGCTCAGTCAGTTAAGCATCCGATTTTGGCTCAGGTCATGATCTCGTGGTCTGTGAGTTTGAGCCCCGCGTCGGGCTCTGTGCTGACAGCTCAGAGCCTGGAACCTGTTTTGGATTCTGTGTCTCCCTCTCTCAGTACATCCCCTGCTTGCACTCTCTTTCCCTCTCTCTCTCTCTCTCTCTCTCTCAAAAATAAATAAACATTAAAAAGAAAAAGAAAAAAGAAGGAAACATTTCAAGATCAGTTGAAGCCTTGTGTATCACTCTCTTCTCACATTCTGACCCTTCTTCTCAAGAAGTAGTCACTATCCTGAATGTGGTGTTTATCATACCAAATACTGTCTTTCTATGATTACTCTGGTGTATCATGTTTTAAATATTTTAAGATTTATAAAAATGTTATTCAATGGCATCCCGGTAAATGCTTAACAACTGGATCTCCAGGGAGGGAAAAAACTCGAAAATAAAAGACCTGATTTAAAGCATCTGCCAGTTTCTATGGTGTAAACATTCCCACCACAGCTGATTTCAAGCTACCACCTGATGTCAGTGAACCCGGAGCTGGGAAGGAATGAGCCTGAAAGACATGAACTAGTTCCCGGACTCCACTGATATGTCACACTGCTCTACATGTCTGGTAACTTGATTTTTTTCCCCCTCATCATTATTATATTTGAGATTTACTCACGTTGATGCATGTATTTCTAAGATCTTTTACTTCTAGTGCCATATAAGGCTGGGGATTGCGTGAATGCACTAACATTTATTGTGCCTTTTGATGGATATTTGGGTTACTCCCGATCGTTTGTGTCTTAAAAACAATGCTGTAAGAATCATTTCTGAATGTACTTCATGGTGCACTGATGCAAAAGACTCCAAATCTCAGAATAGAATTTCTGGGTGTTGGTTATTCATGTTTCAACAGGACTAGATTTTGCCTGATTTTTCTCCTCAGATTTCTTCTCCCACTAACAGTGTATGAGAGTCTCATTACCCTCATCTCCTATTCTTAGTTTTGACAGATGTTATGGGCTGAATCGTATCCCTTCAAAAGTCATATGTGAAGCCCCAACCCCCAATGTGACTGTATTTAGAGATAGAGTCTTTAAGAAGGAAATTAAGGTCAAACGAGGTCCAAATCTGATACAACTGGTGTTCTTATAAGAAGAGGAAGAGGGGCGCGTGGGTGGTTCAGTTGGCTAAGTGTCTGGCTTCGGCCAGGTCATGATCTCATGGTTCATGAGTTCAAGCCTCATGTCGGGCTTTGTGCTGACAGCTCGGAGCCTGGAGCCTGCTTCAGATTCTGTGTCCCCTCTCTCTCTCTGCCCCTCCCCAACTCATGCTCTGTCTCTCTCCCTCTCAAAAAATGAATAAACATTAAAAAAAAAGAAGAGGAAGACACACCAGAGCTTTCTCTCTCCACCCACACAACAGAGGAAAGACCCTGTGAAAACACAGCAAGAAGATGGCCATCTTTGAGCTGGAGAGCTCTCACCAGAAACCAGATTTGCTGACACCTTGATCATGAACTTTTAACTTTTAACTTTTAACAACTGTGAGACAGTAAATGTCTGTCGTTTAAACCACCCAGTCTGTGGTATTTGGTTATGGCAGCCCAAGCAGAATTATTCTACAGACTTTAATTTTTGCCTTTAAACACATGCAGTTTTTCTTTGTTTTATTTTTAGAAACTGCTTCCTCCTAATCAAACGTCAACTCTTATCTAATTTGACAAAACAGGCCTCTCCCTTAAAAATGCACCTGTTTGCTTATTCCCAACTTACTTCCTTTGCTCCACCTAGGCTGATTTTCTCAGATTCCCCAAACATGCTCATTCTCATCTCTGGACCTTGCCTAGGATATTCTGCTTTCTTCCCTGAGGATATCCAAATCCTACCCATTTTTAAATACATCGTTCAAATCCCACTCTCTAAGAGTTAGGACTTTTGGTTCAAATGGCAGAAAATCCACACCAAACTTCTGTGGGCACAAGATGGAAGTCTGGCTTCAGAAGAATGGAAGAACTTGTCTCAGGGAAGCCAGGGATCCAAACAGTGCTACGAGGTCCACTCTGCCTTGGACTTATTCTCTTTTCTATGCATTTCTTTCTCGACTGAAGGGGCTGACACAAGGCCACAGAAAGCTCCAAAGTTACATCATTCTGTCTTATGCATCACCCACAAGAAAGAACTTTTCCCTCTCTCTTTCACTTATAATATCTAGGTGGGGAGGGGAGGAGAGAGGTTCATTGGCCTGCTTTGGATCAAGTGCCATTCCCTCGTTCAATCATTCTGGCCAGAAGGGTGGGAAGCTACAGTAGCTGAGCCTGGGCATATGTCCACGTATAGCCTGATACTTGCTCCAGAGAAGGTTTGCATTGTGTTATAATCACATGGTACTGTGACTGGCAAACCCAGTAAAACCACTTGCATGGTAGAAGATCAAGTACCCTGATGGGGTGCCTGGGTGGCTTAATTGGTTAAGCATCTGACTCTTGGTTTTGGCTCAGGTCATGATCTCATGGTTTCATGGGTTTGAGCCTGGCTTGGGATTCTCTCTCCCCCTCTTTCTCTGCTCCTTTCTGGCTGCTCTCTCTCTCTCTCACTCTCTCTCTCTCTTTCAAAAATAAATAAATGAACATTAAAAACATTTAAAAAAAAAAGAAAACAATATCAAGTTCCCTGAAGAAGGGATCTTCGGACCTACCACATGCCTTGTCCATGAAGCCCCCACTATTTCCCTAGCCTTCCTTACTTCTCGCCACTTCCAAACTTGTAGTGTATCTAAAGCATTTATCACTCAATTATCTTTGTGTTTCATGCTAAATTATATTCTTCCCAAAGTTAAGAATCATGTCTTCACTTTCTGTGTATCCTTTGTAGCCCCTAACAGAGCTGAGCATGTAGGAGACGTCCAATAAATATATATTCATTCTTAGAACCTGTGGCCTGCTATTTCTTTCATTTAAAAAAAAATAATGTTTATTCATTTTTGGAGAGAGAGACAGAGCATTAACAGGGGAGGGGCAGAGAGAGAGGGAGACACAGAATCCGAAGCAGGCTCCAGGCTCTGAGCTGTCAGCACAGAGCCCGATGCGGGGCTTGAACTCACGAACCGTGAGATCATGACCTGAGCTGAAGTCGGACCCCTAACCAACTGAGCCATCCAGGTGCCCCTCTTTTGTTTTTTAAAAAAGATCTTATTTTCAAGTAATCTCTATACCCAATGTGGGGTTCGAACCCACAGCCCCAAGACCAAGAGCCTCATGCTCCACCGACTGAGCCAGCCAAGTGCCCCTGTAGCCTGCCTGCTATTTCTAATAGGAGCAGATCTTTTAAATCCATTCCCGTTGGCTTTAGCCACAGTTTTAACTCAGATTAGAATTCTGCAGCTATAATGAGATTCTGGAGATAACAACGCTGCCAAAAACGTGTATAATGCATTGCAATTTAGGAAACACTCTCACATTCTATGATCCTTACAAGTGGATAGAAGGCAGGTGCTATCCCCATTTTATAGATGAAGGAACTGAGTCTCGGTGTAGTTGAGTGTCTCGCCCAAAGCAGACTGGCTGTTAAGTGGCAGAAACAGATAAACCACATTCTGACTGGGCTTTTGGGAACAAAGCTCTCTCTCAGCCCCTAGAGGAGGCTGAGTGTTGCAGAAAGTGTGACAGAAAGTGTGAAGAAGTGAGGCCTCTTCTAGAAACAGCACTCTGGGGGCTGTCCTCAAGAAGCTCTGATCACCTCTCATCACGTGAAGCGTCCATGAATGGACTGGCCTATGGAAACTCTACCTACTTTTGGGCACTCGCCGCCCGGAACATGTGTTTGAAGCCTGGAACTAAAGCATCTTTGTGGCCCTGGACGTTACTGAGGAGAGATTCAGCCCACATTTAAATGCCAGATGACAGAAGCAAGTGGCCAAGCAGTGCAGGCATTTTTGCCAAGTTGGAATGGGAGCAAGTGTGACTAAGCCAATGGGACTAGAGGTGGCAAACAATTCGTGTCTGGTTGGAACCAAGCACTGTGTTGGCGATAACACTTCCAGAACAAGCAAGGGTGACCATAAACCCGTATTCCAAGGAGCCCTGCAAAGGAATGAGCTGCACACACTTCTGTTCTCTAACAGAAATTCACCGATGGGACCCATCTTTTAACCTCAGCAAGAACAGAAATGTCGGCAATGTCATCGCCAGCCTTCCCTGCTTCCTGCTGGCCCAGCAGAAGCTTGTAAAGGCAGAACTTCAGGGCCCAGACATCTTGTTTCTGTTGCTTTTGCCAGAGACTTGCTCCAGAGGAGGTTTGCATTGTGTTATAATCACATGGTTTGCAAAATGATAGTTAAGAGTCTGTTAGCATTTCCACCCCAAACCTCATATTTTCAGCTGCTCACAGTGACTCAAATATAAGAATTCTCTTTAGGCTGAAATTTGGCACACAGGGTCTCAGGCCCAGCTGGGGAGCAATTTCAACCTTTTTTGGGACCGGATTTCAATAACATCCATTTGGCTGTTTTTGAATAACAGCAGAAGCACAACAGAAGAGAAGTTAGCATTTTTATAGCAAAATGTTGCCATTATGTGACTCAAAAACTGGTGTGGGGCTTGGGGGGTTGGTGGGGGGGAGGGAACCACCCTAGCAACTTTCAATAAACCCTGGCAAGTGATTAGCCTTTGGGTGGACTAAACATGTATATTATTTTCTTAAATCTATATTAAAAAACCCAACCGCTAGTCTGTTGTTCAGAGCAGAGGAGAGATTTTGTTTAATAACATATTGTGTTTTTGAAAAGCAAAGTTGACTCAGGAACAATGACACATAGCGGTGGATATTGAATTTCTACTACACCCACACTCCTTGGTACAACTGGGGCAGTTGCAAATTTTAGGATGTAACTGCGTTCCCAAATGCAATGGGAAAAATTGCAAGGGGGGAGGGAACCGGGAGAGAAAGGCAATGCCACAACTTGCAAAGATATGAGGAATATTGCTAATGATCTAAAATCAGGGACCCAAGGTCTTATCTTTCTTTCTAGAAGGAAGAAGACTTCAGAATTGAGTCTTTTCTCCACCTCTCTCATTAATGACAATGCATGAAATCACAAACAACAGATTCCAAAAAAGCAAATGATAACAAACTTATTTTTTTAATGAACGATTTCAGAAAAAAATAGAGGAAAGCATGGGTAATAAAATATGTACCCATGTACCCACCACTCGGTGCATAAAATGAAACATTGCAAATACAATTGAACTCCCTTCTGTGTATTAATCAGCATTTTTGATGATTTCCTTGTCTCTGTCTTTTTTAAATGTTTTATTTATTTATTTCCAGAGAGAGAGACAGAGAGAGACAGAGAGAGAGAATGCAAGCAGGGGAGGGGCAGAAAGAGAGGGGGAGAAAGAGAGAGAGAGAAAGAGAGAGAGAGAATCCCAGGTGGGATCTGTGCTGTCAGTACAGAGCCCGCAGTGCTCGAACTCACGAACCATGAGATCATGACCTGAGCCAAAATCAAGAGTCCCACGCTTAACAGACTGAGCCACCCAGGCACTCCTCCTTGTCTCTTAGTGTAAAGGTTTATTATTGTTTTCTTTAAATAAGATGTTATATCTCCAGTTTGTATTTCACAGAAGTAATTATTTATGACCGCCCCTCCTCTTCCTTCTACATTATTAAACTTTATCTAAATTCTGTTTAAATTCATGTTCCCCTCCCCACCCGGAATGTTGTAGTTCCCACCACCGAATAGTAGTCACCTATAGCAATGTTGAGAATTTGAGCTGCAGAAGCACCTTTTTGGTTATAGTCAAATGATGACAATTTCATCAGCCTCTGCCAAAATAATGCCCAACATACTTAAAGAATTTTCTGGCTGTTCCATTGTAGAAGTTGATGCCCAGAGCCTCTAAATTCCAGCTTTGTATGCTTTCTGCCTATCAAACTGCTTATTCTGGGGTTTAGGAAAACTGCCTCTTGACATGGCCATCAGCCCCAACCCTTCTGCGCTGATCACTGCCTTTGCAAATAGAAACCTTGACCCACAGTCGCCTTGATTCTGTGTGAGCCACCTCAGGTTCTCTCCTGATCTCCTAACCATGACCTTGAGAGAGCTTCTAACCAGACTAAAAATAAAATGGTCAATCCTGAGACTTAGAGATCCATTCGCTCCAAGAAGTCTCAATGCAGCAGGCTGTAGAAATCACTGTAGTTCCCTCTCCAGAAGCCATCCCTTATCACTTCCTGGATCTTAGACCCCAATTTTGTACAGGTGTCAGGTAGCCCTGTGCTTCAGGGAGGCAGGGCTCCTCTCCAGCTTCAGGGCAAGAAGTGGCACCACCACAGGGTGTAAGAATCTGGGCTCATTATTCCTTTATTTAGTAGTTGTGTGACTTCAGGTAAATTACAAAAGCTTTGTATGTTTCAGTTTGATTCTTCTTGTGAGAAAGGGTTATAGCTGACATGCTGGGTTTGGCAGAATTCAATAAAAACAAACTTTGTCTAGAAACATGTTAGTGTTATCGAGTCACTGAACTAACCAATCATAGAACATAAGCTCCCTGAAGACAGAGATTTTTGTCTGCTTTGTTTGTTCAAACGTCTCCAGCACCTAAAACAGTACTAGGCACTGTTGAATGTTGGTTGGATTGAATTGTCTTGAATCTCAGATTCGCCAAATTTCAGACATTCCTTTTTGTTATACGAGATAACAAATATCCTCTTACTTATAGCCCAAAGCAACTTAATACTCAGATACCTTGTCTCCAGATAATACCATCCTTTTCTAGGAACTGCCTCCTCACACCTAAACAAACATGGATATGATGGGAGCAAAGTTAATGCAGGGCGACCCTATGGTCACAGTTAATTCATTCAGGAATAAGTACCTGACCCAAACTTAGCCCTTACTAGGGAATTTGGAATTAGACTAAGAGAGTCAAGCTTCATCTGGCTGCTTTTTGAAAATGGAAGAAATGTGAACTTGTGGCCTTTTGGTGGTGCATTTCCTGTGAATACTCATGAGCACCAGAAATAGGTTAGGAGTCAGAAAGAGGGGAGAATGAAGTAGATCGATGGAGACGCAAAGACAAAAGAGTATTTAAGTGTGGTTCCAGTTGTTTATGAGAACCACTCATATGCCAGTTCTTGGATCTGGGAAACACATGTATATTCTTATAATGAAGTCTCCTCTTCCCTTGGGCCGTGTTGAGTTCTGCTCATTGCCAAAAAAAAAAAAAAAAAAAAAAAAAAAAAAAAGACGCTAAGTGTTTTTTGGTCAATTATAGCTATGAAAACTGTGCAAACTGTACCTTACTTCCTATAACATATATGTACCCATGAAAAGCAAAAGTTTAAAGTGGAAACACTGAGGGAAAACTATAACTCAAAACATAATCATAAACCTTTGGAAACTTACAGCAAGAATAAGCTATATGAGGCCAGTTGTCCCAAGTCTATTTTTAAGCCATCTTTTACAGCCCTTCCGATCCAAACCTCATTTGTCCAGACAAACATGGTGATCAGTTGAATATTCTTCAAGGTTTATAATGCCATGCTTCCCTATCACCCCCTGATTTTTCCATGAGGTATCTCCCATAACTAGAAACCCTTTCTACTCTAGCTGTTTAGTGCTTAACTCCTGTAATGTGCTCTTTTTTTGTTAGCTTCAAATAACTTTATGGTTTGGCTTCTATTTTCTTGGAGGCTTCAATGTACAATCAAGAACTATCTCTACCAACCTGAAACCATTGCTGGGTTCCACGTTGATTTTTTAATTTTTTTTTGCTGGACCATAAGGACCATCTGGTCTACAGCCATAGCTCTGTTTGCCATTTTTGCAGCTGCCTGCACATCTGTATGTTCTGATGCACCTTTTTATTGTCTGCTTTCCATTGCATGTTGTCAAAGACCTAGGGACTGCATCTGTTTGAATTTTATTTGTAGGCTGTGAGCATAAAGCAGTGTGTGGTTTGGAACATAGAAAAGATTCTTCTAAATAAACTGGATTCATGGAGTCATGATGAATGGAAAGAACAAGAAAGATTTGAGCCCAGGAATAGGGACTGGATTCATATTCAACTCCTAGGTAAGAATGCTTATTTTAAATGTTCCTACACTGAGCTACCTTCTTAGTGCATTGAGCTGAGACCTACTCATGTGATGATTATTTCCTTGTAAATACTTATTATTTAGTTGAATAATCCTTTCACTCTTTCTCTCTCCCTCTCTCTTCACACACAGACATACATAGACACACACACACACATACACACACACACACACACACGTGTGTGTGTGTGTGTGTGTTCATTTGAAAAATCAGGCCTTAGGGCTGGATCTATACTTGGCCAACATCTTCAAGGTCACTGATGTTACCTCTTGCTTCTGCTGTGTGGGAGCCAACGAGAGTGAGTCATCAGGGTGAATAATGCCTGTGTAATACTACCAGATTGTGTTTGTCTCCACTTCAAAACTCTCAGCTTTAACAGAGTAGTATTTCTCCATCCCGCCCACCCAAACAGCAGTCTGGGGCTGCAAGGCAACAGTTAGATGAACAGTAGTATCATTTCCATTGGATGGACTATGCCTCCCACCCCCTAGACCCCCCAAAACTGCAGGACCTCTTGTGGAAGTTCTTAGGCCAAATTCTACACAGATTTTGCTGGCTGGAGATCACATCCCACCCCCTTTGTTTCTCTTTTTTCTTTCCTTCTTTCCTCATTCCCTCCCTCCTTACCTTTTTCTTTCTTTCTTTCTTTCTTTCTTTCTTTCTTTCTTTCTTTCTTTTCTTTTCTTTTGTCTTTTCTTCCTTCCTTCTTTTCCTCCTTCCTTCCCTTTCTTTCTTTTCCTTTCCTCTGTTCTTTCTTTTCTTCCTTCCTTCCCTTTCTTTCTTTCTTTCTTTCTTTCTTTCTTTCTTTCTTTCCCTTTACCCATTTACTTTTTTCCATCTGAAAGAGTATGACTGGGTTTGTAAAAGAAAAAGAGAAAGAAAAAGAAAAAGAAAAAAGAAAGAAAAAGGTTTTATACCCTAGAATCTATTCCCATTTCCACAGCATCCTCATGACTCCTCTTGTAAGGGCTCATTATTTTGAAAGTCATGTTTATTTGGTGGAACCACAATGCCGTGGCCATGATGGAAAGAATAATGTCAGAATCACCATTACAGAGCACCTAACCATGGTGCCAGATATTTTATACATATGTTTTTTTAAATCTTCACAACCAAAGTAAGCCTTATTATCTTTTTCAGACATGAGTAAAGTAAGGTCCGGGGATGTTGAATAACTTGCCCAAGGTCACAGCCAGTAAACAGAAAAATGGGATATATCTAACTTGATATGATGCCAAGATCCATGCTTTCTTGTTCAGCAGCTTGGGTGAGAAGGGAGACATTAACTAGTATAGAATTCCTAATTTGTCCATGCTCTTCTTTCTAAATACCAATTTATAGAATAACTTGAAAAAGTATAATTTTCTTTCATCCTTCCTATGTTGCTTCAGCCCAACATACCTCCTTGTGGTTGCTGATGGTATTTGAGTGTATCTTTCCTATACTAGTGAATAGGAAGCGTTAGACATTTTGCCAGCCCTTATTCATGTCCTACATGTACTAATCAAAGTTCCTCTAGACCTCCAAAGTAATGAATGATATAATTAATCATACAAACTGGGACAATTTTGATAATGCAAAGAAGTGCTATTAATAACGATGCTGGGCAACTCAGGGCTGCCCCAGGCAAACTGGGATGCATGGCCATTCTCTTAGGATAAACTATAACCAAGCTAATATCTCCTATGGACAAAGAGAGTATGAATAGTCCAGCCTTAACTAAACACCACGCAAAATAAGAGAACAGAAGCCAAAGCTACTAGATCCAAACCTCTGCCTCGCAAGCAATTGCTGCATTTCTGAGCCTGGCTGTGGGTGGTGGGAGAGGAAAGGCAGCTGGAAATGACTCAAAATTTGCATGATCACTGTTCCTATTTCTTCAGAAGGTGGCTCTCCAACTTTAGCGTGCTCAGGAATCACCATCGTTTTTATTCAAAATGAGGATCCCATAGCTTAAAAAGTTGAAAATATAGTGTGGAGTGGGCCCAGGAAACCATATTTTAATACCCTCCCATAGAGATTTTGACATAGGTAATTTACGAACTACCCTGGGGACGAAGAATGTTCTATGACATAAAGTCTTTGCATACGTACTTTGCAAAGACAGGCATGATTTCAGAGGAAGTCCCTGTAGGACTTAACACAACTGTTACATGACGATTTGTTCACAGATACCATCTCTATGACCTGAGTCACCATCTGAATAAACTATGTCAACTACATTTACCTTATACTTACTTTCAACGTAGATTCCTAGGGATACATGTGTATGTATATATGTACATACATTAAAAATAGATATATTTTTTTCTCTGTATCTTTATTTTGAATTCAAGGAAAAGAGAAAGCATGTTTTATGTTTTCTGATAATCACAGCAAAATATTTGCTGTGTATCGAATGATGATCTTGCACTAGGAATTTATATACCTTTCTTCAAGTACAAAAACCCTCAAAAGTAAGTCATGCTGTCTCTGTCTTATAGGGGATGGGTCCCAGGCTCAGAGAAGTTAGGGGACTTGCTGAAGGTCTCATAGCTAGTAACTGGCAGACGTGCCCTTCGAAACAAGATCAGCTGCCTCCCCCTGGAAACATGTAGAGAACTCCTAAGCACCCTGTGAGTACCAAAAAAAAAAAAAAACAAAAAAACAACAACAAAAAAAAACACTTGCTGGAAGCTACATCAGGCATGTAAGCTAGTATGACCTTTCTAGAAGAGTAATTCCTAGACACAGAGAAGACCTGAGTGGTGACTTTGAGGAAGGCGGAGGCAATTCATTGATATAAAAAGGCAGGGGTAAAGCCAATTATCGGCTAACCTTTGGGACGCTTGGGGGTATTGCTAACCATCCTTCAGGCTGGCCTTCGGATTTATTTCTCTTTTGCTGGCTGTGCCGCTGCTATGCTCTTTATTCATATTTTCAAGGAAACACAAGTAAAGTGACTGTTCTCTAATTGCGCTCCCTTGCTGCAGTCTGCCCGCTCCTTCTGAGCACCGCGGGCTGGTTCCATACGCGGCTCGCATCGTGTGCAAGGGCTGGTGGCAGCTGCAAGTTGGTGTGTGACACATTGAGTAGTCATATTTCTCTTCTCTGTGGCCCTCCAAAGCCCTTTCCAACATAACTTTCCCCCATCTGTTCTCGTTTGCACTGCATAATAGGGGACAGGTTTTGGAACTTGGGATTCAAAAAACAACATTAAGAGAAAATAAAAATGAGATGGAATTTCAGTAGAAAGAAACTCACGGGCTCCCCCCCCCCCTCCCCGAGTCTTCAGTTATTGGGATCATTACCAGAGTATTAAATCGATCAAGTTTGTACTTTAGCCTAGTTGGTCCTCTTTATGTGGTGGGGGGGAAATGTGAGAGCATTTAGAAATCTCTCTGAACTGTCTGCAGAGCAATAAGAAAGACAGCATGGCCAAGTCATTAGCAGATACGGTATTGCCCAGGACCTGACTTAAAGTTTTTCCACATTTGCTTAGAATCTCTAATAAGTTACGTTAATTGCCTCATGCCTCAGCTTCCTTCTCTATAAAATGGAATGTGTGATGTGAATTTTAGAATACTTAGAAACAGGGTTTTCCAAAGTGCCACAGGCCCACCTCTGTGCGTGCAGTGAATGGTTTGGAAACTATACAAACATCTTTAAATTTTAAAAGAAAGAAATTTCTTCTAATATACATTAGGGAAAAAAACCCTGCAAATAGCACAACATACCCATGATTTCCCAGATATTTTTTCATAGGATGAGCCTAAAGTAGGCATTTAAGTTTCAAAAATGAAAAATTTAAAGAACATTCAGTAAGGAATAATAAAAGTGAATATGGCAGGGGTGCCTGGGTGGCTCGGTTGGTTAAGCATCAGACTTCGGCTCAGGTCATGATCTCACGGTCCATGAGTTCAAGCCCCGCATCAGGCTCTGTGCTGACAGCTCAGAGCCTGGAGCCTGCTTTGGATTCTTGTCTCCCTCCCTCTCTGCCCCTCCCCTGCTCACACTCTGTCTCTCTCTCTCTCTCTCTCTCTCTTTCTGTCTCTCAAAAATAAACATTAAAAAATTTGTTTTAAATAAAATGAAAGTGAATATGAAAAAACAAAAGCAGAAGTACAAGAATGGTGGCTTAGAAAGCAACTGTAGCAGAGCAGTGGTTCTTTAATTCTTTCTTTATGGTTTCCTGGAAAAGCCTGGCTGTATGAGCCTCAGGGTCCCCATGTTGGATGAATCATATCCCTTGGGTCCCTGCTTTTACTATCACCATCCACCTAGTGGGGGCTTATCATCATTTTGAGATCACAGCCCTCTTTGAGAATCTGGAGAAATTTATGGATTTGCCCAGGAAAATGTATATTCTTATATATAAACAAACTCCTGCTTATAATTTGTGGGTTTTGAGGGCCACTTAGAGTTTATCTTGTGGATTCCCGGAGATCTCAAGTTCATATATTCAAGGTTGTGTCCATTTGCTTGGCAATCCCATTCTTTGCTTTCTTAAGTTCATAGGTCGGCATTTGAGGCTCTAAGCTACACCTATATTTCTGCAAGGAACAGCATCTTCCTTCACTGTCTGCCCAGGGCAAAACCATGCAGGCTGCTACCAGGACTCATGTAGGTAGTACACAGAATACCCACTCTCTTCCCTTTCCCCACCATCCCCCCCTTTAAAGTCAGAAATACTACAAAAACGTCTGCAGTTGAGGTCTCTTGTGTTTTGTCCACCTCCCTTCCCTGCTCCAACAATGTGGTGTCTGTGAGTGCTGACATTTCCAGTGTGGCCATCACTGACTGGCCTCGGGCAAGGCACTTGCCCCAAGTCAGACAAATAAGTGTCTTTCCAGTTTCCTTCAGAACTTGGAAAGAGATGCGCATGATAGGACACCCAGGAGAGGGTCCTTATTTGTTAATTGCGAAGAGAAGAATGCCAGGTACAGAGAAGTGGTCTATAAATGTTTAAAAACGATTTTGTTAATGTTTATTTATTATTGAGAGAGAGAGACAGAGCAGGAGCACGGGAGGGGCAGAGAGACAGGGAGACACAGAATCTGAAGCAGGCTCCAGGCTCTGAGCTGTCAGCACAGAGCCCAATGTGGGGCTCGAACCCACAAACTGAGAGATCATGATCTGAGCCAAAGACTCATGCTGAGCCTCCCAGGTGTCCCAATATAGTTTTGATGATACTGATTCCTTCAGCAGACCCCTTTGGAGATAAAAATGTAATCATTGCCTTAACTGCCACTGTGATTTTTCCACCCTTTCCCCCAAATACCCAGTGATTTGTAAGAAAGGTGGAGGTGGTATTAATAAGAAGAGTAATGGGGGCGCCTGGGTGGCGCAGTCGGTTAAGCGTCCGACTTCAGCCGGGTCACGATCTTGCGGTCCGTGAGTTCGAGCCCCGCGTCGGGCTCTGGACTGATGGCTCAGAGCCTGGAGCCTGTTTCCGATTCTGTGTCTCCCTCTCTCTCTGTCCCTCCCCCGTTCATGCTCTGTCTCTCTGTCCCAAAAATAAATAAACGTTGAAAAAAAAATTTTTTTTAAAAATAAGAAGAGTAATGGAAACCCATTGCACTTACTGGCCATATCGAGGGACCACACCACCCCACACTGTATGTGTACCATCGTTTAATATCTTCGGCTCCCTCATGAGACAGGTAATATTATCTTCTCTACTTTGCAGACAAGGAAATGAAGTTTATGGAGTCAGAAAGGGCTAAAACCGGTCCACTGAACCAGGCCTGCCTCACTCCAGACCTAGCAATTTTTTTTTCTTCTAAACTTTGAACTTTTTCCTGTTCAAAGTAGTGAAACACCTTTTCACTGCCTTTCTGTTGTTTCCCTTCCCACTCACCCACCACTGTCTTCAAGAATTTTTGTCCAGTTGTACTAGCCAATATACATGGCTATTTCTCCTTTTTAACTCAAATGATAGCATGTAATTCAATTTCCTGAACTTTGCTTCCCCGCCCCCCTCCCACTTAACCACTATATTGAGGAGCTCAATCATATCAATACATTCAGAACTTCGTTATTTTGTTTTAAAAGCTTCATAGTGTTCCACTGTAAGAATGTATCATAATTTAGGGACCGTGTCCTATCCATAAACATTTAGGTTGTTGGGGTGCCTGGGTGGCTCAGTTGGTTGAGCGTCTGACTTCAGCTCAGGTCATGATCTCGTAGTTCATGGGTCGAGCCCCACATCAGGTTCTGTGCTGACAGCTCAGAGCCTGCAGCCTGTTTCGGATTCTGTGTCTCCCTCTCTCTCTGCCCCTCCCTTGCTCACTCTCTGTCTCTCTCTGTCTCAAAAATAAATAAACATTAAAAAAAATAAAAAAAATACATTTAGGTTGTTTTCAACCTTTTACTTTTGCATGTAACGCTGCAATGAAAACTTTGTACATACATCATTTCACAGGTGGGTGAGGATATGTGCAGGAAATTAGGAATCTAGAATGGAATTGAAGATCATAGGATAGGTGCATTTGTAATTTTGCAATATAATGTCAAATTACCCTCCACAGACCTTATACCAACTTCCAATTTGACCCTAATGAATGAGGGTAACTTTCAGCATTGTCCATATTTCAAGTATTTTTTTTTCTATTCCCACACCTGTAAGTTTCACCTTCTCTAAAATGTCTCAAATTGTTTTATTAAAAAGAAGCACATAAAATTTATGCCCAGTTTCTGCAACCTGGTTGCATACGCACAGGTAGAATTTTTTCTGTTGTACATTTTCACCTACTTTGCTTAGAGCTCCCCCTAACTTCCATCGGAAGCTCAGAGGATACATAGTTTAAAGACTGGGATACCCTCAGTAAGTCAGTGGTGCATAACCACTCCATCAGCAGATGGTTGATCTCCAGGCCATTCACCACTAAGCCTTTCCGTAGGGTTTCCAAAAACATCTTCCTCCTCCCTATGCCCAACCCTCCCTCCCCTCTGTTCACCGTCAGGCACACCCGCACAGGCCCCCTGCCTTTGACCTTCCTAAGAGTTTGTACCCATTACATCTTTGCACCACCCCATTCTATTTATTCTTCGCATTCTTTGGGAGGTTAATGACTTTGTGGAAATCTAAAACAGTCCCTCCTCAGGAAGTGGTAAAAGTCTCTTGGAATAACAGGAACGAGTCTTGAAAGAGCTCTTGAATTCATCAGCATTTTCAATTAATTAAAAATCCCAAAGAAGTAATGATATGCACAAAATTCAAGAGGCTATAATGAGCAGTGACCAAAACCTGATAATATGGATACTGTTATTTAAGTATGAACAATTCCAAATATCTAATGGGGGAACAGAAGCACCCTCCCCCCGTCTCTTTTTCACAAATTCATGTCCCTTCTCCTTTAAGTGATTTTTGGATATCCATTATTTAGGAAAGAAGATGAACCAGAAGCAGTAGCCTCTTTGTAGCAATAAGGCTTTGTCTTCACGGGAACTCCAGTTCAGAAACTTTCAGACATGGTTTTAAAGGCTTTTGTGAGTCAACTGTAATGAATCACACAAAAGGGACCTTTATTAATAAGCATATTCTGTTCATTATAGAGGAATGAAAGCCTCAGAATAATTCACCAAATGTTTAAAGAGAAAACAAAAAACAATGTGGTAAACATATCAGGACTTGATGAGCTGTCTAGGTAATTGGTTGTTTCTGTGCACCTGGTTCCAAAGACAATATTTAATGTGTAATCTGTTTCATTTTGCTTGGGGAAGTAAGTGTAACTCTACCCCCTGGATCACATCTGCATTAAAATTAGGGGAGGCAGAGTCTTGTTTCAGTGAGTGGAAATTTATGCACATGAGTTGTCTTTTACATGGAGACAGCAATTATACCCCTAGAAATGCAGTCTGTGGGAGAAAATGACATATTCAACGCTGGGGAACAAAAGCCTAATGCTAAGGGGACATTAACAAGGTTGGGAACCCCCTTCCAACAATTAACATGATCATTTACAAAATCTGCAATCTATAAAATTATTTTAAAAACATGTTTTTTCAAAACAATGTGGTTTTTTCCTCCTTCTTTCTAAAAAAAAAAAAAGACTCAGCAGCAACCATGCAGAATCTATTCCACTGTAACAAGTAATATTTTAAAATCTCTTCAGATATATTTAAGGATTGAAATAAACAAACCCCACAAAGTGGTAGGTGACCCCTGTTTTAACAGCCTAATAAGGAAGGAGGGGAAAATGTAGCCAAGAATTTTTCATTTTTATGTGAGGAAGTTGTGGTGGTTGAAAGCAACAATTCCTAATCAGAATTCTAGAACACAGGAAGAATGCATGGAGCATATGCAAATAAAAGTCTGTAATAGCTAAAACTGGCTTTAAAGAAATGATTTGTTGGTTGACTTGTTAAAAAGGACAAAGCCAGAGCTGCTGAAATGGATTTAAGTTTTTGTTTTTTCTTTCCATCTTCTCTGGAGGCTGGAAGAAATGAGTGAGGAGTTTTTTTCTGCTCTCAATTCCACCATGTCCCCTCTACCTCCATGCTTCTTGGGAACATATAAAGTGTCGATGACCACACTTTATTTCACGTCCTAATCATATCATCAACAGAAAGATATATACCCTGCTTGACGAAAATAGGCTATAGTAAGTCAATTTGTCTTTGAGGTTTTCTACGTCTTTAGTGCTTGAGTCTACTTTTTGGTCTGTGTGTCTGTGCAGTTTTGTTGGAGTAGTTTTGCTTCCCATTCCCAGTGAAAGCAGTAGCACTTTTCATTGGTCCGCTATGAGATTTTTTGTTTTGTTTTGTTTTTTGGACAACCTGAGTCTCTGAATTAGTTTTGGCATTTTTTCAGAAAGTAACAGTTATAGAGTAACTTTAATGGGCCAGGCCTTAGGGAAAAGCAAGCTGCAAATTCTAAGTCCTGACTAACTTTTGGAAAATACTGGGGATTTTAAATGTCAGCAAACGTGGCAGAAGTAGAGTTTAAAAACGTTTCTAATGTTTTCTGAACCACCAGAACGCTAAAGACAGAGATGGTGTAAAACTGTGGGATAGCAACATGGTATATGGGGAAGGTGTGATAGAATGGGATTAGGAGATTCCACTCTGTATTGATTCACTACCTCTTCTGGGGGGATTCATTATTTAAGCCTGCATCTCTTCAACAGAAAGTAAAGTGGAGAAGCCCATTGAGCTGATCTTATCAACAAATTGATGGCGTCACCACCACCACTACCAACAAAACGGAGTGGAGTTGGGGGGAGGATGGAAGGATGAATTGATCTCAAAATTAAAGGAGACTTTATAAAACGCCAAACAGCCAAATGATAAAAAGTCATTGTCTGCATTCTGATCTGATAAAAGACTTCTCTGAGAAAGTCGATGCAATTAGAATCTCAACTGGGAATTGAATGTACCAAGTAATCATTAATTTTGTTAGGTTTGATAATGGCATTATGGCTGGGTAAGAAAATGTCCATATGTTTTAGACATGCTTGCTGAAATGCATAGGAATGGAATGCCATGGTGGCTGAAGTTTACTTTCAAATAATTTGCAAAAGCTAAGGTGGGGGGCAATGTGTGCAGGCTAATCTTGATCATTGCTCACCTAGGTGCTAGGTATATGGGGTTTATTATCCTATTTTTTCTCTTTCTGATTATTCTGTTTATTCTGATTATTTTCTGTTCGAAAATTTTCATTAAAAAGAAACACCCATATCACGAAATCTTAAAAAAAAGGAAAAAGAAACCTGGAAGCTGTATTAAATCATTTCTAAATTTTCTTCAAAATAGAAAACCCCATCATTGTATTTCAAAGACTGAATAGTGATGGCTGTCAAAATATAAAGCCATTTTCAGGGGCTTCTGGGTGGCTCAGTTGGTTGAGCATCTGACTTCAGCTCAGGGCATCATCTCGTGGTTAGTGAGTTCGAGCCCTGCATCAGGGTCTGTGCTGACAGCTCAGAGCCTAGAGCCTGCTTCAGATTCTGTGTCTCCCTGTCTCTCTGCCCCTCCCCTGCTCGTGCTCTGTCTCTCTCTCTCACTCTCTCTAAAAAATAAATAAACATTAAAAAATAAAAACAAAATATAAAGCTATTTTGATTTTCAAAATCAAGTAATATCAAATTAAGGCTATGTTCTGGTTATTACATTTTATCGATGCCTGATATATCAGTGAAAACCAAGAAGTAGACAATTCACAGTGGAAGAACTTCTGATGAACAGAACAAATTTGTCACCAAATCTACACTTGATTTGTCAACAGGAAACCCCAACCGTTAGCAGCAGCAGAGTAAGCCTGGGTAAATGAAAAGCTCATCTCAGCTCTACACGAGGTTGTGGTATGTTCACCCAGATCAATAAATTGCCTTTTTCCTCTCTCTCTTTTTTTGTAATCAAATACATTATATGGCCATTTTCTATCCATGAATAATCACTCTCATCAACACTTTTTCCTTGGTGTTTGTGTATTTCTTTTGTTTTCCAAGGTCCATTCCATTATCGAGAGATTCAGATGTTTTCATATTTTGCAACTCCAGTTTCTTAGATGTCATCAGTAGAACATCTTTAACTATTATTTTTATTTATTTAGTTTTAACTTTATTTATTTAGTCTTGAGAGAGAACGAGAGCAAGCAAGCGCGGGGTAGGCGCAGAGACAAAGAGGGAGAGAGAAGATCCCAGGCAGCCTCTGCATTGTCAGTGCAGAGCCCCGTGCGGGGCTCGACCTCATAACTATGAGATTCTAGCCTGAGTTGAAATTAGCCGAAATCAAGAGTGGGGTGCTTAACTGACCGAGCCACCCTGGTGCCCCTGTTTAGCTGTTTAAAGAGTGAGACGTTTACTTCCTTTCTTCCAGATAGGATCTCTGTTAGAAACTGGAGCGTCTGATAACCTTTAGCGCTCTGTTTGGAGCATCAAGAGGACCTGAGTTAGACTTAAACTTCAGACTGTTCATTGGTGTCACCACTCATGCTTGTTGGAGAGAAAAGTGAGGTGAGATGTAGGTGTATCTTCTACACCCTGGTGCTGTTTGATCCAGCATATGTCATTATCCCTTATAGGGACTGATGAATTTGGTGGAACACAATCTATATGGCTACTTGGGAAAATCAAAGCTTATTAATGCCGTTTTTATATTATTGGGAGTGAATATATTCTGGGGAGCTTTAGAATGAAATTGGCAAACAACCATTTTATCAAAATGTAAGGAACTTCACAGACTGCTCCCTACCTCATCCCTAGCAATCTCTTTAGTACGCAAGAAATGTAGAGTCCCCCTAAAGAAAGGTAACCAGTCCCACTGCAAAGATGTGGGAAATAATGACTGGAAACCAAGTTAATCTTTAGCAGTTATTAATAGATTGGAATGTCTACGTGCTCAGTGCTCAGCAGGAAAGAAAAAGAGAAAGCTCTCTATATTCTTATCAATAAAAATGACGCTAACGTTCCAATGGAACAATAGGTAAAGGGCATTAACTGAAAAGAAAATTGGAAAAATACAAACAGTTGATGTATTTATGAGCAAGGTGCTAACTCATTAGCAATCAAATAAGTGCAAATGAAAACAGAATTTTTTTAAATTTCCAAATTGGCAAGTATAATAGAGAGGGTTGTAACAGAGACAATAAGGGGTGTGGTGAGTGGGACAAGCCCCTGGAAACAGTTCAAACCACCTAGCAATTGGAAATATGACCTAGATTCTTACTTTTAGGAAACTATCCTAAGAAAACAATGCAATGCTGTCAAACATGATACCTTCAGGGGTTTAAATCAATCCAAAAATCATACTCTCAGAGAATATCTAATAACCTAGGAAAATGTTCGTAATATAATGAAGAAGAGCAGGAAAACAATGTGTATTTATGTATAATATAATGTATATCCACAGAAAAGATAAAAAGAAAATTATCCAAAATATTATATCTGTTTATATTGGAAATAGTAAAATTAGGTAATTTTACTTTCTTTGAAATACTTTTCTGTATTTTCTCTCTGGGTTTTTACAGCGAATATGGCATTATTTTAAATTTTTGTCTTTTTTTTTTGTTCTTTTAAATTAAAAAAATTTTTTTTTAATTATTTCTTTATTTATTTTTGAGACAGAGAGACACACAGCATGAGCAGGGGAGGGGCAGAGAGACAGGGAGACATAGAATCTGAAACAGGCTCCAGGCTCCGAGCTGTCAGCACAGAGCCTGACACGGGGCTTGAACTCACGGACTGTGAGATCATGACCTGAACTGAAGTCGGTCAACCGACTGAGCCACCCAGGCGCCCCTATTTTAATTTTTTTCTAATAGATTTATTTATTTTTATTACAAAAATAACAATCACTGCAAAATGTTTTGGAAATACGACGCAAGAGTAAAAAGTGTAAATATGGTGATGTACATAGGGTTTCTTTTGGGGGTGATAAAAATGTTTTAAAATTGATTGTAGTGATATTTGCACAGCTCTGTGAATATACTAAAAACCATCGAATTGTACACTTTAAGTGAGTGAACTGAATGGTATGTGAATTGTATCTCAATGAAATTGCTGTAAAAAATAAAAAAGTGAAAGATCCCTTGTATTGCTACCATCCCAAGATGGCTACTGCCAGCATCTTGGTACATAGCCTTATAGTCTCCTTTCTGTGCATCATACATACTTCCTTAAAGAATGAAAATCAGATCATACGATGCATACCATTTGAAAAATATTTTTAATTATAACATGTATAACTTTACAAACAAAAAGTATAATCAAACCAAAGGATGATTAGGACAACCAAGTTCCAGTTCCAGCCTTCCTTTAAGGAGCCATGAGAACTTGAGGAATCACAGGATTTTTCAGGAACAAACTTTTTCTTTTTTAAATTTATTTTGAGAGAGAGCACGATTGGGGGAGGATCGGAGAGAGATGGAGAGACAGAATCCCAAGCAGGTCCTGCACGGTCAACATGAGAGCCGACTGGGGGGCTTGAACTGACAAACCATGAGATCATGACCTGAGCTGAAACTAAGAGTCTGATGCTTAACAGACTGAGCCACCCAGGAGCCCACCCCCTTTTTAAAATATAAGTTCTATGCCCAACGTGGGGCTTGAACTCACGATCCCAAGATCAGGAACGAAGAGGTGAATGCTCTATCAACTGAACCAGCCAGGTCCCCCGCAGGGACAAACTTTTTTATACGTAAGAGACAGAACTGGGACTAGATGAGATCTTGGTTCCTTCCAATTTTAGATTCTACGAGTCTCTGCTTCCCTGCGTGGGGGCACAATAACAGAAATTTGGTATAATAGCTTTGTTATAATAGCAAAGTATTTATCAAGATATGCTGTTATATTGATAAATACGGGAGCAAAGGATAGACGAGTGTATGGCATGCTACTATCCCTGTTAAAGCAAATGGGAATATGGGTATAGTTTCATATGCCTACCGCGTTTCTATAAGGATATAGAGAAGCTGTAGCATTAGGGGAGGGAAGTGGCTAGCTGAGAAGCTGGTAGTTCTGGAATTTATTTTTCACTATACAATATATCCTTTTGCACACATGCATATTTTGTATTTCTTTTTTAAACAAAATAATCATCTGGGAAATCTTGCTAATGGAAGAACACACATATCTTGGTTGTAATGATAAGTGATGTTAATTAAGCAAGCTTGTCACTCAGTCCCTTGCTTAGCCCCTTTCAGTCCCTTCCCTTGCACATTTCTTCTGAGACCTGCATGACTGGGCCAGGCCGCCTCAGTCCTCTCTAAGGCCGTTTGTCCACGTGGTCCTTTGATTCCTATCACCCTGGCTTCTGTCAGTTCCTGGAAGTCTTAAGCTCTTCGCCCCCAGAAATGTCAAATGCAGCATCCGCAACTTCAGATAATAAGCTTCTTTAGGACTTCCAACTCAAGTCGTGTAATTTCAAAACAGAGAGACCTCCAAAATGCAACCCATCCCTTACTTTGCACCTGAGGAGAAGTGAGGCTCTACAGTCGGAAGTTATCTGCCTGAGGTCACATAGCTAGTTCTCTGCTATATGTAATTAACCTTAGCAGCTGATCTCTGGGGTTTCATTAAACAAAAGTAGGTTAATAAAAAGGAAGCCTTTAGATTTTAGATATTGGTAGAGTGGGGCTACACTAGGACTTGGAAAATTAATTTGATTTCTTATCCATGAAAATGTCTTCATGATGCCAATGCTCAGAGGGACCAATCAGACAAAAGAATGTTCCCTAAAAATGAAAAGCCTCTGTGATGTTGGATTCTACCAAGAACCACACAATTATATTTGAAATATATTTGTTTAATTTGAGGAAGAAATTAATTTGATAGTCCTGAGGGCATTCATCCACAGGACTAGCTTTTAAAATCCACATCTCCACCACGTAGCTAAATTAACCGTAGTTAAGTAAATTAGAAACTCAAGCAGCTTCAGAATGTGAGCAAGACCACGGACAGTCCTGATGAGCATCTAGCCCTCAAGGTTACAAGGAAATGGGTCACAGACTGAGATGCAGGCAAAGGATGAGATAAGGCTGAGCCCTCCGGGAAATGACTTTCTGAAAGAAATGCACCTTCCTGCAGAGCACAGAAAATGCCAAATTTGAATTCCATTCTCTACACCCTACCTCCCACTTCGCAAGTATAAATTCATATGTAACTTTCACCAGTTAGGTTTTGTTCCATGATTGCCAGACTCTTTTAAAATATGTGCATTTCCACTTTTATTTTAATTAATTAATGAATTAATTTTTCAGTAAGCTCTAGGCCCAAGTGGGGCTTGAACTATCAAGAGTCTCATGCTCTATTGACTGAGCAGTCAGGCACCCTGCATTTCTCCTTTTATAATGTGTTTTTTTTTTAATTTCTGCTTATAAAACTAATATGTTATAGAGAGGGTGGAACCCATAGACCTGTGTAAAGAAGAACATAAAAGTCAAACATATCCATGATGCAAAGATAGTTACTGTACATCATAGAATATTTTCCTCTAGTTTTTCACCTTTAAGGATATGTGAACATGAGAGATTCATGTGTTTATAAGAATTATGGAACCAAAATATAACCTTTATCATCCATTTTTTTCAGTTTGTGCTTTATTGTTGGCATTTCCAAAATTAGTAGATGATTATCATTTTATACAAATCTTTGCGTGATTGATGATTATTTTCATAGCATAAGTTCCTGACATGGGATTAAAGTGTCAGAGGGTAGAAATATGTTTAAGGGGTTTGATACATATCACCTACTAATTATCTTCAAGAAATTGTTTTCCAGTTTACTCTCTCTGCAACAACTGAGCATCCTTTATAAAGTCAGTCTTACCAATAGGGAATATGTTCATTTGCTGAAAAATTATCTGGAATATTTTATCTCAGTTTTGTTTATATTATCTTCCCTTGAATCTTTAAACTTTTTCCCTAATATTCACACATAATAATTTTGTTTTTGTCTATTCATAACATCTGACCAGCTTTCTATTAAAGGGTGCATTTTGTTGATTCATAAGTTTTTTTTTAATATATTAAAGATTTTAACCCTTTGAGTATAGGTTGTAGGTAGCTTCACTACTTGGCTTTTCCCCTCCTTTTATTTGTTTCCTAAGAAAAAATTTAGGGAAAAATTTTTACAAAGTCAAGTCAACCAGTCTACGGCCATACCACCCTGAACGTGCCTGATCTCACCTGATCTCAGAAGCTAAGCAGGGTCGGGTCTGGTTAGTACTTAGTGCTTGGATGGGAGACAAAGTCAAGTCAGCTAATCTTATTTATAGCTTTTACGTACAAAGTCCTTTTCCCATCCGAAGATGCGCATCTACCTATATTTGCTTTGAGTTAACTTACAGTTAAAAAAAATAGTTAATTCTTATTCCCTCTGGAAATATTTTCAGGAATGGTGTGAGAGGGAGCACTAACAGTTTACTTTCCTGGTGCCTCAACACCGCTGAATGAATAATCTTTCCTTTCTGCAATGGTTTTGTAATGCCTCTTTTATCACATGGTCAGCCCATAGTTGTATGCTAGTTTGCATGTAACCTGCTGTGCTCAGAGTGTCTGGATTAACTTTCCCAGCGGGAAGCAGCTGTAGGCAGCTTGAGGACTCCCTGAGAAGCAAACACAGTTCCCTGAATATGGTGGGTGGCCAAAAAGGTCTTGTATGAAATGAACAATTAATGAGTCATTCATACACCTGGGAAAGTTTAACTGGAAGATAAACAAGTGTCTGTCCTGACTGGTTAAATGTTTACCTTTTGGGGAAAGGGTGCCACGACTGATAGGATTTCTGGTGACCCCAACAGGTTATGATTTTCCCTTCTATCCCCCTACTGTTCTGATCCAGTTACTTCCATCTTTGGAAAGCAATAATGGTTTCTTATGGGCTTTAGGATTAGGAATAAATTCCATATCATTGTCATTCAATAAATTCATCATTTTCCAAGGATAGTTATGACGCAGCTGGGTCACTGTTTCTCATAATTTGAGTCCTATAAAGGACACCTTTAAAAAGAAAACAATCTCCACACACCTTCAGTGATGCCTTAAATTATATTTTTTTTTTAAATTTTTTTTTTTTTTTCAACGTTTATTTATTTTTGGGACAGAGAGAGACAGAGCATGAGCGGGGGAGGGGCAGAGAGAGAGGGAGACACAGAATCGGAAACAGGCTCCAGGCTCCGAGCCATCAGCCCAGAGCCCGACGCGGGGCTCGAACTCCCGGACCGCGAGATCGTGACCTGGCTGAAGTCGGACGCTTAACCGACTGCGCCACCCAGGCGCCCCTTAAGTTATATTTATAAAAGTATCATTTCAATAAACTACATATTCTTATAGGTACATGGCAAAAAACGGGTGGTGGGATCATGGCTACATGATATTCATATGACCCAGAATATGCATCATATTAACATGATATTAATTTCTTTTAAAAATATCATTAACTGAAGCAAAACCACAAATTCCATGGATTTTATAGAAAACTCGGAGATCCCTGGAGTAGGAGTCCCACTTCCAGTCTAACAAAACAGAAATTGCTTTCCCATAAGCCACATCCAACCCTCAAAGTCTGCCCTCTTTTTAAGCAGTTTGGATGCCTACCTTGTCTTCAATGCTCAACTTAAGTGTGAATAATCACTAAACTGGATGTGAACTAATCTCCATATGCTTATAACCATTACAGAACTGTAAAACCAAAATGAAATACGAACAAAGCTATAAAACCAATGTTTCAAATAACTTTATTTAATGAGACAGATGATATTGTCTTGCTGAACAAAAATGTCTGCTCACCTTGTAAACACAGTACTGATGTGTGCTAGGAACAGGGCTTTTTGTTGTTGTTGTTGTTGTTGTTGTTGTTGTTGGTTCTACATGCCCACACTGAGTGAACAGACTTATCAGAATTAGTTCATTTCTTCAACCATTAATCTTTATTTTTTATTTCAAGAAATCTTTAGAAACTAAACAGCAGCTTATCAGCCCATCAGGATTTTCAACAACACCAGCTCTAAACATTCAAACATTCTAAAGAACTTGCTTCTAGAAGCTGATATGTACAACTAAGCTGATGTTTGCTTTATAGGTTTTAATAAACCACGTTCTCTATACCACTATGAAAGGAGAACTATTTCGGTACCAAAGAGAAATGGCTTCAGGATGAAAGAAAAATCACTCAAAGTAGTTACTTAAATATTTTAAATGAAAAAATTTCTAAATATCACAATTTATATTCTATATCACTTACAATCTGAGTGCAGAGAGGCTGTGTGGTAAGTCCAAGAGCTTAATTGTAACAGGGACACTTGCTGCAAAATTTTATGGAACGAATTCTCCAAATTTTATAGGAAAATATTATACAGGACTCTTAGGTTGCTCAAGACTCTGTTTCCTAATAGTTTTTGAAAGCTGTTGACTTTTAGAAATGAACATGTTGATCTGGGTGTAAAGGAGGAGGATATGCAGAAAACAGAAGAGATGCCAATTCACAATGCAGCAGGCAATTAATTAACAAGAGTCGTGCTCCTTGAAACATATGATGGAAGAGATCTAAGAATCTTGGAATAACAGAAGATGTATTTCTTTCAAGTTACTTTACTTGTGTGATTTCTCCACCAGAGTTAAATCAATGGATTAGATGTTGGGGTAAGGCACTAGTTCCCAATCGGGGGCAATTTTGCTTCCAGGGGACATTTAGCAATGTCTGGAGGCATGTTTAAATGTTAAACAGTGGGGAGGTGGCGCCTGGGTGGCTCAGTCGGTTAAGTGTCCGACTTCAGCTCAGGTCATGATATCATGGTTCGTGGGTTCAAGCCCCATGTTGGGCTCTGTGCTGACAGCTCAGACCCTGGAGCTTGCTTCGGATTCTGTGTCTCCCTCTCTCTCTGCCCCTCCCCTGCGCCTGCTCTGTCTCTCTCTCTCTCTCTCAAAAATAAATAAACATTAACCAAAAAAGTAAAAACTATGTCACAGCTGTGGAGAAAAGGCATCCTCTTTGCATCTAATGGATAGAGGTCAAGGATGCTGCAAAACATTATACAATGCACAGGACACACCCCACAGCAATTATCCAGCCAAAGATGTCAATAGTACCTAGGCTGACCAACTCTGGATTAAGGTATCCAAAGGCAAAGGACTGTATCTGGGCTGTATCCTTGTGTGGCTAGGGCTTGTGTGACGGGCTATACCCTTGCGTTATCTATCCTCCTGCTTCACACACACACACATGCACATGTACACACATGTGCAATCATCACTTTATTGTTACAAGGCCACAAGAACTACCTTGAATCCTCCCAGATAGTCTCCTGGAATACAAGTTAGTCACAGGAAGGTCGAGTTAGAGGGTTTTGCATTGAGCCAGTCACACAAGACCACTACTGAAGGAACACATAAAATGAACAGTTAAAAGCATAGCAGGATTCATTAGTTCCTTTATTCACTTATTCAGCAAACTTTTGCTGGGCACCCACATGTGCCACTCTGCTAGGCATGATGATGATACACAGTGAACACCACCAAACCTGACCCCTGCCCTCATGGAGCTTACAGCCTATGGGAGACTACAAAGGCCACCAAGAAGAGGCCAGTAAAATGAGAGCTCCAGAAACGTACCCAGTTGAGGAACATTCACACAGCACCTTGAGAAGCTTTTATGTAAGTGTAATTTCATTTGAATCACACAACAAACCTGGAAACAGGCTTTATTCCCTTCATAGAGGTTAAATACATGCCCAAGGTCACACAGTTTATAAATGGCAGAGCTTCAGTTAAGTGACACAGAGGTCCCTGTTCTAATGTTCTACAGAGTAGGTAGGCATATAGGCACTTTTGCTTGATTGACCTGGAATTTCCACTCCTGATTCTCACCAGGCATACAGGTATTGTCCTTCCCTTTATGAAAAAATGTCCCCCCCCCTTTTCTACATCTTTTTGCTTATGTAATAATACCTGGGTATGATTTTCTAGATGTTTCACGTATATATGCCTTGCGTTCCTAATTGGATTGTAAACTGACCTGCAGGGACCAGATCTTCCATTTCCTTTGCAACCTTTGCAGTACTGCAGTCACCCAATAAATGCCTGCTGCATGAATGAACCTGTAGAGATAAAAATACTTTATGGTATCCCCATTTATTGGTTTCATGCTTTTATTTTGCTTTGTGATAGGACAGTACATTATAAGCTTCCAGAGGGCAGAGGAAATGGCTTGGTGCTTTCCTTACACTCAGCAGGCACCATGCAAAATTTGATCCTCGCATGCCTTTTTGATGCTCTGGATAATATTAGAACACTGGAGTGTTTTTGGGTATCTAAGGACCGAGGTTGTCAGCCTCTCTGCGGCGGGGAATGTTCCTTCCTTTCCACAGTAAGCTCCCCTGGCGCCTAGGACAGGGCTAGATGACTGCAGAAGCCCCCTCCCCCGCACGCTCCCTCCTCCCCCTCTCCCCCCTTAGTTTTATCGGTAAGGAGGCCGACTGCAAAAATGGTAAGCTCTTGCATAACCCCAGACCTTGCAAGGAAATGAGCAAAGTGGAAGGGGATTTGAAGGCAGGTCAGAAATGGCCTGGATGAGAACACTGAGGCTTCTCTCTGACCTGCAGGACCCCAGCCGGGCGCCGCCCGCAGTCGAGGGGCCCGGGAGGCAGCCCTCCCGCCCCTCGCACCCCCGGGAGCTGTCCAGACGGCCCCGCCCGCGCCTACCTGGGCACTCACCCGCGCCGCGCGGCCTCTCCTCCTCCCACCCCGGCCGCGGGAGCCCGGCTCGGGCCTGCCCCGCCGCCGCCCCGCCTCTGAGAAGCCCCGCGGGCGACAGCGCTCGCAGCCTCCTCCGGGCCCGCCAGACCGCGCCGGGCGCGCCGGGGGCGGCCAGGCCAGGCTCGGCGGGGCTCGGCGGGCTCGCCCCCGGCCGGGCGCCTGCAGGGGGCGCGGGGACGGCCCCGCCCCGCCGCCTTCCCTCTCCCTCCCGGCTCCCTGGATCCGCGCCGGGAGGAAATGATGTGTTGCTGCCTGGTTAATCACAGCTCCAGACACTCATTGGCCGAGCGCTCCGCAGCCACTTCCTTCTCCTCCTCCTCCCGCTCCTCCCGCTCCGGCTCCTGCTCTTTGCAGCCGCCGCCGCCGCCGCAGCCTCCCCCTCCGCGCCGGGGGAACTTTTCTACTCTCAGTGACCGTCTCCCCCGCCGCCCCTCGGGCGAGCCTCCCCCCCGGGCCGCCCGCCCCGCCCGCGGCCGCCCTCCAAGCCCGTGCCGCTGCGCCTCGGGAAGTTTATTCCGCCCGCCCTCCTCCCCTTCCTCCTCCTCCTCCTCCTCCTCCTCCTCCTCCTCCTCCTCCTCCTCCTCCTCTTCACCCCGCCTCCCCTCCCTCCCCCGGCTCTTTCCCCCGGGTGGCTGCCGCTGCCGCCGCCGCCGCTGCCAGGCTGCTCCTCGGCCAGCCGCGCCGGCCCGAGGGCTGGGGAGCCCGTGGCCGCACGCACCGCCCGGCTGCAGCCGCCGCGGCCGCCGCTCGGGGCCGGCCGCCGGCCCTCGGCCCCGCAGAGTTCCGGGCTCTCTCGCCGGCTGCACCGCCCCGCCCCGCCCCGCGCCGCGCCGCGCCGCTCCGCGCCGACCTGCAGCGCCCGGCTGGCTCGCACTCCGCCTCCCGCGGCTCAGCCCCGGCCGCGGCGGGACCAGAGGTGAGGGCAGGTCGCCGGCCGCGCCGCGGGACCCGGGAGGACCGTGGGAGGAGGGAGCCTGGCTGGAGAAGAGGCTGGGATTGGGGGTGGGAGGGTGGGCGTCTGCGGTGCCTCCCCCTCGCTTTCATTCCTTTCTCCCCCAAGCTTCATCCACTCTCGGTGGGGGAAGCAGCCGCGGAACAAAACTGTCTTGCTTTGGGCCTGAACTGCTGGTGGGATATGGGAGAGGACAGAGGCATGGAGTGGGGGGTCTCTGGTTTGCGGAGTGTGCGCGTGTGCCTCTGTGTGTGTGTGTGTGTGTGTGTGTGTGTGTGTGTGTGTATGTGTGTGTGTGTGTGTGTGTGTGTGTGTGTGTGTGTGTAGTGAACTCCTTCAGGGTGTGCGCCGCTGACTTGTAAATCGATCTGGCCGCCTGGCCACGGGCTCACCTTCCCAGCTGAGCTTGGTACGGAGTGAAGGGATGGGCTAATCACCCCCACCCTCAAAATATCCGTCTCTTCCAAGAGGAATTTTCTGCTGGAGAGACAGCCAATAAACTCTGCTCAACTCCCTCCCGCCCTCCGTTCTTCCTAGCTGCAGTTTCAAAAAGCTTCAAAGCCAGGAATGTGGGATTCATCTCCCGATCCCCAGAAGGCAAATGTGGTTACAGATGTTGCACGGTACTTTGCCAAGTTTAAAACCCTTCCTTCAACACTGTAACCAAAACAGTGAGGCTAGAACCTTGGGCGCGCTGGGGAGAGATGTGGGGCCTCTGGGGCCGCTGGATTCACTAACTTCCTTCGGGTTCTAGGCTGGCTTAGGTCTGTCCAGTTTGCGCCAGACATGTCTCCCCTCCTCCCCTCATTTCCCTGGAGTTTTGAACGCTCCTTGCATGGGAGAAACGCTGTAGAGGAAACTACTTAGGGAAGAAAACATTCCACTTAGTAGCAGAAGAAAAGTCTTGGTTTAAAAGTTGTGCTTAATTTTAAAGAGAGGTAGTGAAGTAATCAGTGGATTTGTTCATTTTATTGGGCTTTCTTTTCTTTCTTTTTTGAGGTGTGTGTGTGTGTGTGTGTGTGAGATGGGAGTTACGTGATGAGAAAAAGGACTGATCTCATACACAGTTGTATATTTTTGAAAAGAGGCCCTCTAATTGTGACTTAGATATAACCCAGTGGTTTTAAAGAATCCTGTCCCAGAGATGCAGACTGCTCTGACAGCCCAAGGGAAGGCGGTGGCAAAAAATAGACACCACCTCCCTTTTCCCCCAAAAAAATTCTTCCTGGAAAGGTGGTGTTAAGAAATTTCAGAGATGGGCTGATCCAAGTGGCAGGCCTTAAATGGAAACACTATAGTATGTCTTGGCACTTGTCTCTGGAGCTGGGTGGCTGGCCAGGGGCCCGGGCTTGGGCAGCCAGCAGACATTAGACTTGTGCTGACCTCAGGCACTGGTCTGGCCATCCAGCTTTACAGTATGCCTAAGTGTGAAATATGGACCTCACCTATTTCACTGATGGGGACGTGGGTCAGGAAGTTATCTTAAGGCCTGGACGGGACTTGGACCATCTGGCTTCTAAGACCAAATCCCGTTTTTTTGTGATTCAGTTGTTTTTTGTTTTCTGGCCTGGAACAAAAACCAAAAACAAAACGGAAGTCTTTTGAAGCTGAAAAGTGCAGGCCTTAAATTGATGGAATTGTGCGGTGGGTAATAGCATTGCTACTGTCACCTCTCATGCAAACACTCAAAGGTGGTGAATGAGGTTGCAATAAATTCTGGATAGCTGGCAAAAATCAAGGGCTGGAATGGGTATGGATGGGGTTCATGCTCATTTTCTGGTGGTTTGGGCGAATTTTACATGAAATGGTGAGAGTGGTTTTGAATAAAATTTGATTTGGGTAGTAGTTTTACAACTTTTGTACCTTGGAAGAGAGTGATTATTTGAATCTGAGTAAGTTTCTTGTTATCTCTAAGTAATTTAAAAGAATATTAAGGATGCCGAGTAGAGATCGAGGAGTATGCCTTATTTGGGAATGTAATTAATTTCAGAAGTGGGGAACTTAATGCCATTACTAGCATTGTAATGATTTTTTTTTCAAAGTAGTGATTTACTAAATTTTCTGCATCTGTCCATGGAACAGCTAACAGTGATTGAATCGGTAGATAGAGACGATGCCTCTATCTTATTCTAGATTTCCCTGAACTAATACTGTGATGATCATGATAGACTTCTAGGTAAGGTTAGATCAAGTAGTCCAGCCTTCTGGGGGAGGAAGGGACAGGGCAGAAATGCATTTGAAAAATGATCCTGTGATTCAAGGTCACGAGGTGAAGATGGGATCAATGTGTGTGTGTGTGTGTGTGTGTGTGTGTGTGTGTGTGTGTGTGTGTGTCAAAAGTACTTTAGACAAAGAGGAGCAAGGACTGGGAACTGTCCTCTGTGCATGTTCTTCTCTTGGATCCCTGCACCTTGTTTTATTTTTATGTGAAGAGATCTAATGCACAACTTGGTAGAAACTGGAGAGAAGGAAACTTAATGGTAGCAAAACCCACTTATAGGTTTTGAGTGAATTTAATGACAGATATGACGGTGAGCTCTGGACATGTGTGAGGTACCATGCTCAGCTCTTTACATGCATTTTTCATTACATGCTCACAACAACCATATGTTTTTATCATTATTTCAGGCATTTATGGTAAGAAATTGAGGCTTCTCAAGATTGAGCGAGTTGCCCTCATTGTAGAGCTGGTCAGTAGTGGACTGGGGATTTGAACCAGGAGTTTGTGAGACTCTGGAACCCATGTTCTTGGGCACTTTTGCCAGTGTTTGCCAAATTTCACTGACTCATACACTGTTTTCATGAGTTTACCATGGCTAAGTTTCAGTCTATCAATCATTTAGTATTTTTCTTTAAAGCAGTGATTGACCTTAAAAAAAAACCCTAAAAGATGTCGTCTTTTAAGAGGAAGCACTATTTCACTGCCATATTTGGAAAGCCAACTCACTTTTTGGTAATAGGACATAAAGATGCACTTATACTTAAACTAAAACCCCAAATACAGGACAGTGATTACCTGGTGTGTGTTTGCGTGTGTGCATGTGCGTGTGTGTGTGTGTGTGTGTGTGTGTGTGTGTTTTGCAAGAACCTGGGGATCAGGGTGGAGGAGGTAGGTAGATGATAGAGCGTGGGTGACATTCTGGTTTTTGGGTTGAGCGGTGGGTTCAAAGGTGCTGATTTTATTTTTAGACTTTATAGCCTGCATACATAATACATATTTTTGTTTTGTAAAAAGATAAAATTAAACACATGACTATTAACATAATGATTATTGGGGAATATTTCACCACACTATTCTGACTACAGACTTAGCTTGGTGCTTGTGTGAATGAAGTAGGCATGTAAGTCTGTTGGCCGATTGGTGAGACCCCAGGTGATAATTTTAAAGCAAGCTGATTGTTGTCATACCTGAATGAGATTGCGGTATGTCCCCTCTTCTCTACTCTGCTGCCACATGCATTTCAATATTGTGACTAAAATAATAGCATGGGCTGCAGCATGGTTTCTCTTGACTGTGGTTATGGGGGACTTGGGCTTAGCTGAAGCTGGCACTTGTCAGCCTCACCTTGTCGCCTACATCTAGTGCTCAGGATGGGACAAAAAATGCTGTCATGAAGTGTTAACAATGCTTTCCTTTTTACCCAGTGGGTAAGTATGGCCATTCCGAATGGGAAGCTGGTGTTTAAGTTAAAGCAAAGCCTGGGTAAAATGTTAACAGCATTAAACTGGTGAGGCTGGGAAATAAAGCCATCAGAGATTTTAATTGGAGTCCACATAGTCTCTTGTTTTATTTTCCCAAGCAAGTATTGGGCACTGCGGCTTTATTCCTGGAAATGAGAATTTGAATTCGGTTTCCTGGTACAAAATGCCTTCTTTGATCTCTTGGAGTGAGAACTTTGTGTTTCTTTCTGTGGCCAATTTCAACTCTCAGAAGGACCAAGTGGAAGGTTTACCTCTTCTTTTTCAGCAGTTGGCCATAGACTGCTCTTGCTTGCCGGGCTAGTTTAAGAATCAGAAGTTCCAAAGTGGGATTTGTCTATTGGAAAGGGCATTCAAATAAAAGATTCCTTTTGAAAGAGCTTCATCAGGATGGTGTGGTTGGCAAATCATGGCCTTTGGTTCCGATGGGAGGTAGTTTTGCTTGACCTTATGTTCCCCAAATGAACTAACGAGACCTAGCAGATTCCTTTTTGAAGTTAAAACCGATACTTTCCCATCCCCAATATTCAAACTGCAGAGTCAAATAATATTCCTGTGCTCTTATATGCATTTGGGGAAATCTGAGCTTGTTTATATGTCTAAAGTCTCTTCTGTGATCCATGAGAGTTTTGTTTTTCAGAGCCACTACTCAGTTGTTTGATTTTTGGGTTTCAGCCTCTGACCAACATTCCACTTTGCCCATTCGGGTTGCTTCATTGTTTGCTCTGGGTACTTGGGCTTTATTTCTGTGACCAGGAAAGTGACACTGAGTTTTAGTTTTTCCAAATTTTATGGAGGTTCATGCAGTAGGTTGAATTTGTTTTTTTGGATGGTGAGGCAAGTTTAGGGGGTCCCCCTCTAGCATAGGTGTCCTGATAGGTTCTGCTCTTTCTCATCATAAGGCCAAGCCTTGGAGTCTGTCCCTTTGCATTGCCCTTCCCCCCCCCCCCCCCCCACACACACACATACACTTTTGGGGACAGCCAAATCCTTCGGGGCTCAGAGTACTCTCATTACAGGAATACTTCCTGGATTTTGTGTTTTGACATTTTCCTAGCATTTTATCATCTTTACTACTCATCCTGGGACTTGATTGACATTTTTAAGGGCAAGGACTTCAAGTTATTCATTCCTCCATTTATTTGTTGGACACAATTCATTGTTCTTCCCAGTTTAAACCTTTCAAAATTCTTTCACTGAGCTCTTTGAGGGCAAGGACTGTGTCTTATTCATCTTTTGTATATGTTTTGCACCTAACACAATGCCTGGTCCAGACCACACAGTCAGTAAACCATTTTTTTTACTTGTTGAGAGACTAAATGGATGATTGCATATTAGAGAAGCAGACAAGCCCAGCACTCAGGGGGACAGCCTGAGAGAAGATGACCTCTGGTAAGACACAGAGGTCCTTAAGGATGAGTTTAGGAAATACTGTAACTTAGTGAATCATTTGAGTTTATGCTAACTTTTTTTTAAGGTTGTTTTGGATTTAAGGGCAAAAACCTTTTTTTTTGTTTTTGGAAGAATATCTCAACTCATGCTTAATATACTACAGAACGTGGAATCCTGTGTATATGGCTGGGACTCACTTTCTTGGATGAATTGACTCCTTCACTGACTTTCTCCTGTTGTGCCTATTCACAAACGGTCAACAGTGAAAACAGCGTGGTAGGCAGTGCTCTTGCGAGAGGTGGAATGTGGACGACCTCTTTGGACGATGGATGAAATTCAGAGTGAACTTCTCTTTTGATAGGTTTTAAGGGCTGATTTGAGTGGGCGTGCCATGTAGACCTTTTCTGCTTGAATACTTGATAGCAGGGTGCCTTGCTCATCTTTGAAAGCCGGGATGGGTCTTTGCTAGCCTCCATGCAGCATGGATGACATTGAAAATAAGATGGTTCTGGGGCACCTGGCTGGCTCTGTCAGTAGAGCATGCTACTCTTGATCCTCAGGGTCACGAGTTCAAGCCCCACAGTGGCTGTAGAGCTTACTTAAAAAATTGTAACAAAAGAAAATAAGAGTGCTCTAGTTTTTATTTTTCCTTTTTAGGCAATTATGAAAGAATTATTGATTGAACCTCTAAAAATAACCTTGAGTTTGATAGGAAATGTACAGAGGGGATAAATGAACATAGGGGTAGTCTTAGGCAAAGCTGGATATTAGATGTGGGATGGTACTTGGAGTTTGAAGACAGTGGGTACTGAGAAAGATGTGCAATGAAAAGAACTTGAGGAAAAGCATTCAGGTGTAGAGGGGATGAGTTGAGGTGATGTGTCTTTTTTTTTTAACTGTCTTTAATTTTTTAAAAATTTACATCCAAATTAGTTAGCATATAGTGCAACAGTGATTTCAGGAGTAGATTCCTTAGTGCCCCTTACCCATTTAGCCCATCCCCCCTCCCACAACCCCTCCCGTAACCCTCAGTTTGTTCTCCATTTTTATGTCTCTTCTGTTTTGTCCCTCTCCGTTTTTATATAATTTTTGCATCCCTTCCCTGTGTTCATCTATTTTGTATCTTAAATTCCTCATATGAGTGAAGTCGTATGATATTTGTCTTTCTCTGACTAATTTCGCTTAGCATAATACCCTCCAGTTCCATCCACGTAGTTGCAAATGGTAAGATTTCATTCTTTTTGATTGCCGAGTTAATACTCCATTGTATGTATATACCACTTCTTCTTTATCCGTTCATCCATCGATGGACATTTGGGCTCTTTCCATACTTTGGCTATTGTTGATAGTGCTGCTATAAACATTGGGGTGCATGTGTCCCTTTAAAACAGCATGAGGTGATATTTTCAACCAAGTTCGGAATTGAAGCTGCTGATGAATGACATTATGCTCTTGGTGAAAACATAATGTGCTTGACTGATCATTTTCCTTATGTTATAGGTTAATACTTATAAGTAAATACCACTAAGAAAGCTGGAGCTTTGGGGCTTGTAACTTGATGTCAGGGACTTACACAAGGAAGAAGTATACATAGGAACATCCAGTAGGAAGAAAAAGTGTAGGTGGTTATCTAGAGTTACCTTTACCTTCCTTTTGAGAATAAAGAACATGGTAAGGAGAAGTGTGCCCAGTGATATTTTCTTTTTTTTTTAACGTTTATTTATTTTTGAGACAGAGAGAGACAGAGCATGAACGGGGGAGGGGCAGAGAGAGAGGGAGACACAGAATCGGAACCAGGCTCCAGGCTCTGAGCCATCAGCCCAGAGCCTGATGCGGGGCTCGAACTCACGGACCGTGAGATTGTGACCTGAGCTGAAGTCGGACGCTTAACCGACTGAGCTACCCAGGTGCCCCAACCCAGTGATATTTTCTTAAATGTGTTTTGAACTTGGAAGAACTGAACTGTTGTGTTCAACAGGTGGCAAGAACCAATATTCTCTTATTTTATGAGTATGGCCTAGTGAAAAATGGAAAGTTTGAATCCCTGGAGATTATATGAACATAAATGTTCTATTTCAGTGTTTTGAAAACATTTTCTACTCTCAGCAATACGTTTTTTACATCATGACTGAGTACACACACATACACACATGCATATTAAAAATAAGGCTGAATTATATTTTTTATAAAACAGTACAATAGTGGGGCACCTGAGTGGCTCAGTTGGTTAGGCGTCCGACTTCAGCTCAGGTCATGATCTTGCAGTTTGTGAGTTCAAGCCCCACGTCAGGCTCTGTGCTGACAGCTCGGAGCCTGGGCCTGCTTCATATTCTGTGTCTCCCTCTCCTGCTCATGCTCTGTCTCTCTCTGTCTCTCAATAATAAATAAACGTTAAAAAAAAATACAGTAGGGCTTCCTCATTTCTAGTCAGTTTTTTTTTTTTTTTTTTTTTTTTTTTTTTTTTTTTTTTTTTTTTTTTTCAACATTTATTTATTTTTGGGACAGAGAGAGACAGAGCATGAACGGGGGAGGGGCAGAGAGAGAGGGAGACACAGAATCGGAAGCAGGCTCCAGGCTCTGAGCCATCAGCCCAGAGCCCGACGCGGGGCTTGAACTCACGGACCGCGAGATCGTGACCTGGCTGAAGTCGGACGCTTAACCGACTGCGCCACCCAGGCGCCCCTCTAGTCAGTTTTTTTATGTTTATTTTTGAGAGAGAGTGTGAGAGAACCTGGGGGAAGGGCAGAGAGAGGGGGACAGAGGCTCTGAAGTGGGCTCTGAGCTGACAGCAGAGAGCTTTATGTGGGGTTCAAACTTACAAACCATGAGATCACGACCTGAGCTGAAGTCTGACACCCAACTGTCTGAGCCACCCAGGCATCCCTCTGGTCAATTTTTATAAAAAAAAATCTGGTCTTGGGGTGCCTGGGTGACTCTGTCCATTAAGCAGCGACTTTGGCTTAGGTCATGATCTCACAGTTCGTGCGTTCAAGCCCCACATTGGGCTCTGTGCTGACAGTGTAGAGCCTGCTTGGGATTCTTTTTCTCTCTCCTCTCTCTCTGCCCCTCCCCAACTTACGCCTTCTCATTCTCTCAAAAGAAATAAGTAAACGTAAAAAAAATTCTGATCTTTATTGACTAAATTGATTTCACAACTTGCTGATGGATTTTAGCCAGGAGTTTGGGAACAAAACAAAAACAAAACCTTCTAGATATTGTGGAAATCAGCCTTAATTTGTTTGTTGGACATTTGCTAACCTGGATGAGAATTTTGTTTTTCTTTTTGTATGAGTCTCAGTTATTCTACAGATGGCCTGGGCCCTTCTGCTCTCCCACCGTTCCCCCCGAGCCATTGTTCTTTTCTCTGTGTAGGGGTCTTTGCGTGTTTCTCCACATCAGATTAAAGTGACTAATATGTGCTTTGGACCAGCTCCAAGAGGGTATCATCATCTTGATCCTAATCAGCATCAAAGGTGGGGCTAATTAATTTAAGCTGGTGGCAGGAGCCACTTAGCTCCCTGTTTGCTAAGATTATATTTGAATGGGATGGTGACTCTCAGTAATAAGGGGACAGTGGGAGTCCCTTTTTAGGTCACCTGTACCAAAAGGATGGGAGAGATGTAGAGAAGATCACCCGATACAGTTATTGCTCACAAACACAAAACAAGGTTAGTAGGGGACAACTCTTTGCATTTAAAGATGTAAGAGCTTAATTGGTGGCTGCAGTCACCATTGTTGTCATTTTCCTTACCGTTTTTTGTTTTTTTTCATTGTTCTTATCATTAAAATCTTCCTGCCTTGCTGCCCATCCTTCATCATTTCCCCTCTTCTTCTTCTTTTATTGAGCATTTGTCAAGTCTTCCTGTCCTTGGGGCTGGGCATGGAGAGTACAGTAAAATAAAGTAGATCTTCAGGTGTACTTGAGGAAGGGATTGAAGAGTTGCACATCTAACTATAAATGGCAGAAGGCCAAGTACCTTGGTCACAAGATACAGAGGGATAACGATCACACAACACCTTTGAGGAAGTGACTGTTTGGCTGGCCTTGGAAAAAGGTACCACTTTGATGTTATCCTTTTGAGAGAGATCCGTCTATGTATAGGTTGTGGAGTAGGCAACCTGTCAAAACCAGGGAACGGGGCAAGTAAGTAAGAGGTAGTTGGCTTTTGCTTAAGAGCCAAGTTGTATAAAAACATAGTTGCCCATGTTTTCGTCGCTAGACTCAGACTCACTGCCTTGAGGTGCAGCTTCTCAGAGAGGCCTCGTGCCCTGAGACAATTGGAAGGAGTGGCCAACTCATGTCTGGCCATGCGCTGATTCCACAGTCAAAGTTAACTCCAATGGTGGGTACCATTTAAACGGCTCTGTTGTACCCCCTCTCCCACATTATTTGTTTACTTTTTCTGCCGAGTGTGTATGGTAACTCCTGGAAGTCAAAAGCCTCAGGATGTGACGTGGCTGTGTAGAGTATACTAAAATGAGCAATGTAGAGGAAAGATTCGAAAGGAAGCCTTAGGGCCAAATGAAGGTTTATGTTGAACGCCAGGCTAACGATTTTTGACTTGATCCTAAAACAGCAACTGTAACGGAACGTCTGTAAGGGAGGCCCTGGTCAGGCCCCTTACTTGCATTCTCTCATTTATCGCTCACACCCACACTATAAGGTACCTTTTATTACCCCATTTTACAGAAGGAGAAACTGAGACTCGGGTGATGGAAAATGTCTGTAGTCATACATCTGAACTTTAACTTAGGCTGTATGTTCCAAAGTCACTTGCTGTAAAGCAGGGTTTGAAAACTGGTGGCCCCCCGGACTGACTACACCTGAGAGTTATGTCCTGTCAGATTGCGCCTGTAAAACATTTTACTTGTTTTCTTTTTGAAATGGTTGCCGTTGTTTAAATATGGGGAGATTTCCTGTAAGAAGTTCCAGTTTCCACCTCCTTCGGCAGAACTGCAAGCCCTGGCCGCCCAAGACCTGCATTCCTGCAGGAACCTGCCAGAGCCCCTTGTGATTCTGTCTGTCTGAGCGGACATGTGTGCTCTGTTTGCCACAGTCCCGGCTCACCCTGTTTTCTCCCAACACTGAGGCCCAGCCTCACCTGCCATTGTTCCTTTATTCTCTTAGCCTGCTCTCTCTTACATCCTAACTTTACCTTGTCCCTACAGGCGTATGGGTTTGAAACCTCTGATATCTATAGCCTTCTGTATAGCCTGTTAGATAGCCACAGATTAGTGGGAAGGGTAGAGGCCCAGCAGCCAAGGGAAATGAGAGTAGGTACAGTTAGGGGTTTGGCCTTCGGCTGGAGAAGCCACAAGGTGAACAAATCATTTTTGTGAAGAAAGGAAGGGTGCGTGGGAGGCGGAAGTATCTGACGTATGGAACATGGATGGCTGAGAAAAAGGTGTTGATCTTCAAACGAAGGGGTGAGAGGAGCTGGTTTCGAGTAGGGCTTGTATTGGGGTTCAGGTTCTGGTGGAGTAAGCACATAGAAGTGGGCTTCCTTGAGGCTCACGTCACGTTGGAAGTATGACACTGGAACCGGCAGATAAGGGGTTGGCACTGTGGCTCTTAGATCCGTGTGAGAGGACGCCATCCTGGGACATTTGGATCTGGGGGAGAAAGGTCCCATTTGGAAACAGCAAGAAGTGGGCTAAGGTCTGAATGATAAAATGAACCAGTTACAAACAGCTCAAAGTCTCTTATTGACTTTTTTTGGGGTCAAGTGCCTTATCTTGCAAATAAATCAAATGTTTATCCTAAAAAAGGATACAGTAACAGTCTTCAAGTTTTGAACACGGGACCTGATAAACAGCTCATGGAATCAAAGACTGTTGTACTGTTTGAAGGATGACACCTGTACTTTATGTTTACGACTATTTCACTGAACTTAAAATAGGCAAAAAAAAAAAAAAACCTGACAATGATTTTTTTTTCTTTTTTTAATATCACAGGTGATAGAAAAAGTGGTTGCTGTAGCCCTGAGATGGGGAAAGCAATGCCAGAAGTGAATGACTTCTTTTGAGATTTATTCTTTTAGCCTGTTTAGCATGGAATGTCCTTTTCAAATTACAGATGAGGGTTTTTTTGTTTGTTTTTTGTTTTTTCTTCTCATCTTGGCTTGTTTGTTTAGGATTCCCTCCAGCTCATTGTTACTTAATCAGCAAGGTCCTCCTCAGCTGCTCTCCTTCTCCCACTTGGTTCCCGTTTGGTCCCTGAAGGTCTTACCGGTGTAGGACATTCTAAGCACAGGTGGAGAGAATCTTTCACAGATGTGGATAGTTAGCATGAAAATCTTCCAGGAGGGCATTTCCTTTGTTCTCATACTTTTATTTTAGAAAACATTTTTTATTATTTTTTGTTTTATTTTATTAAAAAAAATTTTTTCATGTTTATTTAGTTTTGAGAGAAAGAGAGATGGAGCGTGAGCGGGGGAGGGGCAGAGGGAGAGGGAGTATCAGAATACAAAGCCAACTCCAGGCTCTGAGCTGTCAGCAGAGAGTCCTATGTGGGGTTCGAACTCACGAATCCTAAGGTCATGACTTTAGCCGAAGTTGGACGCTTAACCACCTGAGCTACCCAGTGCCCGTTCTCATACTGTTTTTAAATTAAGCTTTTTATTTTAATTCCAGTACAGTTAATATACGGTATTGTGTTATTCTCATACCTTTTGTCTCAGACATTATGGTTTCCTTTTTGGGCCACATGACTCTAAAAAAATCACATTGGTGTTTTTATTTCTAATTCATAGCTTTATTTTATCACATGAGTATGTTAATATGGGTTCCCATAATTTTTTTCTTAAAAATAAGATCTATACTTTTTTTATAATAGCTTATGTTTTAGAGACGTCATTTATGTTGTATTATATGTGCTCCGTACAAGATTTGAAGTGTAGGAAGGTAACTTTTGTCCTCCAGACTTCTACTTTCTCTTCCTAAGGAAATACCATCATTAAAACTAATTGTAGGGGCACCTGGGGGGCTCAGTCGGCTAAGTGATGGACTCCGTTTCGGCTCAGGTCATGGTCTCACAGTTAGTGAGTTTGAGCGCCCAGTAGGGCTGCACAGCTTGTAGCGTGGAGCCTGCTTGGGATTCTCTTTTCCTCTTTCTCTGCCCCTCCCTTGCTCACACTCCCCGTCTGTCTCGAAATAAATAAATAAATAAACTTAAAAAAGAAACTAATTGTATATCCTTCCAGTGATCATCTCTACATTTACAACCATACACTAATGTGTTTTTCTTATAAATACAGTATCATAGTGTGCATATTTCAGTTTTGTACCTGGCTTTTTTCACTCAGTTTATCTTGGAAATCTTTTCCTAGTAGTATGAGCAGTTTCCTTATTGTTTTGAAAGGTATTCCATAGTGTGGGTGTTTCATAATTTATTTAACTAGTCTTTTACGTATTTTAGGTAACATTATGTTACAATGTTGCAGTGACAATTTTCACATATGCTACTATGCGCGTCTATAGATTGGTTTATATGTAGGTGTAGATGTACCTGTCTGTCTGCTGTATATCTGAGGGTAAATGTCAAAGACTGGAATTACTGAATCTAAGGGTTTTTACATTTTATGTATGTATGTATGTATGTATGTGTGTATTTATTTTTTAGATGTTTATTTTTGAGAGAGAGAGAGTGCATGTGAGAGCAGGGGAGGGGCAGAGAGAGAGGGAGACAGAGGACCCCAAGCAGGCTTTGCGCTAATCAGCACAGAGCCTGTTGCCTGGCTGGAGCTCACGAACCCTGAGATCACAACCTGAGCTGAATTCAGATGCCCAACGGACTGAGCCACCCAGGTACCCCTACATTGTAAATTACAGTATAGGTTGTACCAAGAATTTAATTTTTGAGCTGTATTAGTAGAGCAAAGTGGCCTGGTGGAAATGACAGAGCAGCCCGCAAGACTCCAGCAGGGTCTGTTCTCCGGGGTAAACCAAGTTTATGGTCCAAGAAAGTCACTTTTCTGAACCTAAGTTTTCTTCGTGGTGCTTTTCTTTCCTCATCTGTTAGGAAGAGCATAGACTCAGCTGTTTCTAAAGTTTACTTATTTGTTGATTCTCTTTCAGTCTCCCTCCTTTTTGGTATTTCCAGTAAATGGAACCTGATGACTTTTTTTTTTTTTTTTCCCCTGTGTAAGTTTGAGTCTAAAGAACCCTGAGCTTTGGAAGCCTTGCTAACCACAGCTTTACTTTGATTGTTTTAAAGCACCGTGTCTGGTTTGTGCTTTATGTTAAAAGCAGAGCTTATGGGGCTGATTATCTTTAAGAAAAAAAATACAGTGAGTGGTAAGTAGGCATTTAGTGACCAAGAAACTCGTATAGTCAGCTTTTTATTATTGATGAAGAATAGAGGCAATGGATTTTTAGACTTAGGGAAAAAAGTTTTATTTTTATAATAGGTTTTTTAAAAAGCAATAAGCCTATGATAGACAGTTTTCAAGAAACAGCAAAATTTTATTTATGATTTGGGAGCATACCAGAGTGGACTGCTTTTGATCTCTCAAAGTTTTTATAATCTGAAGAAGATACAATAGGGGATTACTGGGAATTTTGAGTTGTCTAGCTGGTGTAGCTTAATAAAATAGTTGGGTTTTCTGGCAGTTTCCAAATTAGATGATTTAAGAATTCAAACCCAAGTAAATAAAATTTAATATAAAATTCATGTTTTTTCCCATGCTGCATTTTTTCTTTAGAAATTGGCTCCCCCAGAATTAAGCAACATGCTTGGATTTTCCTTTCAAAGACCTAAAAATTTTGGACTGCTAGTATAAATGTAATTTTCCTTGAAAAGATTTTGAGCCCTTGGTTACTCATAAAAAAAAAAAATACTAACACTCTTTAAATATACAAATTTATTCATCTAGCTGTAGAGTAGCAACAACAACAAAGAAGGAAACAACTTAAATGTTCTATAATAACCTACATATATAACATTTATATGTATGTTATATATATACACACACACATTTTTATTAATAAAATGGAATATTATATAATCACCAAAAGTATTATCCTAGATGAATTTTCAGGGACAGATCTCACCTTAAAATGGAACCTTCTCAAAGAGGGTTTTGCTGGCTATCCCATCTAGTTAGATTCTTCCTCCTTTTCTGTATGTTACATATATACTACTATATATATATATATATATATATATATGTATGTATGTATATATATGCATATATATACGTATATATGTGCATATATACGTATATATATGCATATATATACGTATATATATACGTGTATATATACGTATATATATACGTATATATATATACGTATATATATACGTATATATATATACGTATATATATACAAACACACACACACACTACCAGTATCTCTGGGGTAAATATCAAGAACAGAGACTTTGTTTGGTATTCTGAGTGTACATGTGTATCCTGTGTCTAGTATATTGCTTTATTTTATTTTATTTAGGCACGCAGGAAATTTTGGAATGAATAGACCATGAAGAGTATACAAAACAAAATTAAGTAGAAAAAGTGGGACACAAAAATGGTACAATTCCATATCCATAAATTGTATACAATTCCGTAAATGTAAGTAAACATAAAACATAGTACAATTCCACATTTGTAGTTACGTACGTATGGACAGAGAAAAAAAAAAAGACTGATAGGAAATAAACGGGAATATTAACAATTACTGTCTTTGAGCTGTGGGTTGTGCCTAATTTTGAAGAGAAAAATCTTTTAATACAAATGGGTGAGGTAAATATTGGAAGATTATGTCACCTCAATAATGTATTTTACCCTTTCAGCATTAAAGGTGCTCACCTTACCTAAAATGATGTATTACAATACCACGGCCTTTTCTCCTCTTGAGTAAAATGTACTGTATCTTTGTAGCGTGACAGGTTTTATATCTACTTTAGAATTAAATTATGATCTGAGAGTTGCACTTTTAAGAAACTGGTTTTAATTTTACATCAGTTGAAGTTAAAGGGTAGTGAAAGTATATTAGATCTGGTACAAGTGTCTAATTATAATTATTGACACATTTTCAAATGCTCTCTTAAGTATGATACATTGCCCATGATTTTGACAGCTGTGACTACATTAAAGCTGTTGGAACACTCTTTGCACAAAGGTTTGTTTAAACTTAGAATTGTCGGAAGGATTCTTTGTAAAGTAGATGAACACAGATTTGGAGGTCAAATGGTGCTTTATTTCCCACTGTGCCTGGTGATTTTAGTCTGTTAAATGTTAATCAGAAGATTATCTGGATTTAGTTTTCATTTTGAGAAAACTGGGAATTTTTTTTGTATAGTATAAAAAAAAAGGTAATGATACTCATTTATGACTTGAATCTCTGCACTGTTCACTTAAATTCTACTTACTTCTCTTGCTAAAGATCCCCAGCCACGAAACTCCAAAGCTTCAAACTTGATTCTGCATAACAACTTATTTTCTAAAGGTCTCCCTGGACCTTTCATGTATTATCTCCTTTGTGTGGCTACTCCTTCCTTCTATATAGATTTGTTGAGTAGCTACTATGTGCCAGGCACTGAGCTTATAACCATAAAAAGGTCGTCAGAGAGCTCAGAGGCAGAAAGAGAGTCCAGCTACCACAGAGCAAAGCACCAGAATGGAACTCTAAACATGAAGATGGGATGTGCAGTTTTGTTCGGGAGGGCATCTGAGGTCATCTTTTCAGAGGAATGATACTCTTGAGCATCTTGAAGGTTGAGGAGGAAGGTGGTAGGTGGGAAAAGGGCCTTTGAGGCACAGAAGTATCAGAAGAACAGTATCCTTCAGAACTGAATGTGACCAGAGCTCTGCTACTCAAAGGTGTGGTGCCTGGTTCAGCAGTAATGGGACGGTTTGGGCACAGGCCTGACTACAAATGTGGAGTCTCAGGGCCACCCAGTTCTGCTGATTTAAAATCAGTGTGGCAACAGTATCCCCAGGTGATTTGAATACTTCTGAAGTTTGAGAAACACTGGACTAGAACATAAGGAATAGGCAAAAGATGGGAGAGCTGGGGATGTAGAGGACCTGGTTAGGACTTTGGACTTCGGTGTTCAAGCATGGGATTGATAATGAAGAGGTAACATTATGAGATTTATATTTTCCCCAAATTATCTGGAAGTACAAGTGAGGCAGCATGTTACAAGAAGTTTCTTGAAACCGAAATCAAAAAGTACACCACGAAAAAAATGCCCTCGAATAAGTTTGAGAAACGAAGGACATTATACCCTTTTCTCAGTGTGAATTTTCATACTACACTGAAAGTTCTGAGAAGCCGGCCTTGAGGAACACCTTATCTTAATCCTTTATCCTGGAATATCCCTGGAATATCCCTGGTCTTTCATGTTATTCCACAGTGGAACCCTTTGTAGCTATATGCATAACTGTTAACAGCCTAGGGAGAGTAGATAGCGTTTTGCAGAAAGCATTTTGGGAAATGCTAGCACTCATTCCCAAACTTCGGACACTGTCTTATCTGCAGAGGGTGGCCAAACTGTCTGGGATTGCCTGGGACTGAGAACCATCCTAGGTTGCTGGACTTTCAGCTCTAAAGTCCTGGATCGGCCAGGTGAGTTAGGTACCCTTCCTAACTGTTTACTGTGCCTTTGACTAATTAGTTCCTTTTCTTTTGATGGGCTCAACCTTTTCCCTTAAATGCCTGTTTCAGGCTCATTCTAATGGGGCGATTCCCAAATCTGTTCTCACAGTGGAAGCACCCAGTGTGAGGGGGGGTTCCAAACCCAGTGCCCATTCCCACCCCACAAGGTTGTGATTTAATTGGTCTGGATGTACCCTGGCAGTGGAAGTTTTAAAGGTTTCCAGGTTAGGGGCATGAAAGCTTGTTCAAAACAACCATAACTGAAAATGCAGTATGGATGTGCACCTTAAGAATTTCATTTCATTTCATTTAATTAATTTAATTTCTATTGTATAATAGAAACAATAATCACGGTAAAGAAAAAAAAAGTTTAAATAACTTTAGCTAGCATCATATTGGGCGACCACCAGTAAGACTTGTTCTGCACTTTGGGAAACACTTGTGTTGGAGGCCTGGGGAGCATCAGAGTGGCCAAGAAGTGGTAACAAATGTAGCTGGAGAAGACACTGCAGATTTCAGAGCCATTTAGGGGGTTGAGCCGATGTGATCTGTGTGGTCTGGTAGAAAAGGAGGAGACTCTTAGGCGATAGCAGGTATGGATGGTGATCACATGGCTGAATAGGGAGGAGTAGAGAATGCAGGAAGGGGAAGGGCTGAATTTGACGAGTCCTGTTTGAGAGGCCTTGGGACCTCCTTGGGGAGGGAGGGTTGTCAGAAGAAAAGAGTCAGTGGCTAAAAAGGTCTGTGCTGGAAACAAGTAAGAGCCTCTGCAGGTCCGGTGGAAGTTCCAGGTGGGGAATCAACTTGCTTGGGGGAAAGGGTTGGGAGGGTGATCTACACCCAGGACCTCTGCTCAGTGTAGGGGTAAGGAGCCTGAGAGAAGAGTCTGGGACCAGCCAAGGAGTAGGCGTGATGCTAAGGAGAGTGTGTCTTCCTCCATTCGCCCCAAGGAAGGTAGACCTGTGAACCACAGATAAGAGCTCTGAAGGGCAGTTTGTTTTGGTAATTTAGGACATCATTAGTCATGTTTGTGTAAATTTAGCATGAGGGAGGAAACAAGATTATAGCGAGTCCAGAAGAAACAGACTCACTAGAGCTAGTTTTAACTGAAGAAAAATCCTAGGATAGTATGGGATCTTAGGGAATGAATCTGGGTTTGTCTGGGAAGTAGTCATCCTCTGGTTACTCATAGAAGTTATTTCAACAAAGAGCAAAGATTATAACAAATAATCAGGTATTCACAGACAAGTTGCCTGAGCTCTCTGGGGCTCCATAAAATTGTTTTACTCTCCAATCATAGCCACTCACCGTTTCCCTCTTATTCTTACTATTCCCTGGACACAACAATGTCAAATTCTGAATCTATATGTTTCTAAATGTCATTCAGCATTTTTTTTTTAATGCTGATGATAAGGCAGCTTGTGATTCAGTATGCCACCTTTGTTTCTGTGTAGTTCCCATTTGTGGAGGGCTTTGTAGTTTACCAAAGCAACACAGCATCTTACATGAACCTCTAAATAACCTTTGTGTAGAAGGCAGGGCTAAAACCAGTATCATTCCATTTTACAGGGAAAAAAGAATAAAAGTTCTAAAGTTTAATATATTGAGGACTCGCCCATGATTGATGACATAGTGATGGGTCCCGGATGGAATCCTGGTCTCCTGGCCCATTATTGCTTCCATCATATTCAGGAAGGGGTGGGGGCAGAGAGTGTGTTCTCCTCCCCCCACCCCCTTTTTAAATTAGTTTATAAGTTCTTTGAGGGCAGCGACCGTGTGTTCACTGTTGTTCATGAACTTCTTCACTCACTACTATGAAGAGGCCTTTGGAAGTGGCAGTGGGCAGAAGGGCCTGTTGGCCAAGCTTCCCTCTCACAAGGTGCCTCACACTGGGTCTTGACATTACTTTTGAATGACAGGGCCTTGGAAATAAAAAACAACAGGATTGAAAGAAGGCATCATGGGTCGCAGAACACTGAACTTGTGTCTCATTACTGGACCATGTAATTATCTAGACACCAGCCCAGTAATATTTATTGGCCTAGCATGTTTTGTAAATATTTGATACATACACAGTTTTTGTCACTCTGTTTTGGCGTTTCTTCATATTTTAATACCAGAAGTCATCTATTGCAGAAGAGGCCCAAACCTCTCTGGACATCAGAGGGGCTCTCCTTTACGGTATGAGATACTCTGACGGGCAGTGTGGAGTGCTGTGAAGGTAAATCAGCCTCTCCGACAAAACAGTTCAGGAAAGCTATCTTATTGTATAATTCCTGCAAGGCTTGTAGTGGGAGCTCAGCAAATACTTGTTATTTTGAATAAAGGAGACGCTGTTTTGTATTCTTCCATTTTATCACCATGGACCATTACCAACTTTTTTTTTTTTTAATGGTCTTTCTTTTCCCTGTGGGTCATTAAAGATACGGTGTTAGGATTTGGGGAAAGGGAATGATGAAAGAGAATGGAGAAATGGAATCAGCAGGTTTTAGGACAAGAGACAAGAGATTTTGAGTGAAAAGTTGAAAGCAGGAAGGCGTTGCCCAGGGGGAACTGGGAGGATGTCAGGCACTTTTAAAGGAGTCCACGGAGGGGAGGGGAGGATGAGACAGGAGTTATTCTAAACTGATGATGTCTTAGAGGAGAAAACCGAAGGTCTTTTTCAACCTTAATTATAGCCACAGGACAAAAGCACACTATAGTACTCACCCCCCCCCCCCCCACTTCTACTAAGGGATGGTAGTGTGTAATCTTTTTTGTAGAGCCATGTCTAAGACTCTGTACCTCAGACTACATTAAAATATTTTATTTTTTAGAGTGCTACGGATTGAGGAAGAAGAATAAAATTTGGAGTCCCTTTTTTTTTTTGGTATTATTACGTTATTTATTTTTTTGGTATTTACGTTAAAATTTCAAGCTACCGGTTCAGTATGAAGTGGGGAACTTTGTAGTCACTGAGGAAATTTAGGCAGATGAGTTAATGTTTGGTCATCAGAAAATGTCCCATTTGGAGCTTGTTTCTCTTGAGAGGAGAAAAAGGCAAAATATGAGTCAGAGCATAAGGGCATTTCCCGCACTTAATTCAGCCGCCACCCTCCTGCAGGACTGTTGACCCACAAGGCTAATTCAGACAGTCATGATGGCTGGCGTCTGTCCCCACCTTACCTCTCTCTGTGTGGCTTCCCCCAGGATCACCCACAGGTTTGCTCTGACTCCTGTATATGAAGTCGGCATTGCTGAGGAGCGGGGTGCAGGTGAGTTGTTTTTTTAGGGAAGGGGCTTTGATCAGTTTACAACCTAAAAGTGCCATCAAGTCTGAATGGGATCGAGTTTTTTTTAAGGGCCCTTCAGTCATTCATTGGCTTTCATGAAAAACGAGAAAAGGCAGTACTCTGGTTGGAGGAGTGTAAAGCTTTTTTTATGGATAAACACCCTGCTGTGCATTGTGTGTTGGCCAGTCCTGTGGCCAAGTGCCATCTCTCTTTCCCTCTGTCTTTGTTCTTGATCTTCCAGTGGTTTCTACGTTGTGTTCCATTTTGCCGGTGATTCAGATAATGAAAACTTTGTGTGAATTTCTAACTGGAAATATGTCTATGGAAGATGGATGTGAATTGCTAGGAATAAAAAAAAAAATGCTTCATTCATCTTTCTTTTTTCAAACTTTTATTATGTATTTATTGTCTTTTTTATGTTTATTTATTTTGAGAGAGAGAGAGAGATAATGAACAGGGGGTGAGGGGCAAATAGAGAGGAAAAGAGAATCCCAAGCAGGCTCCTTGCTGTTAGCATGGAGACCATCACAAGGCTCAGTCTCATGAACTGTGAGGTCATGACCTGAGCCGAAATCAAGAGCTGGATGCTTAACCAACTGAGCAACCTAGGTGCCCCACCCCCACCCCTTTTTTTTTTTTGAGAGAGAGAACATGCAAGAGCCAGAGAGAGGGGCAGAGGGAGCGAAAGGGAGGATCTCAAGCAGGCTCCATGTAGAGCCTGATACGGGGCTTGATGTCATGACCACGAGAACATGACCTGAGCCGAAATCCAGAGTTGGGCTTGAGCTTAACTGACTGAGCCACCCAGGCACCTTTATGGTGTATTTTCACTCATGCTTTTATTTGTTCATTTTTTAAATTTAATACAGGTGAGATGGTAGGCCCTGTGCTGGTTCCAAAGGTGCTGTTCCTAGCTTGGAGAATTCAGGTCTTCGTGAGCAAGACACACACATCAGTGATTGCAGTATAGATGGGCAAGTGCTGTCCATCACAGGAGTGTACAGAAGGTACAGCAGTGAGGCCAGAGAAGGAATACCTACCCCACCTTGCGGGGAAGGATCTAGAGAAGTTTCTGACCCCAGGAGGTACTGAGCGCACACTTTAAAAATAAGCAACAATTAATTAGCCTGACAGTGCAGCGTCAGGGTATTATAGCACAGCAAACATTCAGAGTAAAGGTAGAAAGCATGAAAAGAGCATGGTGCATGCTGGGAGCCATAAGGGACTTTAGTTTAACTAAAGTTGTGGTAGGTGGGGATTGATGCGGTGTGAGGTTGGAGAGATGGGCGAGGGCTGCATTGTAAAGACCCCTTATTCTGTGCTGAACAATTTGATCTTACTCCCAAACTATGCTGGCTATTAGGGACTTTTAGGTAAGAAAGGAGTTTGGTTAGACTTGGATTTGGGAACCTTTACTGGCAAAAGTTTTGAAGGTAATCTTTGATGATTTTATCTGTTCATCTATGCAGTGGACTGAAGTGTGTGCCCCACCCCCAAACTTCACATGTTGAAACTCTACCCCCTCCCCTGCCTCCGCCCCAGTGTGATGGTATAGATCTCCCTCGACTTAGGATAGAACAATGTCCTACATTGAGAATATCCTACATTGAATATGTATTTAATACATCTAACTGAACTAAACATCAGAGCTTAGCCTAGCCTGCCTGAAATGTACTCACAACACTTACATTAGCCTACAGTAGGGCAAAGTCATCTAACACAAAGCCTATTTTATAATAAATTATTCCATACTTCATGGAACATATTGAACACTGTACTGAAAGGGAAATCCAAAATGGGTGTCTGGGTATGGAGTGGTATAGTAAGTGTATTAGTTGTTCACCCTCACGATCGCGTGGCTGACCGGGCGCTGCATTGCCGGGTATCACGAGAGAGGATCATTCTCTACATTGCTAGCCTGGGTAAAGATCAAATTTCAGAATTTGAAGTTTGGTTTTTATTGAATGTGTACCACATTCGCACCATCGTAAAGTAAAAAAATCATAAGGTGTCTCAGTTCGTGTAGCATCTGACTTTTGATTTCAGCTCAGGTCATGATCCCCGTGTTTGGTTCTGTGCTGAGTGTGGAGCTTGCTTGGGATTCTCTCTCTTTCTGTCTCTCCCCCTCCCCCACTCAAGCTCTCTCCCTCTCTCTCTCTGTCTCGCTCAACTCTCTCAAAAATAAATAAACATTAAAAAAATCATAGGTTGAACCATCCTAAGTGGGAGACCATCTGTATATGAAGAAAGGGTCTTTGGGAGATAAATACATTCAGATGATGTCATGAGGGTGAGGCCCTCAGGATAGGATCGATGCACTCATAAGGAGACACCAAAGAAGCTTGCTGTCTGCCACATGAAGGCATGGCAAGAAGGCAGCTATCTGTAAATCAGGACCAGTGTATTCCTCAGGAACCGAATCGGCTGATCCCTTTAACTTAGACTTCCCAGCCTCTAGAACTGTGAGAAAGTGAATTTCTGTTTAAGCCACCCAGCCTACGGTGTTTTGTTGTGGCATTCTGAATGGACTGATACGGTCTATTTTATTTACTTGGGTAATAATGAAACTAGGCTTACTGGGAATCGATACCACTTAGAGGATCATGATACCTATGGTACCTATCTTGTGTGCGTTTGCATAGCTATGTAAACAAGAACGATGTTGAGTACCTTTATTTGTACATGTGACTGTGTGTCTAAAACATGTCACCCAGCCCTTACTGTGTCCCAGATATTTTCAGGTTGAGTCTGTTCTCCTCTCCCAAGGTCTTGTTTATTCTCTGTCTGCCCTTTCCTCCCAACCTCCTCTAGTTTATCCTTTTTTGTTGGCTTTTGCCTTGAGCTTAGAAATAGGTTTACATCTTCCCTATCATGAAACAAAATGTTTTGAACCCTATAACTTTCATAAGGTGCATCCTGAGGAAGCATTAAAAAAACAAAACAAAACAAAACAAAAAACAGTCTGTATTCATTGCTGCTGCCGCCTCTAAAGCCCCTTGTCATTGTCCATGAAACCTAACATTCTGTCTCTTTCCCCCTTACTCTTCTAAAGTTACTCCCCTTCACTAGATGTCTCTGCAATGCCAGCTTAGGATCAGATGCGAGTGCCTCAGGGGTGTTCGTGGCTACCTCAGTGGTCTCTTCCTAGTGGTAGGGTCACAAGGTTGGGAGGCTCTAGTCCAACCACTCTGCAGTGGTCCCGCATTGTACCCTCTTTGGGCGCCCCCAGGCCTCACTGAAAGTCTGCAAAGTTAAGGGACACAGTGTCGACTATGAGCCCACTCTGCCTTTAGACAAGGTTGACTGTCAGGGGCTGTTGTTTGTTTGTTTGTTTTTGTCTGTAATAAGTGCAGCTGCTGTCCATCCTCTGGTCATAGTTCTTTGTTTAGCTATAAGACATAGAGTATACTACTGTATTTACATGATTAGAGCTTCCACATTCACCCCTGGTGCTCTTGTATCTGAGCAGAATCTCTCTGGAGCTTCTGGTGGTCTTGCCCACCTTGTTGCCCCTGTCTTTGTTTGATTGGAAGTCTTTCAAACTTGATATTTACAGCAGATTGCAATGTATCCGACTGCATTTTCTCTCTTCTAAGTTTTTGACTCCCATGCTTGTATTCAGCCAAAACTGCTATAATTCGGAGAGCCACATGGTCCTACTTAACTGAGGTGACTACCAATAGAAGTCTCAGAATTTCTGTTATATCATATCTACCTCATATCATAGATGCTGCTGCTGGATCATGTTTCCCTCGAATTCTGCTTGGCTACTGTGTCATTGTTTTTTATTCCCTTTACTACATAAAAGAACTGAAATGTGCCTTGATTCATTTTCAGTTTGTCAGTTGCTATTTGTTGCAATAACCTTGAACATTTTGGATTCCATTTCCATAAGGTTAAGAAGACATGAGATCTTCCCAATGCACCCTTTGAATGCAGTAACTTACAGATACAACTGCTTATCTTTTTGCCCATCTTGACCACAGGTATTTCATAAGAGCCTTTGTCAGCCGCTTTGCTAAAATCTAGAAGTGTATATTTCCTTGAACTCACAGTTTCAGAATCTTATTGAAAAAGGAAATTAGGTTAATCTTGTATGACCTGCTCTTAGCATTGGGGTCCCCAGGGATTATCACTCGCTAAGTGTTTAAAATCCATTCTCACATCTTGCCTGGGACTTTGGTCTGTGTCTGTATTCTGTTAACATTTCCCCTTGTTTAAAATTTTTTCAGAGCTTTTATTGATTACTTAATCCTTTCTGACTTGGTTCTTACTGGCTTCATTGTACCCTTTCCCCCACATTTTGGAATTTTCTGAGATAGAGTGTTTCTTTTAGTCTCCATCCTCTAAGATGATGATGATGATGATGATGATTCTTCTTCTTTTTAAAGTTTATATAGTTTGAGAGAGAGAGAGAGAGAGTGTGGGTGGGGGGAGCAGGGAGAGGGAGAGACAGAATCCCAAGCAGGCGCCATGCTGTCAGCATGGAGCCTGACGCAAGGCTCGAACTCACAAACCATGAGGTCATGACCTGAGCCGAGATCAAGGGTCAGTTGCTTAACCTACTGAGCCACCCAAGGGCCCCTAAGATTCTTTTTTTTTTAAGTTTTAATTTTAATTCTAGTTAGCTAACATACAGTGTTATAGCTGTTTCAGATGTGCAATATAGTGATTCAACACTTAACATCACCCAGTGCTCATCACAGGTGCACTCCTTAATCCCCATCACCTATTTCATCCATGCCCCCACTCCCTCCCCTCTGGTAACCATCAGTGTGTTCTCTATAATTGAGAGCCTGTGTCTTGGTTTGTCTCCCCACCCCCCACCCCCCTTTCCTTTTTCCTTTGCTCATTTGTTGTCTAAGATTCTTGATATTTCCATTGTCCGGTAAGGTAGCCACTAGCCACAATTTACATAGAGAGGTTATTGGCTCTAAGAAGGCTTCTGACTTCAAGTGGAAAGCCAGAGCAGGAAACACTGACACATAGAGTAGAAGGTTAAGGTTGACTATTCTGGGAATCAAAAGAAGAGCACCAAGGAGAAAAGTAGCCAAGATTTAACCAGTCACACTTGCCTGTTGCTATTGCCAGGTTATCCATGCATGGTATATTTGTGGCCCTGTCTGTTGCTAAGAATGAGTCATTTTGCAAATAAATATTAATACATTTTTGTGTGCAGTATTTTTTTTTAAATAAAACTCTGTGGGTAGTGATGATTAGTTTTGCAAGCAAAATCTCAAATTGGTAATTTTGACATGTGATTCTGCATAGTGCTACTAATATATTTGTTGTCATTTCCCAGTGTTTGAATATTTTTATATGCTTCAGTTTTTGTAAATACTACTAAACTTAACATTATGTACTTATGAAATAATTTTTAAAAGAAATTTATAGTAGTAAAGAGTGAAGAATATTGGAAATATTTTAAAAATAATTTGTGATTTCCAGAATTTCGAGGAATTCCAGCTTCTTGTTCTTAGAGCCCAACGATTGATGTCTACAAGGGATTTGGACCCAATAGTTCATAGTGTTCTTAGAGCCCAATGATTGATGTCTACAGGGGATTTGGACCCAATAGTCCATAGTGTCCTTAGAGCCCAATGATTGATGGTGCTTATCTCTAAAACTGCTTGTTCCTAATCTGTAATGTGATAGGTTCAGAAATTATGTTTAAGTGTTTAGAAGCTGTTAAGGCAGTTTGATGACTGACATGTGATCAGTGGACCCAACTCACTGGACAGGATGTTTTACATCCAGTATTGATCCATCCCATATGGTGAATTCAGCTGGATAAGCACTGGTCTGCATGAGAGGTAGTGATGGCTTGGACCAGGCTTGGAAGTATGAGAAGAGGTTGATTAGAATCAGGATATGCTTTGAAGATAGAGCCAATGGGATTTGCTGCTAGATTAGATGTCAGATTATTCTAGGTTATCTTTCCCTCAAGCCCTTCCTTTGTAAAATGGGACAGTTAGGAGATCTGCACTAGGGATTGTCTATCTACCTCAAGTGTTTCTCTGGAGTTTGCTGGAAATCCCTTCTCTATGCTGCTGCTAATATAATCTCCCTAATCCATTCATATAATTCCCTTGACCTTTAACCCATCAACTACTCACCGTTGCATGTAGAAGAAATTTTAAATTGCTTAGATTGATTTTTAAGATTATGTGGCATCTTCCTTCACACTCCTTCACACACATGGTTACCTTCCTTCACTTCCTTCACACACATGGTTACCTTCTACCACTTTCTCTTCTACTCTTGGCTGTACTATTCTAGTCTATCTATTGCTGCACAATGTACCATCCCAAATGTAGTGGCATAAAATCACAACCGTTTTATAATGATCATAGTTTAGTGAATCGGGATGTGAACAATACACAGCAAAGACCACTTATCTTTACTTGTCTTTACAGTGTCTGGGGACTTAGCTGAGAATATTTGAAGGTCGGGGGCTGTAATTATCTGAAGTCTCATTCACTCACGTATCTGGTGGGTGATATTGTCTGTCAGCTACAACACACCTACATGTGGTCTCTTCAGGCTTCCTCAGAGTATGACGGCTGAGTTCCAAGAGCAAGTGTTGAGAAAACAGGGAATGGAAGCTGATATGTGTCTCGAGCCTTGTTCCTGGAAACCATTACAGTGTCACTTCTACCTCATCCTGTTGGTCAAGCATCACATAGCCAAGATCCAAGGGGAGGGGATATAGATCTCACGTTTTGATGGAAAGAGAGCCAATGACTTTTGGGGCCCACAACTTACTATTAGCCAGCTTCCTCTGTTCTGTGTTTAATTCTGTCCGTCAGCTGCTCTCCCTCCTCTTTCTCCCCCCCTCCACCCTCTCCTCCCTCCCTGGTTGAAATGCCATTTATTTTACCATGCAGACCTTGCCACATCCTATTCTCTGGCTAAAATCAGTTTCTTTTCCCCTTAGTGCTTTATTATTTTCTTTATTGGTAGATTATAAACTTCTTGGAGGTAAAGACCATATCTTGTTTACCTTTGCCTATCTCCTAGCAGATACGTTCCTCGAATTGAACATTCAGTATCAAACTCAGTCTTAAATTTGGGACCCAGATGGGTTGGGACTTGGCAGTAGTTAAGTAGAAAATTAATGAGAAACTTAAAAACTTACCTTTTAATACAGATTGTTTCCTTTTAATACAAATTGTTTCAAAGATTTTTTTTTTATTGGCTTTCTGTTGAAAAGTGAAACTTCTGAACTTTTCTGCCCTGTAGCATAACGTTGGAGGGGAGTAGCCTTTTGATAACACCTTTTTCCTGTCCAGTTCAATCCCTGCGAACCATGCTTTATTGTTTTTGCAAACTGTGGGTTGCTATCTATTACTAGATCAATTTAGTGAGTCATACTCAGCATTAGAAATAAAAGCTAATAAAAGTTTTGAATAAAAACTCACATATTGCAAGAATAAGAATTGCCTTGTGAGATTTTTGTTTCAGTTTTATTTATGTATGCACGTAATGAGTTGAAATGTAAGATATTTTTTATTACAGGTGCGGATCAAAAACGCTTGAAAGATACTCCTATTCAGTTGCCTTCTAAACTCTTGGTATTCTAGTTTGTTTCTTTTTCTTTTATTTTTTTTTAATGTTTATTTAGTTTTGAGAGAGAGAGAGAAAGAGAGAGAGAGAGAAAGAGAAAGAGAGGGAGACAGGGCATGAGCTGGAGAGGGGAAGAGAGAGGGAGACACAGAATCTGAAGCAGGCTCCAGGTTCCGAGCTGTCAGCACAGAGCCCGATGCTGGGCTTGAACTCGTGAAGTGTGAAATCATGACCTGAGCTGAAGTCAGATGCTTAACCAACTGAGCCACCCAGGCATTCCTTTTTTTTTTTTTTAAAGTTTATTCCTTTTGATGTTTTTACCTAAGGGCTTATCTGTAGATAAGTACCATATATACATGATCTGGGTACTGTATATATATGATCTTTTTTTTTTTTTAAAACGTTTATTTCTGAGACAGAGAGAGACAGAGCATGAACGGGGAAGGGTCAGAGAGAGGGAGACACAGAATCCGAAACAGGCTCCAGGCTCCGAGCTGTCAGCACAGAGCCCGACGTGGGGCTTGAACTCACGGACCACGAGATCATGACCTGAGCCGAAGTCGGCCACCCAACCGACTGAGCCACCCAGGCGCCCCTATATATGATCTTTTATGCTCAAGCTTTTCTTCACCTCTCCAGCCCAGTGGCCCAGTGTGACATGTTGCTTTCTCTCTTCTCTTTTGAAGACTTTAAGCCTCCTCTTCTGTCCTCAAGAGAAGAGGTGGAATCAGATCTATTTTCTTTTATATTTTATATTATATTTTTTCTTTTATATTTTTGCTGAGGTACAGCATACATACGGTAAAATATACACATCCTAAGCCTGTAGCTGAATGAATTTCGACATTTTATTTCATCCATGTAAACTCACACAGATGAAGATATAACACATTTTCATCCCAGAAGGAAAGAGCTTGTTCTTAAATCCGTTCTGGAACAAGGTGGGTGGGTGAGTAAATTAGTAGATTCTCTCCAACTCCCTCCCTGGCATATGTAGGTAATAATGTTGAGTTTTGAAGTTCATGAGGGTCTAAAACAACTGAGTTAGGAAGTGTTAAAATAAAACATGTTGAACGTGAACTTGGGAAGACTAAAACAGGACTAGCCTAGGTGAACCAAGGGGATTGGCGAGAAAGAATCATTTTGGGAGGAATTCAGGGTAAGAAAGGTTTATCCAAATTTCAGAGAAGAAAACATAAAACTTAGTTTGCTATTGCCACTGTAACAAATCGTGACAAAGTCAGTAATTTGAAACAACAGAAACCTATTTATTCTCTCACAGTTCTGGAGGCTCTGAAAGGGGAGCGTATTTCCTTTGGTCGGTGCCTCCTTTTTTCTGTTTTAAGCGCACATCCCTTTGTCCCTTGGGTCTGTTTCCATTGTCCCTTTGCTTTCTCTCTGCAGTTCAACCTCCCCCTGCCTTATTCCTAAAAGGACACTTGTGATTACATTTAAGGCCAGCCCGGATAATCCAGGATAATCTCCCCATCTCAAGATCTTTAGTTTAATCACATCTGCAGAGTTCCTTTGTCATAGAAGGTAACGTTCACAGGTTCTGGGGATTAGGACTTGGATACTTGGTTTCTGTTCTTCAAAGAATCTTTCTTCACAAAAGGAAGGTTTGTTAGATATTTGCTTCTAGTTCATTCTCCCTTTTCATGTTAGATTAATTTTCCTTGAACACTACATGGCACATTTGATTGCCTCGCTCAGACGTCTTTGGTGACTCCCGTATTAGCTAATAAAATTAACATGACCTAGATAGACGTTCCAGTCGCTGTCTCCCCTGTGTTACGTCCAGGCTTCTTTCTCTGGTCTCTGGGACCACAGCGTGCGTTTCCTCATTGTTGTTCCTCCACCGCTGGCTCTCCGGCCTGTGCTGCCCTTGGCCATCCTGCAAGGCCTTTCCTCAAGCAGCATTTTCCTCACCATCTGTGTTTGTTTCCCAGAGCTTCCATAACGAACCACCACAGACTTCGTGGCTTTAAAACATCAGGAGTTTATTCCTACACAGTGGTGGAGATCAGGAGTCTGAAATCAGGATGTTGGACCTGGCTGTGCTTCTCTGATAGCCCTGGCGGGGTTCGTGGGGGCGGGGGAGAAATCCTTCCCCACTTCTGGTTTCTGGTGCTCCAAGCATTTCTTGGTTTGTGGCAACATGACTCCAGCCGCTGCTCTGTCTGCACATGGCCTTCTTCTCTTCTCTCCATGACTCTCTCTGTCTCTCTTATGAGGACACTTGTCTTTGGAGTTAGTGCCCACCTGGGTAGTCCAGGACGATCTCATCTGTACATGCTTAATTTAGTTATATCTGCAATGACGCTTTTTCCAAATAAAGTCACATCCACAAGTTCTAGGAATTAGGATGTGGCTAGAACTTCTCTGCGGTGGGGGTGGGGGGGGTGGGGGGGTGGGGGTGGCACACCAGTCATCCCACTACACGTCTCAGCCAGCAGTCATGGTTTATTTCTTCCACCTCTTGGCATTAGTGGCATAACTCTAGACTTGGAACCCCTCATCTCTGTCCTATTATTTTGTGTTTTAATGCATAATTCTTGCCCTTGAAGGCAAAAAGGCTTCTTTGGCTATGCAACCCTTAGCTCCTGGCAGGGAGCTTAAGAAATGATAAAGTGTTTTTGTTTTTGTTTTTGTTTTTGTTTTTGTTTTTGTTTTTGTTTTTAAATAAACAGAAAGTGGCATGTAAAAATCTTGGCATGGTGATCGTCAGGGTGCCATTTTGACATATAGCAAATGATCTTTCTCAGCGCAAGTTTTTTGTTTATTCATTTCTGGTATTCTTTTGGGGGGAGCTTCTTATTTCTCAGAAACCTTAAGTGAGGAGCTGGGAGAGGCTGGAACTGAAACAGAACCGAGGAGCCTTTGCAGGGTGGGGCAGACCTGGGGGGCCGGTGGGGTTTGGAGCCCTGCCACAGGTAAAGCTCTGGGGTTGGTTGGCAGACAGTCACTGTTGGGACTTTGTCTTACCTGCTCTCATGGAAGTTTTTGGCTTCACTGGAACTCTTTCCAGTGGATTCTGGAACGTTAGAGGACGGTTCTCATAGGCACCAAAACTTGATCTCCCTCAGCACGATGGCACACCCTGCTAAGGGCAGCGCCCAACCTTGCTTTCCCTGAAGAGCCAGCCAGCTTCACAAGGTCCTCTCCTTGGCCTGCCCTGTGGGCACAGCTGCGTTCCTAACTGTTTTCTTCTCTTCATCTGGCTTAGTTTCAAGGTTATCTGATAATACCTTTTTTTTCTTTAGTCTCAGTCTTATTTTGAATGGATGCTGGCAGTCTAACCCTATTAAAGTTTAAGTGGGACTCTGATGCTTTTTTGTACCAAGCATTTGAAGGTGACTGATGTTCAGCCTTTTTGGTATTTTTGAGCTGGTGATATCTTCATTTGGAATTTTACTATATCCATGAATCCTAATATAACTGGTCGAGTCCGTGAAATGTAACTTGTTTACAGTGACATCATTCTGTGGCAAGATTGCTTCATAAGGTCCCTGTTAATCCTTCCCCATGATGCAGAGACTTTAACGGAATGGGGCAGAATGGCTGATGGTGTCATGAAACTGTGGGTGTGAATTTCTTTCTGCGGGGTCCAGCTTTGTGACCTTAGAGAACTTACTTAGCCTCTCTGAGCTTCAGTTTTGCTGTCTGTAAAATGGAGATCATAATTCCTGTTGCATCATTATCCATGTTGGAGGACCCAGTGTGATAGTGGAGACGCTGATCTCTAACGGCACTCTCTGGTACCTGAGAAAAGTTTCAAAACTTGTGGGTGTTATTATTATTCACTTTGCAGGGAAAACTGGGATACTAGTAATACTAAAGAATGTTTCCAAGTTACCCACAGTAAGATCCTAACCTGTGGGATTTAGGAAACAGACCAGTGTTGTGTTGGGTGATGCAGTGTTGAATATGTCAGTCGTTATGATCTGGCTGTGTGATTATTTATTTGGTTTGTTTGTAGAAACATAGAAAAATGGCAGGAATAAAAACACATGGTCGGAGGCATGTATTGTGCTAGCTTTATAGAGCTACACTTCTCATTCGTTCAAGGCTTCTGTCTCCACAGTCAATGGGAGGGTCGAATGTACAGTATGGCTCGATGAGTGTTAAGTTCATGTATTTAGTAATAATTTTGTGATGGTTACAGTCCGAGAGCTTTAAAGTCTGAGAGTAATTCTGTGTCACCTGGCTTGTATACTAGAGATGTGATGAAACACATTGTTCTTTGTACTAGGAAAGCTTCAATTCATATACTACCTCACTGATATTCAGGTTGAAAAAAGAAACCATAGTAGATGAGCATTGGAACAGTCCCTTGCCCAGAAGCATCATTGTGGATTAAAATGACTTTCCTTAAAGCCCCTCTGTGTATCAGATCATTTCAGGGGAAAAAAAGAGGAGGGAGCACAAAGTGGTAGAAATTGAGTACATTGGGCCATCATCTGATACTGAACTTTATTTTTGTGACTGGGTGTTGAAGACTTTTTCCAGAGTTAATTGGTTCATGACTTGAAGAATTCCTTCTATGTAGGGGTATTGGTTCTTATAATGGAGGGAATTTTCTTTCAGATTTACGTCCTTATAGCAGAAGACATGTGGTTAGATGCATGAAAGAACTTCCATGTAGAGTTTTCTGCCTGAATGTAAACTGCGTAAGAGTAGGAACTTGGTCACATTTGCTTAAAACAGTGCCTGGCTCCTTGTAGGTGCTCAGAACATATTGGTCAAGTGCATGAATGACCATGGGGAGGAAAGGCAGTGAACTTGGTAGGGTTCAGAACACCCTCTGCCCTCTATGCCGTTTATTTTTGGAGGGGCCTTCCCTAAGGGTCAAGAAGTTGTTTGGAAGAGAGATCCATCCATACTGGGGTCATGGCATGTTGAGATGCCAACTGTATGCGCTGTGCCAGGTGCTAGAGATGAAATGGTGCAAAAGATCTTATCTAGGTTCTTCCTCACTATTTGGATCATTGTGGTTTCTCTGTTTCCACAGTGACTGTAACAAAAGGTATTTCCCCAGAATGACTCCTCCTGAAGTACTGGCGTGAACTCTGATTCAGGGGATCGGGTGGATCTTCGGCTAAGTCAGTCTTGAGAATTTTGGTCCATTTTATTGCCTCTGAGAAGCAGCTAGACAAATGCGTCATCTGTTTACAGGATTGCCCTAAGTGGTTTTAGTGGGCTTCCTGTGCTGCTTTCTGTTCCCCACGAGTGAGGGGTCAGGACACCCTGCTCCCTCATATCCTCCAATAAAGAATGACTCTAGGGGTCTGGGATCCAAACCTCATGACCATCATGATGCAAAGGGGGGGTTGAAAGTGGGTTGATCTTATTCTCTTCCTCTCTCTCGCAGTTCTGATCCTGTGTTGTACAGTGTCTTGTAAGCCCCAAACTGAGATTTAAGCCATAGGATTTTCAACTTTAAAGTCTCCTCATTTTGATCTTGGGGATCAGACGCCAGGTATGGATGAGATGAGGGTGGGAAACAAGGCTTGCCAGGGCACTGAGCTCGCTCGCATGCATATGTCATCATTTTGGCCATCCCCGGTTGTGCTGAATTTCTTGGGGGGAAAAAGGCCTGCAGTTAGTTCTATTACCAACAAGGGAGCAGGAATTGTGGTTGCTGTCGGGCCGGCAGCCAGGAGGATATTTATAGTTGTAGTGAGTGGCTGTGAGCCCACCGTGGTTCTGGATATGCCTCCTGCCTTAAAGTTCCCGGTGTTCTTGAACCGAACCCTGCCCTCGTTGGCCAGACAGTAGTTAATGATAAAGCGGACGGCTGCAGGATGTGGCGCGCGTGATGGCCTTGGCGGCTTGCAGCCTGCAGGTGCTTGTGCTTTGGCTGACCTGAAGCCCTAGCAGAGGAGCAGATGTCCCCCTCCCTCCTCTAGTCAGGGCGGCGACGCTTTCCTGGCCTTTCTCTGAGTCGGCTTCATTGATACAGTGCTGATGGACCACTTGCTGACCAGAGTCCACGTTTTCTGTGCCACATGGGCCAGGCCATGTTAAGGTCTGCGACACCAAAAGAAAATGCAGATCACGAATTTAGGTTTCTCGTTTCTCTTTGAATTCAGGTCAGAGGTCTAGACTGCCCTTGCAGAAGGGGCCCAAGTCAGACGATGCTTTGCATATTTTAGCAAATATGCACAAATAGGTGGCCATTAGGGTACAAGAACTAGAAGGGAAAAGTGAAAGAGTAAGTTCTCCAGGAAAACAACCAAAAATACAAAACCTTTTTCTTTCTTACATGGTAAGGTACAACATGTGTGTTTGTGTTAACCGGTGGGTGTTCTTAGGATGGAATGTTGGTTCATCTGTGAGTTTGCATTTGCAAGTGACAGAAAACCCAGGCTGGCCTTAGTAAGATGAGAATTCAACTGTTGCTGTACTGGGGAGTCCAGAGTAGGGCAGGTTTGCGATTGGGGTTGACCTAGGACTGACGCAGGTGTCCCTGGGGCCCTATTTTCTCCCTAATTCTTCTTTCTTTGCCGGCTCCCTTCTCAGTCAGGTTCTCCCGTCATGGTAGTAAAATGGCTGTGGCATATTCTCCCAGATCCCAGTATAATGAGAAAATCAAACTTTCTTTTCCAGCGGTTCTGGTAAGATCCCAGGAGTCACTCTGATTGGACCAGCCTAGGTCACGTCCCACCCCACAATCGCATGCGGTGTGTCGATTGGGCCAGTCCCTCTACCCTAACATTCACTCAAGAAAGGAGGGATCATAGCTCCAACCCAAGTCACGGGTTGCTGCTGGAAGTGGGGGTGGTATTGGAGAGGCACGCAGTTCCTAAAAATGATTCTACGATTCGTATCAGGAGCCTTTGTTACCATTTAAGAGTATTGTTTTGGGACCTCCTGGATTGTTGCTTGGTGGTTACCACCTTGGTTTTCAGGAAGTGGTAAGCTCTTGATGTGTTTCCTAGGTAAGTTTGGCGTCCGTGGGAAGCAGAGGGCCAGTGATTTTGCTGATGCCCCAGGGATGCTTACTGCAGGGTATCAAATTCCAGTAGGTCTTAATGGATGCCGCGCTGGGTAGCTCTTTGGTGTGACATTAGCTCAATTAGCTCTCACTGTATGCTGTGACATCGAAGATTGTAGCCGGACAGCTATTCTTGACATATGTTTTGTTTGTCCCTGAGAGCACGTGTTCCGTTTCTCCCTGACCATTCAGGTTCATTTTGAGTGACTGTCAGCCCGGGGCTGGGGAGAAGGGAGGAAAGGCTGCATTTTGGCAACACTTCAAGCCCAGAGCAGCGTCCTGCAGCCAGCACCATAAGCTGTATAATTTGTCCACAGAGGCCTATGCATTATAGAAATGAAAATTCCTTCTCTGACAGCATTCATTGCTTACTTAGCACGCAGCAATTTGGCTGTCAGAAACAGCTGGCCCTGCAGGGTGGGACAATGGAAAGGCGAGACCGGAGAGAGGCCAGTGCTTACTCAAGTCTCCCACTGTGAGAAGATCAGGTTACTGAGACTGTCATTAACCACAGACTGCAAGGGGCTCTAAGGCAAAGCTTCCAGTGAGCAGGAGCCTGGGGCTCAGACAGTGAGTGATTTCTCCCCCGTTTCGCTGAATGGAACAAAAAGATAAATTGAAAATAAACTATTAACCTTTGCTGACTCTCAAATTTGGGCTTTTCCTAAATGTTCAGTTCGGATTGTGTCTTCTACGGGATGATGAGTGAGTGCTTCTGGGGAAGTCAGTCCCTTCTAACCTAAGTATGGTTGTTGTCGGTGCGTTCTAGAAAACTCAGAAAGGACAAGGGCGCAGGGCAGGAGGGATTGCTTGACAACTGGGCGGCTGAGGTCTGTAACTTTAGTTTCTGCTTCTGTAGAAGGAATGCTGAGAAGACCAGCACCGAGGACCGCCTGAGGCGTGTGCAAGCCTGGGGTAGAAAGCGGGTGTCCATTTCCCCCCCTAGTGCATGTGCTGGAGACGGTAAAGGGACAGTTGCTGAGTGGCTTGAACCTGCTCCGCCGTGTGCATCTGCAGTGTGGCTGGCTCTGTGCATTTTCCTGTATTGATTCCATGACTCACGGAGTGATCTAAGCAAAAAGTGCATTTAAACTACAGAGGAGACAGCTGTCTGTTACAGGAGGACATATTTTCTGGGTTTAATGGCGCCAGTTTTTTTCCTATTAATTTGTACACTAGAGATGTACTCATTTGTTATGTGTCATAAAGGGTCTTTATTTTTTTTCCCCTTTTTGAAAAAAAAATGCATTCTCCTAAAAATCATCTTTCGAATATTATTCTTGACTTCTTTCACAACTGAACTTGCCACCCAAGAAATCAGTAATAAATTTTTTTCTTCTTTTTTTTTTTTTAAAGTGACATGTCACAATGGGATTATTTTCATATAGCAAAGGTCTTAGAGGAGGAGGTTTAAAGCAACGCGGTGGGAATTACCTTGCCTTCTTGAAGTGAACAACATTTCGGAGATCTTGAATGGCTCCAGATAAGTTTGGCTGTTGGAATTTGGTTGTTGTTCAGTGTGGATGGAACGGTCTCCCCCCTCCCTCTAAATCTGTTTCCCTTTTATATGATAGAGGCTGAAGTTCCCAGATGTTGTTTGGATTAAAGATGTGTGTGCGGAGGGGGGGAAAAAGCTTTCTTAATGATAATAACAGAGTCAGACTGGCTGGTTCTGTACTGACAGGAAAATGGAGAGATAAAAACTCCATTAATGGTGTGTGCACTGCCTAAGTAGCCAATAAAACAATGCTGTCCTCACTGGAAGCCGGTCCCAGACTGGTAGTGCTTCGTGCCAACTGCAGGAGACAACAGCTGCAAAGAAGGGCAGAAGCATTCAGTCAAGAGTCTGTGTTCCACGACCGGCTTGGGGGCGGTTCTTTTGTTCTCTTCCCCCTCCCTTCCCCCCCTCCTCCGATTCTTCCCCAACCTCTTCCCCTTCCTCCTACTCCCCCCTTCCTCTTCCTCTTCTTCCCCATCCTCTTCCCCCTCCTCTTCTTCCCCATCCTCTTCCCCTTCCTCCTCCTCCCCCTCTTCCTGCCCCCACTTCTGCCCATTTTCCTCGATGAGCCCTTCTTAATGCTCGCTGTTCCAGAAATTGAACCACATCTGATTAAAACTTAATGGTTACTCACAGAATGAAGTTGGCTGGTAGTTTCCAAGCCTATTTGTCTGGGTTAGTTTGAGTTTTTGACAGTAGAAATTGTTAACTTATATAAAGTGTATCCAAGGGTTACGAGCCTTAAAGTTTGATGGTTCTGCTTAAGAACCGGGAGAATAGTCACTTGTCATTGATGTAACTCTGTAGTTTCTCTCCAGACATCTTTGGATTTCCGTTCAAAATTAGTAGCAATAATAATAATAATAATAATAATAATAATTTTTCCCCCAATGTATCTCATTTTGGAGAGTGGCAAAGGCTTGGTTTAATCACATTCATTCTGTGTGTGCTTTCTGAGCCCATTCTCTGAGTAAAGCCTCTCCTTGGACCCTGGGCCAGGCAAGGCTGCATGGAGGGACCTCCCTTGAGAAACTTACTGTCTTGAGGATGGGTAAGCACTGGCCGCCTCCAGAGAAGGGCAGGAAATAAATGCTATTTGAGTGGTGTAGAAAAGCAATTTTGGAAATTCAAAAGAGAGGTGATGCAGTGACCTAGTGCTGTCTCTGTTTCCTGGGAGTTTATAATCTAAGTTACTTGGACTTCTTGATTTATGGTATATGAGGTGGAGGGAACAGATACTTGAGTGTGGCAGTGCTCTATCAAGACCTTCCAGAATGCTGGTGTGGGGGGGTAGGAGCACCTGGAAGACTCTGTGGTGAGGACAGACAGTCCTGTATTTTTCAGCACACTCCTTTGAGTGCATGCCTTATGTCAGACATTATGCCAGGGCCAGGAGACGCAAATCTGATTTTAGGTGTGACCTGTGTTTCCCTTTCAGAAACTCCATGTTTGGATTGTTAGCATTCTCAAGGATCCTAGCTGGAGACCTGTCCCTCCCAGGCCACTTCCCTGCCACGCCACAGGGCCGATGTGGCCATGATGTCTGAAGCATGGTCTCTTCCCTCTTATGAATAAAGATAGCAAAGTAAGGTTCATGGGCAAACTATCTTCTTTAGATGAAAAGAAGTTAAAAAAATTTTTTTCATGCTTATTATTTTTGAGAGAGAGAGACAGAGCGTGGCACAGGGCTCAAACCCAGAAACTGTGAAATTGTGACCTGAGCTGAAGTCAGACACTTAAGTGAATGAGCCATCCAGGCACCCCTAGATGAAAAAATTTTTAACGTGTGTGGCCTTTCCTAGTATAGTTTTTATTTAGATGGCAAACTCGAGAGACTGTTCTGAGGAAACAGGGATTCCTCAGTGGTTAATATTAGGTATTAAATGGCCTTTAACATGTCATGTTTACAGTATTGTGCCACCTTGTCTTTTGTGAAATGTCAGACCATCACTGTATTAATTTTACGTTATTTAAAGGACTTGGGAGAGTTCCAGATGTGAGTCTTTGGTTTTCATTTTTAGATTTTATCGTATATATGGCTCCATAGTGATTTTGATAGATGTTCATATATGCATGCATATGGACAGAGAGAGGCACTGTGTACCGAATTAAGGTATCGTTAAGTAGGGGCGCCTGGGTGGCTCAGTCGGTTAAGCTTCTGACTTCAGCTCAAGTCATGATCTCACCATTCGTGAGTTCGAGCCCCGTGTCTGGCCCTGTGCTGAGAGCTCCGAACCTGGAGCCTGCTTCGGATTCTGGGTCTCCCTCTCTCTTGGCCCCTCCCCTACTCACACTGTGTCTCTCTCTCTGTCAAAAATAAATAAACATTAAAAAAATAAAGTATCGTTAATTAAAGTGTCACTGGCTGGTTGGTTGGTGGTGACTTGAATTCAGTTTTCTCCTCCGTGGATAACCTCCGAGGGATAGAACCTGCGAAGTTGGTATTAATATGAAGGTTCCTCTTTAGTCTGTCCAGAAACTCTACTGGTTGAAGGATCCTTGCTTTTGTCATTGGTCTGCAGTTCTGCAATGGGGCAGAGCTAGATGGCAGTCCAGTGTGAGTGTCACAAGTACTTTATTATTTATTATTGAGGTAAAGAAGTTTTGACATATTTTAGAACTGATTCAGCACCTCACTCCCCAGTGCCTTCTATTATGTCAAGATAAGCCAAAGTAACTATAGTTTTTAGTTGTTAAAAGGTAAGAACTATTGGGGCGCCTGGGTGGCTCAGTCGGTTAAGCGTCCGACTTCAGCCAGGTCACGATCTCGCGGTCCGTGAGTTCGAGCCCCGCGTCGGGCTCTGTGCTGACGGCTCAGAGCCTGGAGCCTGTTTCCGATTCTGTGTCTCCCTCTCTCTCTTCCCCTCCCCAATTCATGCTCTGTTTCTCTCTGTCCCAAAAATAAATAAACGTTGAAAAAAAAATAAAAAAAAAAGGTAAGAACTATTAAGAAAAGGAAGGAAAGGAGTGTCATAAAAGTTAAGATTATGGTTCTAATAGTAACAACAGCATCAGCAGTAATGACTTACCCTTTGATAGTACATATATTTCAGGTTCTGTTCTGAGTGTTTTACATATATTCACTCGTTTAACCCTTGTAATAACTGTGAGGTAGGTACAGTTTCTTGTTTTAGTTTTTGTTTTTGTTTTAATCTTAATTCTGCAGTTGAAGGAAATGAGGCACACTAAGTTATGTGCCCAAGATAGCAAAATGCGGGGTCTAGATTCTGATTCAGGCCGTCTGGACTCAGTTCTGGGTTTTAGCTCAGTATAGGGGAGGAAGAAGATATGATTGGGGTAGGGTACGGAGTGCTGGTAGTTTCCTAGGAAAAATAACTAGGCCCTTCACTAAAGGTTTTAGTTGCATTTTAAATATGTATGGATTAAATATACATTCATATAATTCACATCCATAGATCACACTGTATTTGAGAAATAACAGATGTGGGTGTGAGATACTTAGTTTCCCTACCATTCTTGATGTTGGATGTACAAAAACCCCTATAGTAGGGAAACGCTTATCTCCCTCTAGAGAAAGAGCATATTCATATACAGAAGTTTTGGAAGCTTTTCCCAAACCTGGCATACTACTTCCATGGAATATTCATATTTATTTGCCTTTTTTTCCCCCGTAAGTACCTTACATATTGGATCTTGTCTTTGCCAAAGGCATTAGGAGTTGAGTATAATTCTGAAGTAGAAGAGAAAGCATTGTGTGTGTGTGTGTGTGTGTGTGTGTGTGTGTGCGCGCGCGCACGTGCATGCCTGTGTGTATGTGCACACGTGCATGCGTGCACATGCTAAGAAAGTTCATACAAAATTAAATGTAAAGCAAAATACCTTCTAAACATATATTTGACCTGTTCGTTGTATGTCCAAAGTGAGAAATGATGGAAGGACTCCTCACGGTTGTGTTAAACCAGTCTAAATTTGGTTGTAAGTTCTGGGAGACTCCGTTGAGTTTATGCTAGAGTGTGTTTATTTTAAAACCCGGCTGCACAGCAATGCTGGTAGAACCAACAAAAGTGCTGCTCAGGAAACAACTAAAATTTTATTAAAAAATTATTATTTAAGAGACCCCTCCCTCACTGTTTCATGCTTTCAGAATTAGAGCTAGCAGAAGCTAGCCTTTCCTCTCCTGCCAACTTTGGAAAATAAGCGATTCTAAAACTTACAGAACATTATCATTTCCCTCTGGGATTTAAAAAAGTAAAAAAAAACAAAAACAAAATCAGGGAGACAAATATTTATAAAATGGACGAGGGTTTAGTGACGTGAAACTCAACAGAATTTTTCTCAGAGTTGTTGACAGTATGAATGGTAAACAGAGGCAGTTGCTAATGTTTTATTTCCTTTTAATACTCTGTGTGGTGCTTTCATGGCCTCGTCATCTTATTGAAAGAATCCCAGCTCAGTGATATGCAGCTCACTCTCCATTTCTACCAGAGATCAATCTCCAGGCGCTGTAGCGCGCAGCTGAGGAAGACTAGTTTGTTACCCATTGGTCTCTTGAGGATCTTTGAGTGTGAGAATTTAGTTGGCTATAGTGTAGCTTCTACCTGGGGGAGGGCAGGGCTGGTAACTTGCTAGTCTCTTTAGTTCCTCTCAAGTTGTTTTCAAGAGTAGAAACTTGTGTGGAATAAAGTTGAAACTTTTTAAATGTGTGTGTGTGTGTGTGTGTGTGTGTGTGTGTGTGTGTGTGTACATATATATACAACCTGTGTGTGTGTGTGTGTGTGTGTGTATAGTTAGTTACTTGATCAAATAGAGCACATTTTAGGTGACAATGGTAGTGTTAAAATGACCATGAAGAATTAACTTCACATTAGAAATTCTGACCCAGTTGGGAATTTGACTTCTTGATGGTAAATATAGATTGTTCGTATTCATTGTCAGGTAAGTTGTTTCTTAAGAGTTGGAATATCACAAATGATCGAAAAGCTGGTGTTTCGACTTGTGCTGATGTAAATTAAATCACAGGTGTGGAATCTTGGGGCTTGCGATGAAAATCTGCTAACACAGTCAACTTCAGGCATGTTTTATTTTATAGAATTAATCTGTAAAAAATGAATCCTGGTGCAAAACTATGTGTTCTAATTAATAGTCCCAATTAAGAACCTATAGTCCATTAGTGGGCTGAATGCTTAATGACTCTTGAGGTGATTTAAAAGTATGGAAAATGTGTCTGCTTTGTGGTTACTCATATAAAATTACTTGGGTAAAGTGGCACCTGGGTGGCTCAGTTAAACGTCTGACTCTTGATTTCTGGTCAGGTCATGATATCACGGTTATGAGATCGAGCCCTGCGCATTCCATGCTAAGCGTGGAGCCTGCTTGGGATTCTCTCTCTCCCTCTCTCTATCCCTCCCTCTCTCTATCCCTCCCTTACTGTTGGTCACGTTCATGCACACTCTCTCACTCTCAAAACAAACAAAATAGAATTACTTGGGTAAGGAATCCAGACATTTAGGTGTCATAAATAATGCAGGCTGATAATCACACATGCTTCTAGGAGGAGGACTATCCCATCTCCCTACCCTACGTCACTCTGACCCCAAAGCATCATTGGAACTCAATAGAGGATTCCAGAAGGGTTTGCCCTGATTCTAGGTAGGCTGGCCTCGATCCCTACTCTTCACTTACCGCATCTTTTCTGCTTTTGTGTCTTCCCTTTAGTTTTCACCCGCCAGCTGGCATGTCCTTTTTTACAGCCCCTTCCATTTTAATTTTCTGCCACTTACCATCAGTCTGAGTGCGCTGGTGATCTGCAGACTCATTCTGCTCATCTGATAGGTGGGGGGGGGGGAGGGGGGAGACTGAGGCTCAGACAGTAACATGCTCAAGATCCCAGGGCCTAGGAAATGACAGACCTAGGTTCAGTTCCCAAACTGAACTGTGATTTTCAAAGCTTCAGCTCTTTCCATAGAAATGAATTGGGAGACACACGGAATGTCTCTATGTAGTTAACAAGCACAGCATAGCAAACACTTAAGGTCTTAAGCTGTACGGAAAAAGGCCTAAGAGCTTCCAGACTGATTTTGTTTTCAAAACAGTTTTATTGAGTTAGTTTATATACTATAACATCCACCCTTTCATGGTGTGTAATTCAGTGTCTTTGAGTAAATCCACAGATTGTGCGTCTGTCACCAGTCCAATGTTAGGCCATTTTCATCACCCCAGAGAGAAATCATCAGCGTTTAAGACTGATTTTAAAGCTAAGATTGTTGCAGTAGAAGCCAAAGTCAGGCTCCCAATCATCCTGTACACTGGGTCAAGGGAGAAGCCGAGCTCCTGGACCAGTCCCCTAGTGGGCAACAGAGTTCTTGACTGTGTCCCAGAAACCTTCAGAACAGTCATTTCTGAACCTGGTGGGTTTTTTTTTTCCTAACTCATCCAATTTTGATAAACTGTCTGACATTCTTCTGCCCATTGTAATAAGAAAACGACAGGATTTAAATTTTTTCCAAACACATTTATGTTTTTGATTTTTCTACAATATGTCTGCCACCCCCATTCTTTTGATTGGAGAATCATGTGCATCTCCAGACTTCTAGGTCATCTTCATTGCAGGTTTGCTTGAACATATTAAATGAATCCATACAGTCATGATTTGAAGTGACTCATGCATTAAGCAATTTCATGTGTAAACTTAAAGTGATCCTAGCCAGTGAGCACTACCAACAGCCAAGTGTTTTCCTTGGATCTTCCTTCTCTTTTCCTTAATATTCAGCGTTGGCCATTGCCTCCTTTCTGTTACCTACTTTATGCTTCTTGAATTAAGCTCAGTTACATTACATAGCAATTTATGCATTTGTTCTTTTTTTTCCTGCTATGTGGTATAGAAAGGTTGGGGCTGGGGAAATGGGTAGTGGGATGAGGAAGAACATTAAGAAGATAGCCTTGTCATGGTAAGAGCAAGAGCCCCCCCTTTTGCCCACCCTGGCCCTCAGCACCTTTACTGAAGATATCTGGAAGGAGGCCAGGGAGTCAGAGCCTAGCCTTGAGAACTGCATGGGGGCCTGGCTCCAAGTGACCATCTTGGGAATAATTTTGTGGGAAAAAATTAATGTTTTTCTTATAAGATGAAGCATCTTCCTTCTTACATTTTACTGACAACATCTTAGTTTCCAGTAATATTACAGTGTTAGCATGGTATTTAAGTGTTGTTCTCAGGTTACTTTTCTGTATATATAACTTAGAAGAAGATTATGTTCTAAAGTGTTGGACTAGGAAATACTTCCCTGTTTTCATATGTAAGTCAGTCAGCGACTATGGTTTAGTGTATACATTTAGTTTACACATTGTCTTTTTTGTATGAAATAAACACTTTAGTTCTCAGTCTCTATAATTGAGGATTTGGGGATTTTTTTTTTCTTTTTTGCCTTGAATTAAAAGCCACGACAGCACTAAAAGTGGATTCTGGTAGGCCTACCTCTTTTTTTCCATTAGCACAGTTCTCAGTTTTTATTGTTCATATTTCTTTTGGAGCATTCCTCTTATGCTTTGAGCCCATTATCAGGGTTCACCCATTCATTCATCCATCAGTGTTTATTAAGGACCTGTTATTTGTAAGACTGCCCCTGGTGTTCCAGAGATGAAAAAATACTACTTATCTTTGAGGAGTCACAGACTCACTAAGCAGTGAAATTAAAAAAAAAAAAAAAAAAAAAGTGAAATGTACTTTTTAGGTGCCATGATAATTATGTTTGGGAACAACAGAGGAGGGTGCATGTACCTCAGACAGGGTGTAGGCATGGGGGCTTCAGGGAAGGCTTCCATCCGGAAGTGATTCTTGAGCTGATCCTGAAGCATAGGGATTTGACAGGTGGAAAAAGACATTTGGGGGTAGGGGCAAGGGTAAAGGCATGAAGGAAAACAGAAGTATGGCATCTTCATAGTGCTGTATGGTGCAGTCAGGGTCAGAGTACCTGAAGGGTGGTGACTGATGAGGGTGGAGAGGTCTCGGGCCAGGTCGTGGAAATCGGGACTCTGTTCATGATGAGGAGAGCCGCTGATGGTTAAGCAGAGGAGAGGCTGCTCAATGGTTAGTGACTGCACTGATGGCAGGTCCCCAGAGGAGATCACCGAGGAGGCAGTTGGAAGTCTTGCTGGTGGGAGACAACAAGAGCTGGGACAAAGGCACTGGTGGGGTTTGTAAGATGAACCCCTAGTTTCCAACCTTGCCGTCGAGGTTCATTGGTGTGATTCCACTGTGTGAGATAAAACAAAGGAAAACTGGCACATTTGGGGTGGTGGGTAATGTGGACGTGCTGACTTTAGTTTTATTCATCTAGATTCCTTGTCTTGGGAACTGGGCATATTCTCATGCCCCTACTGTTCTTGATAGACACCCCACTGTGCCACTTCTTTTTGTGTATTTTCTTAATTATCCTTCAGTTGGCAAACAAATTATTGGTAAGCAAATTAAAAGCAAACCTGTATGAGTTAAGAACGAAACTGCTAAATTAAATGAAAAATGTTATTTTTCCTTTTTTTTTTTTTTCTAATGAGTGGGTTGTGTGCCATCTCAGTACAGGAGTAGATTGGAAAACCATCTTTAATGAAAAGACGTAGCCTTTCTTGTTAGCATAACTCTTGAGACATCCTGCTAGTGATTGTAAAAGAACTATCTAAACAGAAAATTTGGAGCTGGAGGGAAACTCAGCAGCTTGGACCCCCATTCTCCATTTATAATCAGGGAAAATGGATGTCAGAGACGATAAGTGATTTCCCATTGTCACACATGTGTGGTGCAGGGACCTGTCAAGCTCCTTGGCTCAGTGTTTTTTCCTCCATACCTTGAAGACAACCTACAATAATCCCATCAAGATGATGGAGCAGAGTGGAAGGCTATGTAATCTCTGGTAGACCCAGAGTCACCTGGAGTCTTGACTTGAATCTTACTTTAATTAATCTCCCTGTTCATCAGTCAGCAAATATTTGCTGAGTCGTATGGAAGGGATGCTGCCCCAATTATTATAAAGCTTAAAGATAAATAAGAGGCTATTTTTCTCTTTAAGAAGTTGCAGGTTAGTTTTTCAGATAACTCATTATGGGGCTGGCAACTACTTATAAAATGCATAGCTTGTCTGACATAATTATGGGCATGTAGTATACACACATGCACAGAAACAGTACAAGAAGACAAAGCCATATAGAATACTGTTCACTTTTAATTCTTTTAACCTTACTGTTTTTTGTTTTTGTTTTTTATTTTTGCTTGTTTGTTTTTGTTTTTTGTTACCTTGTTCTCTCTGCACAGGGGGGCAGGTAGTTTTCTTGCGTCCCCTTGGAAATGCTTTATATGCCTGTGAGGAAATACATTAAACCAAACAATTAGAAAAAGAACGTCGATTGCCCTTTTTTTTTTCCAATTTATTCTCAGTGAGTCTCAATTAGGGAGAACGATCTGGTAAAAATTTTATTTAGGTTGGTAATTGACATAAATATTTTCAAGAGGGCATTGGAAGAATGGTTTTTAAAAGCTTTAGTTCTCTCTTCATTTGTTTTGGTATTCCTGTTTTGCAGTGGCCCTTCAGTGTTTCTGGACATTTCTGTAGATAACAATTTTGAAAAACTTCACCTTAATTTGGAGTTGTTTAGTTAATAAGTGTACTAAGAAAACTTACTGCTATTCTAAAGTGAAGCCTGCTTTTATGAAATAGTTTTTTTCCCACAATTTTTTATATGTTTCTTTGTGCTTTTTGTGTTAACCTGTTCCCCTCAAATAAGAGTATTTAGTATGTTTTGCACTGTTCTGAGTTTAAATGTAGGGTAGAAACTTAGCCACTTAGTGATAGAAAAGCTTCTTTTAACAAGTTTAAGAGCTTGCAGTTGATAATACTTTGGATTTTTCTGTAATTTTAAGCTTCATTTATTCCACAAATACTTAAATGTCTGGTGATCATAGACCAGGTTTTGGAGATACAGCAGGATATTGTATACACAGAGTCCTCGCTTCCAAGAAGCTTCCCTGTTGAAGCTTTGCTAATGTCTATCTAGTGAGGGCATATATACTCTGGAGTGTTTACACCAGAGTACAGCTTAGGAGAAACAGAATGCCAGACTCCCTATTAGAAAACCAGAAAATCTGGTTCTGGCCCACGTGGGAGGCATCCCTGCGAACTCTTGTAAAAGTGCTTTGAGATCATCATCTGATGAAAGCCTCCATAGTTTAATGTGTGAGGGTGATCATCAAGGATTGCCACATTACTTCCAGACAGCAGATAAAACACAGCAATGGGGATTGCTGAAATGCTGCGGGAATTGGATTTACATTTGTTAAAGCTGACCCAACAGACTGAGAAAGGCAAGCTAATTACCAGGGAAGTCTAATTCTGTTTTTTAAGTGTACGGGTTGGGAGGATGGAAGAAATGACATGTTCCTCCTTTTTTTACCTCTAACCTGTTATTCATCCGCTGTACACAAGGTATTTTGAGTCCTCACTTAGCACCTTTTTTGAGATTTAGAGATAGCTGGAATAGAGCTACTTGGGTTTGGGCTGGTGAGGGGGCTTGAAATTCAGATCTCATCCAGGAACTGTCATGACGCCCATGGATCAACCACAGACCCATCAGCTGGGTGAGGTCTAGGAGGACTTGAAAAAATTAACACCTACGGTATGAATGGAAGACAGAAAAATAACAGAGAAAATGCAGCGGATTCATTGGATATCTTTATCGAGCTGCCAACTGCACTATGAAGCCTACCGAAAAGCTTGCTGTGCATTCAGTAACGTCAGCTGAGCAGAAGTGCTCTGTCCTTCCCCAGCTGGTTAACAGGACACCATTGGGCTTTGCCTAGGGAAAGAAATAATGAAGGGAAAGGACAGGGCAGCAGTGGAGAAGGAAGGAGAGAGGGAGCGAGGTACGTGGGCTACCTAGGAGTGAGGTGTATGTGTTTGTCTGTCCTTTGTTGAATCTTCTCCTCCCTAAAGTCACACCTCCTCTCTAGTGAGGAGTTGACTAAGGGGTATTCTATTTTAGTCTGCAGCCTTCCCATCTGGTGTCTGGATTCCTTCTAAGCTTCCCCCAGTGGGGGAATGAGGATGGGGTATTAGTCTTTCATGCTGTCTCCTTTCAGGCTTCCCCGCAGAGCCCTTTATAGTATTTATTTAAAAACTGCTATTTTTGTGAGTCAAAATGGTCAAATGTCAGCATTTTCAAATGATTCAGTGTAATAAGTCAACCCTTTTGATTCTCAATCTTTATCACGGTCTCCTCCTCTTATTCCTGCTCCTTAAATACTTTGTTTATAATAATAGCTGCCATTTATTAACACCCACCACATGCTGTGGGCTTCGCAAGGAAGTCATGATGTCCATTTTGCCTGCGAGAGACTGAGGCTCCGACGGTTGGCCAGTTGGCCCAAGATCACCTGTCTAGTGATTGGCAGGGCTGGGACTCAACCCAGGACTCTTTGGTTCAAGCCTAGAACCCTTTTGGTGCTGCTGTATCCCACTGCATTTGTTCCCTTGAGTTTTATCCTTGGTCCTTATGCTTTGTATTTCTGGCACAAATAAAGGAATCTTTGGCCGGACTGATGGATAAAGGGGATTTTGGTGGATCACCCAGCCACTTCAGAAGAGGGTGTTTGAGATTATAAAGTATGAGCAGGTTATTTTCAGAAATAGTGTGGTGTTTAATTACACTTAACTCCTGTCATAACTCACAGCGAATGCCTGTCATGGCAGCCAAATTAGAACTTAAGTTCGGATATTTGGGCCTTAAATCTGTCACTGGGGCCATCGCCTTAGGAAATGTCGTCTTCATCTGAACCTCCACTTAGGTGTCCCTTCTCTCTAGGCTTTGAGACAGACCTTAATCTTTTCCTTAAAACATCCCGGAGACTTTGTTTTTCCTCATCCTCCCTCCTCTCCTCAACTCTTTTTCTTCTATCCCTTAAAAGTCCAGTGAGTGTGATCTAGACTCAGTCTCGCTACACCTGAAGAGAATAGTTTATTTCCATGGCAGAATTCCTTCCAGGGATTTCTTGGGAAATTTATGTCTTTTCAGATCCCCGGAGCAATCAGGTGAACGGGAAAAAGCGTGTTGCAATTCTCCTGTGAGAATTAAACAATTAGCAATAGAGACCGTGGTAGACTGAAGGAACCCACTGATGTTGAGTTGAACGTGAACCTGTGGAGCGAAGGACAAGACTGACATTGCCCAGAGCCAGGACAGGGTAGGAGCACAGAGGAAAGAACTGGTCGTGATTGCTTGTAGCTGTTGCTATGTTATAAATATGTGTTTGTGGCCCTGTCTGCTGCTACCAGTGAGTCATCGTTGCAAATAAAATAAGTTTATATACATAGCATATTGTATACAAATCTTGTGAGCGGTATTCCAAGAAATATGTTTCTGAAGCAGAAGAAGTCTTGGAAATGGCAACTGCAACATGGGATTCGGTGTAGTGCGGTTAACCTTCCTCATAGATCCAAATGCAGGTTATTTCAGAGGTCAACAAACTTTTTCTCCAAAGGGCCAGATAGTAAATATTTTAGGCCCTGCAAGGCATATGGACTCTGTCAGAACTATCAGCTCTGCTGTTTTAGTGTGAAAGCAGCCGTAGACTATACGTAAAATGAACAAGTGGGGCTGTGTTCCAATGAAACGTTTATTTACCAAAACAGACTGCAGGCTGGATTTGGCCAGCTATTGGAATACTACCCAATAATGTTCACTGGCATTTCCTAGCATTTGAATATTTGTTATAGGCTACAATCCTTTGTAAATAACACTATTTCTTACATATGTAACATTTAAAAAACAAAAATATATATACCCATAATAATGAGTAAAGAGTATTTGGAAGTATTTTAAGAAAAGCTATAATTTGGGGAATTCTGGAGAAATTCCTGGAAATTCCCATTTCTCATCCCTAAGTCCCAAAGATTAGTATCTGTTGAGAATTTGGATATGCCTGGAGAAGGGGATCTGCTATATCTCCATGCTCCTCTCTGCTTCCTGGTTCAGTCAGCTTTTATCTTTTCTCAGCTTTGTATGGCTTTCCTTGTTTTTTTTTTTTTTTCTTTTTTTTTTCTCCCTGCTCCATGGTGTCCCCTGAGTTTATCAGTTGTCTAGGGCATGTGACCTAGATTTGTTCCACTGGGAAAGTGGTAATCTTGGGAACCGGCTGATATCTCCATTGCCTTTCTCCAGCATTACTAAGCAATCATACCTGTCTTTCTCATGTATTGAAGTGTCTGGAATAGATTATTCTTCAAGGATACTCGACATTGGTTGTAGTGAGACAAGAAGACATTTGTAGTGTGATTTTGTAGATGACTTGTGTTATTGTTTGGGATTGGTGTGCTTTATGCTGTTCCTACCACAGTGCTTTAGCACTTTCTATTATTCTAAGGAGTAGAACACAGGAAAGGGAACTAAGAATATTTACTATGAGCATTCAGCTCAGTTCTTATAAACAGTCACGATGCAATTTTACTTAATGGCAATTAACATAGATTTTGGAGTCTGAAAAACTTGAATTGATTCTTGGTTTTGCCACTTATTAAAAATTATGATCTTGGGAAGTTTTACTTAACCTCTCTAACATTGTTTTCTTATCTTTCAAGGGGGAATAATAACACCTTCCCCAGTTTTTGTGCTGTTAGGATTAAATCAGATAATGCAAGTGTGCAGTTAGCACGGTTCTAGAACTAAGGGCACACTAAACGATAGCTGGTGTATATTAGTAACTTTCAAAGGTGGAAGGTATTTACCCTGTGTCATGGGAAAGGAACCTGAAACCCATAGAAGTTAAATGATTTGGGTAAGATCACATTAAATAGGTTGGAAAACTGGGTTTGGCTCTTCCCTAAGTCCATGTTCTTACAACCATATGGTGCTTCTTAAAGTAATTTCAGTTAACGGTAATTTTACAGCAAGATCCACCATGGTTTATTTGGGTTA